>NC_133619.1:100252187-100852187 GCF_048593235.1 Sminthopsis crassicaudata
GTCTTCTTGACTCCAGGTTTAGCTCTATATCCACTGTATCATCTAGCTTCCTCAAAGATTATTTTCTTTTAGCAAAAAATCCTAATGTGTAAGCAAAAAATAATTATTTGATTTGATTTGATTTGATTTGTGGCTATGGCTTCTGTTTCTTAGCTGGAGAAACTTCTGAGGAGCATAACTCATGGAAGAACACTTGAAGGTAACATGGAAGACATAACTTGGATTCCAGACTGGATGATCTTAACAGAGGGTAGGGCCATGAAGATATCTTGATCTTTATCAGTTCCTTCTCCCTGCATGCTTCACAGATAAATTTTTCATTTTTTCAATGTGCAATACAACATTCAATACCTCATCAATATTATGCAATCCAAAGCCATGGTTACCTATTATCCTATATAAACAATTAGTTTATTATTCTTGATATTTATCTTTTGTTCTTTTGAGTAATAAAGCAATATTTAAGAATACATTTTAACATGTCTATTTAAGGTGGAGGGGAGAGATAAAAAGAAGAGGAAAAGATGAATATAGAAAGTTGCAAGGATAACAAAGATAGGAAGAGAAAAGCAGAAAAATGAGCTCTAGAGATTTTTTAAATGGGCATAATATAGAGAAATGTCATATTTGTTTAAATATTGTTGCATCCTAATTGCTTAAAAAGTAATTGCCATGTTCAAAACATGTCATAGTATTTAACAGGAGAAACACATAATTTCAGAAAACTGCCTAAAGAAGCTAGTTGGGGGATGAGAGTTTTGATGTGGTGGGGGCTATGCAGAGGTAAATAAATACACTAGAGCTGCCTTTGGGAGAGGTAACAAGATAGAAGCAAAAGAAAATTATGGGAAAAACATAAAGAAATCTTCAGGCGAAACTGAGTGAATCTGAAACTGCCTACATGGTCCCAGATCTTTTTGACAGGGTAAAATACAGCCTTAGGAACTAAGGGGAACAAGACACAGACTGTCTTGCCTGTGACTTAAATTTAATTTGGAATCAGAACACAGAAACCTAAGAGTCTACATGAATCCTAGGAACTTAAACAATGTATATACTCCACTTTCTACTTAGGGATTCTTTTGCTTTGGACAGATATATCAAGTCCATACCAGGTTAATTCCTAGAGACCCTGATCTTCAGTAAGGGGACAGGTAAGAAGCAAGATTCACTTCTGTCACCAATGGGGGAAAAATACTCAAGACTTAGGCTTTGGCTCACTTTTTCATGTCTCTAAAAGAGGAAGAAATTAAAAAAAAGTGTTTAATGTAGAGCATTGGGGCAACTTGGGGTTTTCTAAGATATGCACAAATGGAACTTTTTTAAAAGCCCTGAGTTACCACAAAATTGGAAACATTCAGGAAGGTTTTCATCCTCAAAAGGGCAAAGCACTGAGTTACCATGCTCCTAGAGTTGCCACATGTTTACAGAGGATACTGAAATATAGGTATTTTGGGATAGCCTTAATAAGTCAATGAAATTTTCATTGCAGAAGGAAAAAACGAGTCTGGCTCTACCAAAGTACAATATTTTAGGTAATTAAATTTCATGACAAAAATCTCAGAATGATCATGTGAAAAAGGAAGGCAAAGAGCAAAGGAGCATCCTTGGAAGTTTTTTTCAGGAGGAGAGCAAGAGATATTCTAGTTTAAGATGTACAATAATCCTGAAGAAATATGAGAAAATATCTGGGGCAATGGAATAATCTGACACTTATAAAAGCCTAGATGACTTTGTTTTTTATATCATTTTATCACCAAAATTGAACCCTATAATCCTCCCCTCATTTTGTTTCTATTTATTTCTGTGTCTGTCTGTTAGTTTCCATTTTAATCTTGATGTCTGTGTATCTCTGTTACAGTGTTTTCTTTCTTTAATTTTAATACATTTTGCTTTATGAATCATGTTGGGGGAGATTCAGAACAAAAGGGAAAAACCATGGGAGAGAAAAAAAAAACAGAAAAAAAGTGAACATAGTATATGTTGATTTACATTTACTCTCCATAGTTCTTTTTCTGGATAGAGATGACATTTTCTGCCCAAAGTCTATTGGCATTGCCTTGGATCACTGAATCACTGAGAAGAACCAAATCTTTCATACTTGATCATCACATATACTTTTATTATTGTGTACAATGTATTATGTTTCACCCAACATCAGTTAGTTTAAATATTTCCAGGCCATTCTAAAATCAGCTTGTTCACTATCTTTTAAAGAACAATAATGTTCCATTACCTTCATATACCACATCTTGATCATCTATTTCCCAATTGATGGGTATCTACTCATTTTCTAATTCTTTGCTACCACAAAAAGACCTGCTACAAACATTTTTGCACATGTGGGTTTTTTTTTTCCCCTTCTTTATGATTTCCTTGAGATACAGACCCAGTAGTGGTGCTGCTGGCTTAAAGAGTATGCACATTTTGATAGCTCTTTGGGCATAATTCCAAATTGTTTTCCAGAATGGTTGGATCATTTCACAATTTCACCAACAATGCATTAGTGTCCAGTTTTTCTACATCATCTCCAAAATTTATCATTATCTTTTCCTGTCATTTTAGCTTAATAGGTGTGAGATGGTTGGTACCTAAGAGTTGTTTTAATTTGCGTTTCTTTAACCAATGGTGATTTAGAGCACATTTTCATATGGCAATAGATGGCTTTAATTTTTTTCATCTGAAAATTGTCTGTTTATAAATCAATTGAGGAATAATTGGTATTCTTATAAATTTGACACAGTTCTTCATTTATTTTGGAAATAAAACCTTTATCAGAAATACTGGTTGTAAAGATTTTTTTCTCAGCTTTGTTCTTTTCTTTTAATCTTGTTACTGATGGTTTTGTTTGTGAAAAAAAAAAAAAAAACTTTTTAATTTAATGTAATCAAAGTTGTCCATTTTGCCATTCACAGTATTCTCTAGCTTTTTTTTGGTCATAAATTGCCAATTGTCCAAAGATCTAATAGGTAAAATTATCCCTTGCTCTCCTAATTTGACCAAATCCTTTATGCCCAAATCATATATTCATTCTGACCTTATTTTTGGTATAGAGTGTGAGAAGTAGCTTTGTGTCAAGTTGCTGACCTATTATTTTCAAGTTTTGCCAGCAATTTTTGTCAAATTGTGAGTTCTTAACCCAGAAGTTGAGTTTGGGGGATTATTAAATACAAGATTACTATAGGCCTTGATCATTTTGTTGTGGGTATTTAGTATATCCACTATGCACCATTCTATTTTTTAGCCAGTATGAAATGTTTTTGATGACTGCTACTTTATGATACAGTTTTTGGCCTGGAACTGCTAAACCACCTCACTTTGTATTTTTTTCCATTAATTCCCTTGATATTCTTGACCTTTTGTTATTCCAGATGAATTTTTATTATTTTTTCTAGTTTTGTAAAATAATTTTTTGGAAGTTTAATTGGAATGGCACTAAACAAGTAGGCCAATTTAGGAAGAATTTTTATTATATTATCTCAGCCCATCAATGAGCAGTTTAGATTAGTTTTCCAGTTGTTTAAATTTGACTTCATATGTGTTTTGTAAATGTGTTCATATAGTTTTTAGGTTTTTCTTGGCAGGTAGAATGCAATATTTTATTCTATTTATAGTTATTTTAAATGAAATTTCTATGTCTTTTACTGATGGTGTTTGTGGATTTATTTTATATCCTACTACTGTGCTAAAGGTGTGAGTTATTTCAAGTAGTTTTTGGATGATTTTTTAGAATTCTCTCTCTATATATCATAATATCATTTGCAAAGAGTGATAGTTTTATTTTCTTATTGATTTTTGTAATTCCTTTGATTGCTTTT
The DNA here is from genome assembly GCF_048593235.1 of Sminthopsis crassicaudata. Classification (NCBI taxonomy): domain Eukaryota; kingdom Metazoa; phylum Chordata; class Mammalia; order Dasyuromorphia; family Dasyuridae; genus Sminthopsis; species Sminthopsis crassicaudata. The sequence continues at coordinate 100,256,006 of NC_133619.1, forward strand.
TCTTTTTTTTTTTTTTTGCTAAATACAACATTTCTAATACAATGTTGAATAATAGTGGTGATGATGGTGATCCTTGTTTCAAACCTTAACTTTGGGAATGAATCCAGCTTCTCTGCTTTACTAATAATTAATTTTAGATAGTGTCTATTTAAAAAAATAATATTTTTTTAAAATGTGAGTTGTATTTTGTCAAATGTTTTTCTGCATTTATTGAAATTATCATATAATTTCTGTTGATTTTATTATTCAAAGGATCAATTAGGGTAATAATTTTCCTGATATTGATCCAGATTTTCAATCCCACTTGATTGTAGTGTATTATTGTGCTGATAAATTGCTGCAATCTCTTTAGTAATATTTTATTTCAAATTTTTGCATCAATATTCCTTAGAGAGATTGATATGTAATTTTTTCCCTCTGTTTTAGCTTTTCCTTATTTAGGTGTCAGTACCATATTTTTGTCATAATACTCCACTGTACTCCTTCTTTACCTCTTTTTCGAAGTAGTTTACATAGTGCTGAAATTAATTTTTCTTTAAATGTTTCATAGAATTCATTTGTAAATCCATCTGGCCCTGGAGATTTTTTCTTAGGGAGTTGGTTATTGGCTTGTTAAGTTTTTTTTTCCTAAAATAGGAGTATTTAAATGATTTATTTCCTCTTCTGTTAATCTGGACAATTTATATTTTTGTAAATATTCATTCATTTTAGTTAGATTGTCAGACTTGCTGCCATATAGTTGGGCAAAATAGTTTCTTAATTATTGATTTAATTTCTTTGTCATTGGTGGTAAGTTCATCCTTTTCATTTTTGATTCTGGTGATTTTTTTTCTTTCCTTTTTCTAAGCAAATTAAAAGTTTATCTAGTTTGATTTTTTTTTCCCAGAAAAACAACTCAGTTTTATTTTTTATTTTAATACTTTTCTTAGTTTCAATTTTATTTATTTTTCCTTTGAGTTTCAGAATTTCTAATATGGTATTTAAATGGGGATTTTTAATTAGCTATTTTTCTAGATTTTTTTTTTTAGTTGCATGCCCAATTCATTGATTTTTTTCTCTATTTTATTCATATATTTATTTAGAAATATGAAATTTCCCTAATAATTGCTTTGGCTCTGTCTCAAAGGTTTTGGTATGTGGTCTCATTATTGTCATGATCTTGGATGAAATTATTGATTGTTTCTGTGACTTGTTGTTTGACCTACTCATTCTTTAGAATTAGATGATCAAATTTTTAATTGTTTTTTAATCTATTTTTCCTTGCCCCTTTATTGAATATAATTTTTATTGCATTGTGGTTTGAAAAGGGAATATTACTGTTTCTGTTTTCTGCATTTGATTGTGAGGTTTTTATGTCCTAATACATGGTCAGTTTTTGTGTAGGTGCCATATACTGTTGAAAATATATGTATTCTTTTCTGTCTCTGTTCAATTTTCCTTAGAGGTCTATCATATCTAGGTTTTCTAGGAGCCAATTAATCTAGTTTCTTTCTTGTTTATTTTGTGGTTAGAATTGTCTGATTCTGAGAAGGTTGTGTTTCCCAACTAGTATAGTTTTTCTGTTTTTTTTTTCTTTAACTGCCTTCACATCTCTAGGAATTTGTATGTTCTAGCAACTTGGTGCATATACATTTAGTATTGTTACTACTTCATTATTTATAGTATCCTTTATAAAATGTATTTCTTTTTAAAATTAGATCTATATTTTTACTTTTGCTTTATCTGAAATCAGAATTTCTATCTCTGTTTTTTTTTGTTTTGTTTTGTTTTGTTTTGTTTTTTACTTTTGCTGAAGCATGATAAATTCTGTTCCATCCTTTAATATTTACTCTATATGTATCTCTGTCTCTATTGGGTTTCTTGTAAACAACATATTGTAGGATTCTGTTTTTTTTTTTTTTTTTTTTTTTTTTCCTACTCTGCTATTTGCTTCCACTTTATGGGAGATTTCATTCCATTCACATTCACAGTTATGATTACCTGTTCTGTATTTTCCTCCATCCTGTTTTCTCCCTTGTATATCCTTTTTTTCTCTTTTCTACCCTGTCCTTAGCTGTGTTTGGTTTTTTACCCACCCCACCCACTACCTTATCTTTTATCACCATATCCCCTCTCTTTTTACCTTTTTCCTTAGTGTTTCTGCTCTTCTTTCTATCCAGTCCCTCCTTCCCCTCCCCTTTCTCATTCTATTTCTTTATAGGATTAGATAAATTTTTGTACACAATTGAATGGTTATTCCCTCTTTGAACCAAAATGGTTGAAATCCAACTTCATGCAATGCTCATCCCCTTCCCTCCTTTACTTGGATTGTAATAAGTCTTTTGAGCCTCTTCATGTGATCTAATTTGTCCCATTATATATCCCTTTCCTTTTCTCCCATTACAATCCCTTTTCCACCCCTCAATTTCTTTTTCTTTGATAACATCACATGATGTTATTACATGATAACATCACATTCACAACTACACCCTCTGTCCATGTGATGGCTCCTCTGCATAATAACAGGTACTGTTCTCAAGAATTACAGATATTTTTCAACTGGGTATGTAAACAGTTTCACCTTCAAATAATATGTTTTTTCCCCTCTTTACCTTTCTGTTTCTCTTGTTTAGAGATTGAAATTTGTATAGTTCCTTTTTTTAAATAGAAATTATTGAAAGTCTCTTACTTCATTGAATATCCATTGACTCTCCTGAAAAATGATCGTTAATTATTGATTGTAACCCCAGGTTCTTTGTCTTCCAGAATATGGTATTCTAGACCCTCCAATATTTTATGGTATAAGTTGTCAGATCCTGGGTTATCCCGACTGTTGCTCCTTGAAATTTGAATTGCTTTTGTCTGGCAGCTTGCAGTATTTTTTCTTTGAGATTATAGTTCTGGAGTTTTGCAACAATCTTTCTTGGGTTTTTCCTTGTGAGATTTCTTTCTTGGGTAATCAGTTGATTCAGTCAATGACTACTGATATAGTTTTCTCTGATGATCTCTTGAATAATACTATCTAGGCTCATTTTTTTTTGTCATGACCTTCAGGTAGACCAATGCTTTTTAAATTGTCTTGTCTGCATCTATTTTCCAGTGAGGCATTTTACATTTTCATCCATTTTTACATTCTTTTTAGTTTGTTTGACTGAGTCTTGCTGACTTATGCAGATATTAGCGTTCTAGTTTTTAATGTGTGATTTTCTTCAGTTATCTTTTGTACCTCTTTTTTTGTTTGATTTATTCTACTGTTTAAGGAGTTGTTTTCTTCAGACAATTTTATCCTTCCTTTTCCAAATTGTTGCCTCTCTCATGCATACTTCTCATTTTCTTCCTGATTTTTTTCTTCTACCTCTCTTATTTACATTTTAAAGTCATTTATGAGCACTTCTAAGAAGCTTCTTTGGGCTTGAGACTAATTCATTATCACTCTTTGAGTTATCCTCTGTGAACATTTTGTTCTCATTTGAATTGGTGTTTTGGTTTGCCCTTCACCATAGTACTTTCTATGGTCAAGATTGTTTTCTGTTTCTTGTTCATTTTCTTTCCTTTTCTTTTGGTATTTCCACTTTTTTTTTTTTTTTTTACTTTTATAGTTAAGCTCTGCTCTTGGAGTAAAGGGGGCACTGCCCCAAGCTTCTTGTGCATCTCTGAACCTTGGTTTTGAGCATATGGGTCCCTTATGTTTGCAGGGGGTAGCTTTGCCTGCTCTCTTCAGCAAACTGCCTGCTTTCCTAGAGTTTGCCTTCTGAGCTGGAATTGGAAGCTGCCTCCCTGATTTGCTCCTCTAACTGAGCCAGGACTGAGGGTCTCAGTTGTTGATTTGTTGTGATTAAGAACCTCTCACCAGCTTTCCAGAGTCTATCTGACCTGGGATTAACATCCTTTTCACCCCAGTGAGGCTGATCTTTCTTGAAGTTTTTCCAATGTATCTTCAGCTGGAGAGAAATTTCATTTTGTCAGAATCTGTTGAGAGGTTTGGGTTCATGTGGTTTTCAAGAGAAACTGGGAAAATATTGGGCAGTTTCCTAGGTTCACTCTACCATTTCAATTCTATCCCCATTCCAAGTTTCAAGGTCTATTCTAATCAGAGCTTTTTATCTTTGGTTCCATGGTCCCCCAAGCATCTTAAAAAATCTTTAAAAATTCAGGAAGTATATTTAAATGAAGAAACATGTTTTTACTTTTACAAGCTTCTAATTGAAATGTGGCATTTCCTTCAATGATCACTGTAGATAAATAACATTTTTCTAACAAAGGGAGCACAGATTTTACCAGATTTCTGAATAGGTCTTTGATAAAAAACAAACAAACAAACAAAAAACAAAAACAAGAAAAACACACACACACATTTTTGTGTGCGTGTGTGTGTGTGTGTGTGTGTGTGTGTGTGTGTATAACATGTATATATATTGCTGGATCAATCAGTAATTAATTCAACTCAAATATTATAAGTTTTTATACATGAAAGAGAATATAGAAATTGTTTATCCTAGGCATCTTATTTTATAGATGATGGCAATGTGGACTGAAGATGGGAATTAAGTACATAATTGCAGAGCTAAGATCCTGGTTCCTAATTCCCTTTACTAAAATAGATCTTCAATTTCAGTGATCTAGAAAGTTTTCCCAACAATATACATATAACTTCTCCATGCCTATTTACCCTCTGAAATTTTTGTATGTGTCCTCCCTAAAGTTCATTGTAGAGGTCCACTGCAGTATGATGGAGCGAATTTGAAATATCTTTAGAGATCTGATTGCTATATTTTCAATGCATGTATTTATAACTCAAAAATCAGTAAATGCTAAAAAATCATATCTTAGTTTATTATTTCATACATTATTATTATTAGAAATAAGAAAATGATAGAAGGAATGTTAATAAAACAGATTAAACTTAAAAGTGTCATAGAAGTGACACAGTGAATAGAGCACTATTCTCTGATTCAGGAAAATCTGAGTTCAAATCTAGCCTTAGATAATTACCAATTCTGTGATCCTGGGCTAGTCACAAACTCTTTGTCTTGATTTCCTTAACTATAAAATAAAGATGATAATAGATTTCACCTCCACTCCCACCCTCTAGGGAGTTATGATTGTTATGAGGATCCAATGAGATAATATTTGCAAGATGATTAGTATATTGACTGGCAGTTGTTTATATACATTTTTGATGATAATTTTCAGTAAGTCTTTTTTAATATTTACTAGAAAATTGCTGAGTACACTTAATATGCTGGTGACTTCTTTATTTTTGATGCTTATTAGTAGAAGTGACAGAGTGGATGGCATGCTTGTAGAAAGGAAGACATTAATTTTAATTCTGCCTTGGATGCTTAATAGCTGTTTAGTCTTGGGAAAGTAAATTAATCTCTTAAAGCCTGTTTCCTCCTTTGTAAAATACAGCTAATATTAGCACTTATCTTTTAGAGTAGATATGATTATCAAATTGAGTAATATAGATAGCTTACTTTACAAATCACAAAGGCCTATGTAAATGTTAGCTATTATTATTATTCTGCCCTTGCCCTCCCTCTCCACACAACTAATTTCCTCTTCTTATTATATATTTTTATGATGAACTCCTATTCTATATCAAAGCTCCTCATCTGAAACATAAAGTACTATGCTCATACCCATTAACCACTTTTCTAATGACCTCTGTGTAAATGACACTCATTTGTAGCACTTCAGAGACTTTTGTTTCATCTCTCACATTTATATAACAAAACTAGTAGCATATTGGTATTGAAGATATATCTATTTACTTGAAAAATTGGGAGGTCATTGAAGGAATTTTGCAATTTCCTTAAGGCAAAGTAGGGCAATATCCTCTCATTTAATTCTGGGCTCAATTAATTATCTATTTATATTTTCCCAGATACACATTCAAAAACTCTATAACATGTGCATTGCAGTTAATGCTTTGGGCATAGACATTCTTAATCCATTTTGTGTTTCCTGTATAGATGGTTATGCTAAACTTTTTATTGTTATATATCTCTTTCAGGAGGCTATTTAATGTTCTGGGATTTATGCAGCCAGTGCAATGCTATCCATATATGGAAAAATCTCACTTGTATATTATTCCATTTAACTCTGTGTGTTGAATTTCCTCATGTATTTATAATTTTTGAAAATATGATAGTTTCAAAAAGAAAAGTGCTTTCAGAATTAGTCCTAAAAGAAAACTTAGAGGGGATCTACTCCAAACACCTTATTTCATATGTAGATAAGAAAACCAAAAAGGTTAACTAACTTGTCCAAAATGAAACTATTAATAAATATTAATATGTATGACTAAATGTGACTAAAATTCCTGTTTGTAGATGAAATGGATGTCCACAAGCACCTAGAAATAATTGTTTTTTAATTGTTTGTGACTCTTTGCCACCCCATTTTGGGATTTCTTTGCAAAAATATTGTAGTGGTTTACCATTTCCTTCTCCAACTTATTTTATAGATGAAAGCCTTGAAGCAAACAGGATTAAGTGATTTGTCCAGGATCTTACAAGGTTGGATTTAAGCTCAGAAAGATGATCTTCTTGATTCCCAGACTAGTGCTTTATCCACTGTGTCATCTGGCTGCTTCAGATATAATAAAATTAAGGAATGACATTTTAAATGGAATCTATTATACTGGATTTTCTGACCTCAAAACTTCATGGAATGACAAATTCCCAAAATTATATGTAGAATCTGGATGAAAATCAAATTATCCCCATTTCTGACTAAAATCAAGTATTTGGATTCTCTATTTCCTTGTCTGTATAGTGTGGATGATAATACTATTTGCCTTATATATTTCACTGACAAAAATCATATACCCTTCATATATTTATATATGTTTCATTGAACTGCTATAAATATCAAATGAAATCATACATGTAAAATACATTTCCTCCTAAATCTGAAATTAATATATAAATGGAAGACATTATTAACCTATATTGAAGATGAGAAAAATATGGTTCAGCAAGATGAAATAATTTATCCAAAGTATTACGATTGATAAGGATGTGATTGATGAATTAAACTATATAAAGTAATAAACAGCTCACCTCAAAAGAGGAAGGGTCCGATATAGAGAAAGAGAAAGGGGCAAGAACAGAGAAATAGAAAGAAAAAAGGAGATAGATTCTGTTCCCTAGGTTCTGAACTGCTTTTAGTTGTTTTCACTCATATTTGATTCTTTGTGATTTCTTTTGAGGTTTTCTTGGAAAGGATATTGGAGTGGTTTGTTAAGTGCATTTTCCAGAGTCACACAGTTAGTAAGTATATAATGCTACATTTGAACTCATGTTTTCTTGACTTTATGCCTGGTACTTTCCTAAGTCTATTACTCTAACTAAACTATAATCATATCTCTCTTACACTTGGGCTTTACTTCATGGTATTATCTGCACTCATCAATGCCCTTCAAAATTCTTATCAATATCTTTTATAGAAATCAATCCTTCTTTTTAAATCCTTAAAACTTAGAAACTCAGTTCTTCCTAGAATTTCCACAATTGACTACCAGGGGAGAAATTATTATCAAGGCTGCAGTGGAAATGATTATAGTAAAATTACTCTAAGGGCTGAAGAAAATCACACTAAGAGCTAGATTCCATCAGTGGGCCAGATGTTTTGTAACACAGACCTATTTGCATGTCGATTGCTATTTTTAGAAGCTTGTAATTGGTTTTAAAGCTGGAAGGTGCTCTTGAGATCATCTCTTCAATCCCTACATTTTAGAGATATAAAAAACATATCCAGAGAGAGTGATATAATAGTTGGTGAGAAAAGAATTCTAAGATTTGTTCTGAATAAATTCAGTCAAAGTGAGTTTACATAGTGAAGAGGAAGAGTGTGTGTGTGTGTGTGTGTGTGTGTGTGTTATAAGGGTATAAAGAGAAGAGGCATTTGGTAGGTAAAAGGATGGAATCAAAATTTCTTTGGCATATAGATAGGACAAATTGATGGCCTTGGTTCCAAAAATTTCCCAAGAAGATTTGGGGATTTTTTTTTATATAACACTAATTTATATCTATATCTATATCTATATCTATATCTATATCTATATCTATATCTATATCTATATCTATATCTATATATCTATATCTATATCTATATCTATATCTATATCTATATCTATATCTATATCTATATCTATCTATATTTATGCACACATACACATACATATATAAATGTATAGCCTTTACTTAAAAAAGGGACCTTGCTTCATCTCCAAATTGATCTATATGCAACTATTTTTCAGTTACTTGTGGTTGTAATATATTTATGAAAATTATCGATAACTTAATCCATATCTTCCATCTTTGGACAATGATCTCAGGTCAAATTTTTGAAAGGCAAGTTCACTTTCTGGTCTAGTATACTGGCTCTTTAGCATATTTCCATTATTATGTAATAATCCCATACTTTATTCTAATTCTAAGTACTGTATTTCTCAGTTCAAGGAGTAAGCTTGATATCAAAGACTCCAGGAATAAGGATATGATACTCATACTGTATTGTCCTCTGTTCAAATTATATCTATATTATTGTCTTCATGTCCAGGTGGCACGGTTTTCGGAGGATACTGATAAATTATAGGAACCAGAGGAAAACAAATAAAAAAAAAAATTCCTTTGTGCTAAGTGAGTATTGATTGATTGAAGGAATTAAGAATAATAGATCTAGAGAAGGAAGATACATTATAATGTACTAGAAGGAGTGGATACTGGGGGGGGGATGAAAAATATTTGAGGGATTGTCACATGAATTAGAATTCTACTTGAACTCAGAAAGCAAGACTAGGAACAAAGGGTAGAAATTGCAGAGAACCAAATTTAGGCTATATGTCAGGGAAAAGCTTCCTAACAATTGAAATTATTCACAATTGGGGTGGACTGTCTTTAATTAACAGGAAGAGTGGGCTTTGGATGGGAAGGTAGGCAATGAGTTCTCCTTCATTACAATTTTTCAAGCTAAGAGTGCATGGGAATTAAAAAAATTCAATTTATTTATTTTTATTACATATTGTTTTATGAATCATATTGGAAGAGAAAAATCAGAGCATAAGGAAAAAAAAACATGGGAGAAATAAAAAACAGAAAAAAAAGTTCAAAGGATATGAACAGACAATTTTCAGATGATGAAATTAAAACTATTTCCACTCATATGAAAGAGTGTTCCAAATCACTATTGATCAGAGAAATGCAAATTAAGACAACTCTGAGGTATCATTACACACCTGTCAGATTGGCTAAGATGACAGGAACAAATAACGATGAATGTTGGAGGGGCTGTGGGAAAACTGGGACACTGATGCATTGTTGGTGGAGTTGTGAAAGAATCCAACCATTCTGGAGAGCAATCTGGAATTATGCCCAAAAAGTTATCAAAATGTGCATACCCTTTGACCCAGCCATACTACTACTGGGCTTATACCCCAAGGAACTACTAGAGAAGGGAAAGGGTCCTGTATGTGCCAAAATGTTTGTGGCAGCCCTTTTCATAGTGGCTAGAAGCTGGAAGATGAATGGATGTCCATCAATTGGAGAATGGTTGGGTAAACTATGGTATATGAATGTTATGGAATATTATTGTTCTATAAGAAATGACCAACAGGAGAAATACAGAGAGGCTTGGAGAGACTTACATCAACTGATGCTGAGTGAAACGAGCAGAACCAGAAGATCATTATACACTTCAACAATGATACTGTACGAGGATGTATGCTGATGGAAGTGGATTTCTTCAACATAGAGAAGAGCTAATCCAATTCCAATTGATTAATGATGGAAAGAACCAGCTACATCCAGAAAAGGAACAATGGGAAATGAATGTAAACTGTTATTTTTACCTTCTGAATCCAATTCTTCCTGTGCAACAAAAAAATTCGGTTCTACACACATATATTGTATCTAAATTATACTGTAATATATTTAACATATATAAGACTGCTTGCCATCTGGGGGAGGGGTTTGGGGGAGGAAGGGAAAAAATCTGAATAGAAGTAAGTGCAAGGGATAATGTTGTAAAAAATTACCCATGCATATGTACTGTCAAAAAATGTTATAATTATAAAATAAAAAAAAAAAAAAAAAAAAAAGAAAAAAAAGTGAACATAGCAAGTGTTGATTTACGTTTTCTCCTCAATTCTTTTTCTGGATGCAGATGGCAGTTTCTGTCCAAAGTACTTTGGATCACTAAATCAATGAGAAGAACTAAGTCTTTCATAATTGATGTTTGCACATTGTTGCCGTTATTGTGTACAATGTATTCAGGGATCTACTTGTTTTACTCAGCATCAGTTCATGTAAATCTTCCCAGGCCTTTCTAAAATCAACTTATTCATCATTTTTATAGAACAATAATCCATTATTTTCATATACCACAACTTGTCTAGTCATTCCCCAATTTTGGGCATCTATTCATTTTCCCAATTTTTACTACCAAAAATTGCCGCTGTAAACATTTTTGTATAGCTAAGTCCTTTTCCCTCCTTTATGATTTCCTTGGGATACACCCTGTGATAGTACTGCTGGGCCAAAGGGTATGCAAAGTTTTATAGCCTTTGGGGCATATTTCCAATTGCTCTCCAGAATGATTATATCAGTTCACAACTCCACCAACAATGCATTAGTTCTCAGTTTTCCCATATCCCCTCCAACATTTATCATCTTTTCCTGTCATCTTAGCCAACTGAGAAGCATGAGGTGGCACCTCAGGGTTGTTTTAATTTGCATTTCTCTAATCAATAGTGATTTTGAACATTTTTTCACATGAACATAAATGACTTTTATTTCATCTGAAAATTGTTTGTTTATATCATTTGACTATTTATCAATTGCAGAATGACTTGTACTCTTACAAATTTGACACAGTTCTTTATATTTTATATTTTAGAAATGAGACCTTTATGGGACAGCGAGGTGGCTCAGTAGATAAAGTAACAGCCCTGAAGTTAGGAGGATCTGAGTTGAAATTTGACCTCTAACACTTAACACTTCCTAGATGTGTGATCCTGGGCAAGTCACTTAACCCCAGCTGCTTTGGGGTGGGGGTGGGGGAGGAAGAGACTTTATCAGAAATAGTGGCTATATTTTTTTCCTAACTTTGTACTTCCTTTTTAATTGTTGTTTCTGTTGGTTTTGTTTGTGCAAAATCTTTTTAATTTAATGTAGTCAAAGTTGTCCATTTTGTCTTTTATAATGTTCTCTAGTTCTTCTTTGGTCATACATTCCTCCCTTCTCCAAAGACCTGATAGGTAAATTATCCCTGGTTTAACTAATTTGTTTATGGTATTATCCATATTCCAAATCATATATTCATTTTGACCTTATTTTGGTATGGGTATGAAAAGTAGGTCTATGCCAAATTTATGACACATTTTCCAGTTTTCACAGCAATTTTCATCAAATAGTGAGTTCTTATCCCTTAAGCTGGAATTTGGGAGTTTATCAAATATTAGATTACTATAGGCCTTGATTATTGTGTCATGTGTATTTAATTGATTGCACTGATTTACTACTCTCTTAGCTAGTAGGAATACTACTCTGTATTTTTTCCCATTAATTCCCTTAATAATCTTGATCTTTTGTTCTTCCAGATGAATTTTGTTATTCTTTTTCTAATTCTATAGGATAATTTTCTGGTAGTTTGATTGATATTGCACTAAACAGACCAATTTAGGCAGAATTGTCATTTTTATCATATTAGCTTGGCCCATCGATGAGCAATTGATATTTTTACAGTTGTTTAAATCTGATTTTGTGTGAGAAGTGTTTTATCATTGCTTTGATATAGTTCTTGGATTTGTATTGGCAGGTAGATCCCCCCAAGTATTTTATATCTCCCAAATATTTTATTTTGTCTACAGTAATTTTAAATGGAATTTCTTTTTTTCTGTTTCTTGATGATCGACTTTGTCAGTAAAATATAGAAATGCTGATAATTTGTGTGGGTTTATTTTATATCCTGCAATTTTGCTAAAGTTGTTAATTGTTTCAAATAGATTTTGGGATGATTTTCTAGAATTCTCTAACCATATCATCATATCATTTTCAAAGAGTGATAGTTTATTTCCTCATTGCCTATTCCAATTCCTTTCATTTTTTTTTTTCTTATTGCTAAAGCCAGTATTTCTGGCACAATGTTGAATAACAATGGTGATAATCAGCATCTTTGTTTCATCTTGCTTCTTATTGGCAAGTATTACAAATAATGCTTGCTGTTGGTTTTAGATAGATGATATTTATTATTTTAAGGAAAGCTCCCTTTATCACTGTACTTTCTAGTGTTTTCTAATAGAAATGGGGTTGTATTTTATCAACACCTTTTTCTGCATATATCGAGGTTTTCATATTATTTCTATTGGTTTTATTATTGATATGGTTGATTACAGTAACAGTTTATACATTGCTGTAATATTTTTACTAATATTTTGTTTCAGATTTTTGCATCAATATTCATTAGGGATATTGGTCTGTAATTTTCTGTCTCTGTTATGGCTATTCCTGGTTTGGGTGTCAGTACATATTTGTATCAAAAATGGAATTTGGCAGTACTCCTTCTTTACCTATTTTTCCAAACAGTTTACATAATATTGGAATGAATTTTTCATTATGTTTTGGAAAATTCAATTGTGAATCCATCTGCCTGGATATATTTTCTTAGGGAGTGGATCAATGACTTGTAAAATTTTATTTTCTTAAATGGGAGTATTTAAGTAATTTTTTTCCTCATCTGTTAATCTGGACAATTTATATTTTTGCAAATATGTATCCATTTCAGATTATCGGACTTAGTGCCATACAGTTGGGCAAAAAATCCATAATTATTGCTTTAATTTCTTTGGTATTGGTGGTAAGTTCATCTTTTTCATTTTGATGCTATTGATTTTTTTTTCCTTTCCTTTTTCTAGTCAAATCAATCCAAGAATTATCTATTTTTTTTTTCAGAAAACCAACTCTTAGTTTTATTTATTAGATCAATTTTTTTTTTAGTTTCAATTTTATCAATCTCTTCCTTTGAGTTTCAAAATTTCTAATTTGATATTGATTTGGGGTTTTTTAATTTGTTCTTTTTCTATTTTTTTTTTTTTTTTTTTTGGCATGGCCAGTTAGTTGATATCTTCTGTATTTAATTCATGTAGTTATTTAGCGATATAAATTTTTCCCTATGAACTGCTTTGGTTGTATTCCATAGCTTTTGTTATATTGTCTCATTATGTCTTTCTTTTGGATGAAATTATGGATTGTTTCTGCATTTTTTTGTTTAACCAAGTTATTTTTTTAGAATTAGATTATTTAATTTTCAATCCTTTATTGAATATAATTTTTATTACATTGTGGTATAAAAAGAAAGCATTTACTATCTCTGCTTTTCTGTATTTGATTGTGAAGTTTTTTTTTTTTTTTTTTTGTTTAGGTGCCATGGATTATTGAGAAAAAAGTGTATTCCTTTCCATCCCTGTTCAACTTTCTCCAGAGGTCTATCATATCTAGGTTTTCTAGGATCCTATTAACCTCTCTAGTTTTTTTTTTTTTTTTTCTTGTTTATTTTGTCATTAAATTTGTCTGATTCTGAGATAGGTTGAGTTCCACTACTAGTACAGTTTTTCTATTTCTTCCATTAACTGGCTTAACATCTCTAGGAATTTGGCTTCTCTATCATTTGAGGCATACACATTTAGTATTGTTACTGCTTCATTGTTTACTGTGCTTTCCTTCCTTATCTCTTTTAATAAGATCTATTTTTACTTTTGCTTTATGTGAGATTAGAATTGCTATCCCTCCTTTTTTTTTTTTTTTTTTTTGCCTTTCTCATTTTTTCCCCTGGTTTGGTTTAATTTTTCTTGTGTGGCAAGATAATTATATAAATATACCATTTACTTATTTATACCAAAACTAAGCTTACTCACTCTGTTTGTTTGGCTTTTTTTTTTTTTTTTTTTTTGCTTTTCTACTATGCTTTGACAATGGATCTTAGTGATTAAGACCCTCTCACTAGCTCTCCCAGAGTCTACCTGAGCTGGATTTGTAAGGGCCCTTTAAATGGGCAGCACCACAGCGCATCATTGAGGCCCGGAAGTAATTTCTGTGGATATTAGGACTGCCTTGTAGGTGGGATCCTGTCCATTTTGAGATAGCTTCATAATGGGTGACTCTCTCACTGATTGGCTGTGTGTGTGACCTCACAGGCCCTATGTAAGCCCACTGCAGGCAACAGTCACTCTCTTTAACCTGGAGCTCTTCACCCTGGCTTCCTAGCCTGGGTGGTCAAGCCAAGATGGATAGCCAAAAGAGGTAAGGATTTTGGTAGTGAACACGTGGGTCTTCTGACCAGGTGTTCACTCGGGAACCAACAAGTCAGGGCATCAGTTAGGGCATTATGTGAGTAGGTATAATAAAGGCTTTTAAGATTACACGTGGCTGTTCTTGAGTGTGCTACTGGTTATTAAGCTATACATTCAAGAGATTGTGGCCAGAGACCTTTGAAGGCCTCAGAGGAGGCGAGCCGGGTAGAGTTCACACTGCAAAGGACAGTGGTCAAAGGTACTCTGGTGGGTCTAGGACAGACTAGTAATTGTAACTGACTAGTAATTGTAACTGCCAAGAGAGCACGTTATGTGGATTGAACATTTTTTTCACCCCAGTGAGACTGGCATTTCTTGAAGTTTTTCCAGTTTGTCTTTAGCTAGAGAGAGATTTCTTCCCATCAGACTCTTCAAAGGTTTGGTTTCAAGTGGTTTTCAAGGGGAATTAGCAGAGCTGAAATAGCTACCCGCCTTTATTCTGCCATCTTGCTTCCACCCCCAGAAGTCTACATAGCCATTGTAAAGCGATTATTTTTCAAATGTGGATTGAACCCAATGCACTTGTGTTTTTTTTTTTTCAACTTACATTCTGTTATTTTAAAAATCTAAATGAAAAAATATTACACCAAAAATGATCAGTAATGGATTTATTTTAATTTTCACTACTGAGGTAGCATAACCATATAATTTGTCATAAATATTATTCCAACTTTGTAGACAACAATGAGTAAGGAAATAATTGACATATAACATCACATAGTTGGATGGTGTCAGAAATTAATAATGATGCTAGTTCTTTTTACTACATTATAATGTCTGTTTGTCAACTCCAGTAAAGGTTGCTGTCAAACTTATTTTTCTCCGCTAAGGCAAAACAAGCTAGAAGTTTCCACAATTCAAGATTTCATTACAAGCTTTCATCATTTACTTGAGTTTATACATCTGTGGGCTGCAACTGAGCAACACTTTTATTCATATAATTTCTAAAATAAAACTACATGTTTTCTTTGAATAGACCTTTTTAATTTACATAATTATTTTTAAAATAATTTTTACAAATTCATAAACCTTAGGCATAAAGCTCAGACAAAGAAAACTGTCTAATTATACTAAAACAATCTGGGTTTTGGCAGAACTTGGCTTCACATAGTCAGCATTCTCCAATACCAGCAGCCTTGTCAGCTTTTCAACTTGCTCCTTTGCATGGTCAAAAAGATAGGTAGGTCATTTGTCACAGAACATAAAGGAAACAATTCAATACTTTTGGAGTGGGGCATCAAAAACCACTAGTCTGTCAAAAATTCTTGCTACAATTCCATCTTTGTATAATCAAGTAGATTAGCTGCCAGAAGTCTACTCAGGTGCAAAAAATACAACAGCATTTAGGAGTTAATTTTCCATGTAAGTCTATAAATGTTTATGAGGGCTTTATGTACTGATTAGAAAAATAATGTAATTAGGATTAAAAAATATCATTTTTAACTTCTTAATGAAGTCACATTGATGACCAAATACCACAACATGTACATATATATTTTTAGTCAAAATATCTGCTCAATTTGTGACTACCTTCTGTAATCTCAAAAGATAATTAGATAGATACTAGTTTGACAATTGAGTTCCTTTGAACTAGAAAACAAAACAAAAATGTATCTTCCTCATTTAAAAACTTAAACTATACATATATTCATGTATATATTCGAATATAAATATACACATATACATTTACATACATATATAGTTTTAAAAATTTGCCTAGGTCTGCAAGGAACTGTGAAAGCAGACAAATGTAGTGTGTGTGTGTGTGTGTGTGCGTGCGTATGTGTGTGTGTGTGTGTGCATACAAATAAATGTTTTTAATCTTTTTGTTGCTTTTATGATTATAAAGGATAGAGAACAGACCTATGATTTATTTTTAATATAGTGAACTCCTAGGTGAGAAAATGCTCTCTGCCTGAACAGATAGGTACCTTCTCTACAAGTTTTTTCTCTTTTGCTTTTTTGGGGGAGCTGTCAGTCAGAAGGGTGTCTAACATGCTTTCTAGGGGCTGCATTGCTTTTCAGATTAAAATAAAATTGAGAATTATTTAACCAAATAAGTAAATGCAGCCCAACTTAGATTATGTGGCTAAATCCAAACTGACTAAACCTCATTCACAAATGAAGTAAGCAGCTACTAAAATAGAAAGAGACAGAATTAGGGGACGGAGGGTATCAGTTTTCACTGAAACATTGAGACCTCAGATTTCATAGTAGTTCTTGATGGACTGTGTGATTCTAAATGATTAGTTCTAATTGTAAATAGAATCAGGTTTGTATCTGGAGTACTCCCTAATGGTTAAACCAAAGCCAGTCATTAGAGAAGGATCACAACATAGAAAAAGAGATTAAAGAGTGGTTGATTAGGCAGTGGGTGACCCAAGAAAGAGCAATGCTTCTAAGTAATGGGGCAATACATAGAGAAGATGACTTTGAAAATGAGAGAATAAGAAAGACAAAAGGAGTATTTTCTCAGAGGAAAAGGAGGCAAGATTCATAGATACTTTAACCATTATATATGTATATATATATGAATAGTTATGTTTGTATGTATATATACATATGCTGGTATAGATGTGTATGTGGATATATGCACATATATTTGTGGATCCACACATATATATGTACATATTGTACATATTTATAGGCATATATTTACATACACACCTATATACATGCATATGTGAGTGAATAGATGTGTATACATTTATGTTGATATAATAAATATATATGCAAATACATATACATATATACATATATAGATATAGATATGGATATAGATATATTTGTGTGAGTATATATGTACATATTTGTGTGTGTATGTGCATCTCCTCATGCCATCTCTTCATAAACAATTATAATAGAGGAAGAAATAAATGAGATATTATAAAAGTGGATATAATATAGTAGATCAGGTTGGGGAAGAGCATGGTATAATTGGTGATAATAGTGTAGAGGAAGAGAAGAACAAAAGGGATAATACAAAGAAATTTTACCACTTCGTCTATCTTATGTTTTTAATTTCAGAAGACAATAGAAACCAGAGAGAAAATTAGTCTCTGTTGAATAGCAGTCCTCTTGGTTACAGAGAATCTGTCACACCTAGTCCACACTTTGTATAGAATTAGCGCATCCTTCTTGGCACTATGACTGTGGTTACTTCCTGTGCCTCTTTCTTTTTAATTTTATTCATTCATTCATTAATTTATTTGTTTGTTTTTTTATCTATTTATTTAATTTATAGCATGGCTTCCTTCTGTTAAGGTTTTTATTGCCTCTGAACCAATGTTAATGTTGATGATGTCATTTGCATGAGTATACGTATTCATGTAAATGAATATGTATGTATATATACATGTGTATACATATATATGTGTGTGTGCATATATATATATATATCATTAGTGTTAATTATTCATTTTATAACTACACATATACAGGAAGAAAATTCACCAGATCCTGACGTAATCTTATCCATATTGTTCTCACATTAATGCCATTTTTCACCTTGCCCACTAAAAAGACGCCAATTACATGGAAAGTCTTTTCTTTGTCAATGAATGGGTTTGAGACCTTCCTTCTATTTATCCCATTATAGTATATAATAGAATCCACCCTCTGTCTACATCAACTAATCTATATTGTTCCTAAGGCATTCTAATGTCTACCTGTTATTCTTTCCTTAATTATCTTGCTTCCTGTCTTTCCCTTGCACACAACTGGTTATTATTTCTAGAGCACATCTGAATATTCCTCTGTTTTAGAAACTTTGGTGCCTTGGGAAAGTGAGGGAGGAGAAAAAAAAAAAACAAAATACAGAAGTTAAAATACCTAACAAATTCCTCCATTTGGCAATGCAATCATGGACCAAGAGCATTTTTCTAATCATTTTGCTACTCAAGGAGTTATACTGGATCCCTATTGCCTCTATAGGAAAAAAAAAAAAGCGCAAAGTAAAACAACAATAACAAAACTAAAAACAACTTTCATTCAGAATTTGTAACATTGGCTCCAATCAATCTTTCCATATTTATTACAAATTTTTTCCACTCACATATTCCACATGAACTTATTATGCCCTCTACTTGATATTCAGTTCCTGCCTACTTTCATTATTCCTAACCTTGGAATGCTTTTTTACCTCAATTTTGGCTTTTGAATCATTAATTTCATTCCAGAGTCAATTCAGTTTTCTGCTTTCCTTACAATGTTGGCTACATTTAATAAATATAATATAAATAAATATGATATATTATAAACATAAATTAAATAAAAATAAATAATGAATATATTAATATAATTGAAAGTGTCTTTTATTGTAATTGAAATTGTTATACCTCACTATGTCTCTTTATTCCTAAATTGTCTATCCGAAAGTCTGATAAGTAATATGTTCCATGTTATCTAACTTTTCTTGTAATATCTTTTATTACATCTAGAATGTATCCACTTTATCTTATCTTGTTAATTGATGTAAGATGTTGGTCTATGACCAATTTTTGCCACACTGTTTTTCAATTTTTTAAACCAAATAGGGAATTGCTGAACAAGTTGTAGTATACAATTGTGATGGAATACTACAGAAGTATAAAAAATAATAGCTTGATGATTTTAGAAAAAAAAACATGGATATATTTGCATGGAATATGAGGAATGAAATGAACAGAACCTAGACAAGAGTTTACAGGATAAAGCAATATTATTTTAAGAACAATTAGGAGTGACTATTCATTTTGAGTATTATAAATACTGAAAATAACTGGGAAAAAAGTACATATGAAGGAAGAAGCTATATGTATCTAAATAAAGAACTAATGAATTGAAATAGATATAGGATGATTTTATGCTCACCCACACTTGTGAGTAATTGTTCTATCTTGGGGGCAGGGGAAGGAAAGAAAAAAACAACATATAAATTTATTATGTATTTAAAAGGAATAGCAAATTATCCATAATAGATTTGCAGTTTCATGTGCAATTTTTTTTATTATTCTATATTATGGAAATACTTGTTTCATTTCACAAATTAAAAATTAAATTAAAATTTAAAAAAAGACAGTTCAGGTGCTAGTTATGAGTCTTGCCTGATCCTACCAGTTTTAGAACTCTCCTCCTTTCTAAATTATTTGTATAGATTGTATTCTCTATGTAATATGTAATGATGGAGGTAATTAGGCTTTGAAGTATCCATTCATATGCTATGCCTTATGTTACCTATATAACTATATAATTTAAGAACCTGGTTATGGGCATGATGATTCAATGAATACTATCCCTTAATTGAAAAGCAAAAAACCCAAAACAAACAAACAAACAAACAAAAAAACCCAAAAAAACCTAATTGGTTTTGGAGCTGGGGGAATTGATTACTCAAGAGAATATATGCACAACCAATTTTACAAACAAAAAAGTTCTAATTTGAGATAGTGAGTAAAAACTTTTTTTTAGGTGGGACAGTTTTTCAGTAAGGAAGCCTTCCCTGAGATGCTCTGTTAGTTGTAGTTAGCCACCTCCCACCATTTGGTGAATGTTGCTTCTATTTCTTTTATGTTTAACCTTTTCTGATCTTAAGCAAAAGGGTATTTTGAAATGAGAGTTAGACCAGAGGAACCATTAAAATAGTTCTGAGAACCCACTGTCAACTTATGCCAGTAGCAGAGTTAACTAGAATTGGGGAAAAGTCACAGCTGAATCTGATGAAAAGTCATTGTTGCAGCTGAGTGGTTTGATTAACTGAGCCCAGAATTGAATTTACTTTTCAGCTGAGGCACCAACTAGCAAGGAATTAGTCCAGCCAAGCAAGGAACAACTTGCCCATTGCTGACACAAACCTCTGAGTTGAACTTGGTGGAGACTCTTTGAAGGGACAAATGCTCTCTCATAGCCAGGAATTATGAGGTACTCATCCTTAGAAACCTTTGTTTTCCTTTAAAATTTGGCTTGAGTATGTGTAAGGAGACAGTGTATTTATTATACTTTATGAGGGAATAGTTGCTATTTTTTGGTATAATTTTTCAGTGAATACAAATCTAACTGATGTTAACTGGTCAATTAGTATTGTGGAGCACACCAGATGGGTGCTTGTGAACTTCTTTATTAGAAGCTGGGTTATCCCTAGAGTCAATAGTTTAGGTAGAAAAATAATATAAAGACAACTATTGGAGGAGTCTTTTTAAATATTTTTTTCTTATTGGATATTTAGGAAAGAATTATCAAAATCATAATTAATTGCATAAAAACATGGACCACTAATTTCTAAATTTACTTCTTAATGGTTTCAAGGATCTCTCATTTTATTATTATGAGAAGTCATTTTTAAAATGCATATTTCTGTACCACATTTCCTTAGCAAATAATATTTGAATTATAGCAAAATTCTAATTTAAGACACCTTCAGAATGTGCTTACTATATTTAATACTCTAATATAAGTCTTATGGATACAAGGATAAATATAACACTTTCTCAACCTTCAAAGAGTTTATATTATACTGGGGGGGGGGGGCAAAAAGAGGAAGGAGACATAAAATATAAACAGAAAATTAAATGAAGATAAGGTATGATGATTTAAAGTAAACATCTAGGTAAAATGCCATAATAAAATTTGAGGAGGAAGAGAATACTTTCATCTAAGAAGATGAACATAAGAAAAGAGTTATAGATTCATCATTGAGACCAAATTTTCTGGTGTAATTCTTCATGAAATTAGCTATGCCTTGGACTACAGACTGGTCCGTTACTGGACCTGACTCGAAGATTTTCCAGGTTGCAAGAAACTGCAATAGCTGGCTCTCTAGTTGCATAAACTCTAAACATCAAAGAGTCTTATCCATGCCATAAGTAGATTTTTGAATAGGGCAATAAAACAAATTGAACAACAATAAAATTATATTGAATATCATTTAATCTTTCTTTGATGATTCATAAGTCATTTCAGAATATTGCCTCAGGGTGATCATTCATTCAATGAATTTGATATAAACATGGTTTTCATGATTATCAAATTTGTACCTGACACAAAACTGGGAAGTATCACTAACATTAAATGACACAGATGGGATTCAAAGAAAGTTTGAGAGGTTATAATGTAATTAACATGAAATTTATTAAAGAGAAATGTTAAATCATACTTAGGTTCAAAAAATCAGCTTCAGAAGTACAAGATAAGTATGAAAAAATCAGGAAGCATTAGGGGGATCTAAATTGAGTAGGGATTAGCAGAATGATAGTGAAATCCAAGAAAATCAGTACAATTGTAGAATACAGAAAGATAAACAGAGTTTGGGACTTAGAAAATGAAAAATGCTATTCTGTAGAAGAGAAATTAGCCTTGTTTTGTTTGACCTGCAAAACATGGAAGTAGAAAAATTGGGTGAACATTGTGAAGGGTCAAATTTAGATTTGATATAAAAATAATAAACAAAAAATGCTAAAAAAACAGAAACTTAATGGACTGCTTCAATAAGTAGTGAATTCTTTTTTATTAGAAGTATTCAACAAGAGGCTGGATGATTTTTTTTTTAGGGGGAGTGTGTTATAATGAAACTTTTTTCACTTTTGGACAAATAGCTATTTAGGTTCCTTATAATTCTGAAATTCGGTGGTTCTATGATTGACTCCTTCAATCAATATTTCCAAACCACTTGTGGTGTACCTTATATTGTGTTAAATTAGCATGCAGTTTTGTTCAGTTTTGATTCTTTTACATGTCCAACTCAGTAATTTCTTCCATCTTTATAACAACCCGATGAGGTAGGTGTTGTTATTATTTCTATTTTACAAATAAAGAAAGTGAGGTATACAGAGGTCAAGTGTCTTCCACATAGTGAATATCTGAGTCAGAAGTTGAACATGAATCTAATGGGTTATAACTCTGGCTAACTAAATTAGCTATATCTTGTTGCTTCACAATTTCTCTATAATGACCCAAAATACTAATGCAGGCTAGTTTCATCTCTTCTGCTTAACTCAGATTGAAAGAGAAGATCTTAAATATTACATTAGGATACTTGCAAGTCACACATTGACTCAGAAAATGCGTATAATATACATATGTATGTAGATACATACATACACACATGCACATAAATAAACATTAACATTTTAAAATCAGATAAAACTACATTTTAACTTGGTTCAGCCCACTCAGAGTGTTATGGGAATCATGTAAACTGAGAGCATGATATTTGGCACCTCTGCTCAACACCATATTGCATATTTGCTAGTATATTGATTTAAACATTGAAAACTGGCCATGTTGTAATAAGTCAATTTCCCTCTGTTTCCTGTATGCAGGTAATTCAGGATAATACACTGGAATAACCCTGGATTCTATACTTCCATCACATCAGGTAGCACTTCACTAGCTGGCAGCACTATCTGATTGCAGAATATCCTAGTCAGTTTTGACTTGAGTTCCCTGCAAACTTTTATAATTTTACAGGCCAGCTTATCAACTTTTCTTGAGTGACTAACTATGTTAATTATCCAAAGAATGTAAATACATATAAAACAATACTTATCCTTGAGGGACTTCCTATCCATTTGGAGAGAGAAGATACACACACTTTAATAATTAAATGGCAATATTTCTATGATAGCAGCCAATTTTACATCACACTTTCCATGTATTTTCTCACTTAACTTGCTTGATTGTATTATGAGGCAATTATGTAAGACATTATCTCCTTTCTACAACTGAGCAAAACTGGACTCAGATAACTTAGGTAGTATGGAAGCCTATAGTCACAGAGACAGGATCCAGATGCATATTTTCCTTTTTCCAAGTCCAGCAGGTTAACACTCCACAGACATATGTAGAATAGATGTTATGATAATCTAGATGAGAGAAATATTTGTATAGGCTGAACTGATCAACTTAGACTTTTAAGTGAGGATTTAAACTGGGGCTTGAAGAGGGTAGGTAGTATTGTAAATTTTAGGAAGGATAGTAGATTGGAACCAATTCCTCTTGCTTTCAAAACATTATATAGAGCAGAGGTTTTTAAAATGGGATTTATGTGTGACTATAAGTTATAGATGAAATAGAAAAAACAATATTAGATTTTTACCAGAAAAACTTCAGATTTCTCTCTTGGTCCTTGAGTGGACTTGGATAAGTCACTTCAGCTTATTAGGTCTTGATTTTCTCTCTTTAAAATGAAGGGGTTAGATTAGATGTTTTTTTTTTTTTTTTTTTTTTAAGTTTTCTTCCAGTTCTAAATCTCTAACTCTTTGACAAAAATAGACTGCTATGAGGTGTGAGATATTGCAGTGGCAACTTACCCTTCTAAGATGGGTAGTAATTCCACTCTTAGGGGAGAATCTTTGTTCAATTAATCCTGGATGGAAATCATTGCTTCATGAAGATGAAAATTGACTCCAGAAAAAATTTCACTTTTCATTGATTTGTATTGGTCAAACACATATTAGTAGCATAATAAGCATGCTTCTTTCTTATCAGAGTTGCTTGTAGAAATCTCATTTGCAAAACCAAAGTGAATAACGTATTGCCAATAAAAGCAGGTTAATTAAAACATCTGTTAGTAGTGATAATAGGAATGCTTGCACCTTTCCAATTCAAATCATCAGTCCTGAAGATTTAGGCATAACTGCTGTTTGTTAAATAATGTTAAGAAATATCAGGGGATCCTTGAAGAAACACCTCATATAGGGAGTAAAAGTACTGGGCATTAATAATTCATGTGAGCCAGAATGGAAAACTAAAATTAAGTACTCTCTTGGGCATCAGATGTGAGATCCAGGTCTGCCACCATTTTGATGGGTGATCTGGAAAAAGTCATTACCTTTCAGGAGTCCTCAGTTTCCTTAAGACAAAATAAAATTAGGTAATATAATGCTGTCCTTATGTTTCAATTTCTGAGATAAAATTTTGATTGAGAAAAATCATCTGAATGATTTTTTTGCATTTAATATATACCCCAAATACATTAACTTGGGGATAAGTACTAAGTTACCTTATTTTTCCTTTTTAGTATTCATCCATTTATCCTTGCACTCATAAATTTAATTTTTTTTTCATTTTTGAGAATGTTTCTTATTTTTCCCTCTCATCTCTAACTCCTTTTGAAAAATAAAAAAAAATAATGAATGCCCTCAAAACAAATATGTATTTCATCAAAACAAAATGCTATGTTGATAGTACTACTATAAACCTATTATCTCTCTCTGGAGGAAGATGAGTGTCTAGTTTCATCTTCATTTCCCTATATTGATGGTAAGAGGTCTAAGATTTTTTAAAGTTTGATTTCTTAATGATGTCATTGTATAAATTGTTCTACTTTTATTTCTTCACTATACAACAATTCAAAAGGGTGTATTCAGTTTCCTTTGAATCTGTCCATTTTTTTTCATTTCTTGTGTACAGTAATATTCTATTACATTTAAATTCTTTAATTTGTTGATTAAAATTCTAAATTGGGTAGATACAACCATTATTTCTAGTATATGGAACCTACAAGAAGTATCTCACATTATTATTGAACTTCATGGTTTACAGTATGCCCCCCCATATAAAGGTTATTCACTATGAGAAAAAAATGAGAAAAATATCTAGTTGTGATTTACACATGAGAAACTGAGGATCAATGAGACTGAATGATTTACTTGTAGTCACCTCGCTAGTAAGTGATGAATTTAGCAACTTTTCATCACCTTATATTTTTCACACAAATATACAGCCTCTTTAGATGTGAATAAAATAAATCTAAGTACATATATAACTAAGAAAATTTAAAACTTCTGCTCTTCCTCTAAAAATGTTAGTAACTTTATTTTTAGTTGGGATAGAATATTATGATGCATCAAACATTTAAGATCCCTTGCTCCACACAGTATTTGGCACCTTATAGATTTGATTAATATACTAAATAGAGGAACTCTGTTTTTTTTACTACACAATGAATTACTTATACAAAGTGATTACGTAAACAAATAATAAAGCAAATAAACAATATTTATCTAATTTTTTCTCTAACAACTGATCAAATACTCTTTTAACACTTAAAAAAATGTAAGAAATAGACTCCTGGTAAAATGGTACTGGAAGGCATCTTAGCAATAATTTAGTCCAACTATCTAATTTTATATGTTAAAAAAAAAGAAAAAGAAAAAGAAAGAAAAAGAAAAAAAAAGTGAAGTTGATGTTTGGGATAAATGAAGAGGATTTAAAAAAAATTGTAGTAAATGTTATATAAAGTAAAAGAGGTATATATACTGTTTTGTCCTTGTAGGATACCCTCATGGGTCTATATAGATGTGGTTCACAAGAAGGCTTAAATAGATATTTAGAGAATTTTTTCCACCCACTCTATTCTAGTGGAGGCTTTGAAGCCTATAAGGAAGGGAAGTGTAGATTAGTACCAGAGGCTGGCCACTCTACTTTTTCCAGAAAGAAGATGTAAGGGACCATAATTTATATATCATATATGTATGTGTATGTGTAGATCTATTTGTAGATAGATCTATCTATATATATATATATCTGCCTACCTAAATGCTGTTAATTTAGGAGAAATAAATTCTAGGTTCCTACTAAATTGTTTGCTGTACCTTTTGTTTTTCAACTCACTTAATTTCTTAAAATTTCTTAGTTATGCATTACATTTGCACAAAAGTAATGAAAGAACAATAAATCTCCCACCCTAATTTAAAATCTTCCAGAGAGACTCGTCAATGCTTTCAATGTAGTAAAGTAGGACATCTGAAAGCTCAATGTTGGCATAGAGACAGAGTGAGGAAACCAGGTAGGAGAACAAGACCCAATACCCCATGTCCAAAATGCAACAGAGGTTCCATTGGGCATCAGAATGTAGACTGATTCAGTAAAATGGGACGAAGGCCCAGCCCCAGGGCCCAAAACAAACAAAAAAAATACTTGGGGATGATTGCAGTCAATGCTACATCCAGAGAGTCTTTGGAAGTTCAATACCTAGCCATGACCAATCAGTCAGGAAGCAATCTGATGGAAGAAAGAAATTACAGTTAGGGAGGATAGAGTTGTATGCATCTGGAACAACTGAGATAGCCCCTGCAGAGGTGAAATCTGTTCTTCTCCAGCCTATGGATCCCTTGGGCACAGTAGACTTGACCATTTCACCTCCTGAGAGTACTTACAAAACAGTATCCATCCATACACTGATGTGGGAAACTGGGGAAAATATAGATAATGTCCCAGTCACTAATACAGGTAGAAAATCAACTAGGAGAAGTAGTAGCATCAGGTTTATTGATACAGACTCCTAATAAGCAATCTGGTGACAGTTGCCCAGATTCTGATTCCGAGCAACAAAATCCAGGAATATACGGACAGCAGCTGTGACAGCTGACCGACCTATGCTCACCATCTATATAAATGGCACACCATTAGAAGGACTGGTGGACACAGGTGCAGATCGCATAGTCATTAGAGGTGCCTTATAAAAGATAAAAATGCATAGTTTACCACAGAGAATAAAAAAAAAAATCCTACTATGTGTTGGTGGAGAGTGTGTGGTGATTTTGTCGATCCCCTTCACTTCTTCCCCTAAAGATCAAGGGCTTTTGCTGATCCTGACTCTGGCTGATCCTGAGGCCACCAGGGAGCTAACCTGGACTTTACAGTTGGTCATTCCAGATGTTATTATTTTGTATACAGTACATTTTACTTTTTTTATTTCATGGAGGACTTCCCAGGTTTGTTGTTGTTGTTGTTGTTGTTGTTTTCCCCCAAAACATTCTGCTCATCACTTTCTATAGAGTAACAATATTCCATGACATACACCACATTTTATTCAGCCATTCCCCAATTCATGGGCATCCCCTCAATTTATATTCCTTTGCCTTGAGAAGAGAGCTGCTACAAATATTTTTGTACATATAGTTCCTTTCTTCCCTCAATCCTTATTTTTTTTTTTGTAATCATGTCTTAAAATGGCATTAAGTTAAAGGATATGCATGAATTTATAGCCCTTGAGGCACAAATAATATCTTTTGATCATTTATCAATTTGGAAATGGCTCTTATTTTTTATAAATTTGACCCAATTCCCTCTCTATTTAAGAAATAAGGCCTTATCAGAAAAATTTGCTTCAAAATTCTTTTTTCTTTCTATTCTTTCTATTGCTGATTGTGTTTCCCCCTTTTTATTCCATTATCTCTTTCTTTTCACCTGCCTATCCTCAAAAATATTTAGTTCCCTCAATATGTTCTCTCCTTTTTCACTTTCCCACTTTCCCATATTTCATTTCCCTTCTATTTTTCTGTGGGTTAATACAGATTTCTATATTCATATTGAATATGTGTGTTGTTTTCTCTTTGACTCAGTTCTGATGAGAGTAAGTTTTACTCACCCCCTTTTCCCCATCTGTAAGAATTTTTCTTTCCTCTTATTATTTCTTATAAAGTCATTTGCTTTCATTTGCTCAATTCTAATTTTTAATAATTATTTTCCTCAGTGAGCTTCTGTACCTCCTTTCCTGATTGGCCAATTTTGCTTTCTAAGGTATGCTTCTCCTTATTAGCTTTTTGTATTTCCTTTGGCATCACTGTCACTTCTTTCATTTTCTGTTAAGGGCTGAAACTCGTAAGTCAATGCATGAGATTGGACAATCGAGCACTTGAGGCTAATTACCGATTGGACAATACTCTATAAAAATATGCTTGGAAAATGGCCCTTCCAACTATCCTGTGCTGGCCCAATTGTTTAGTGTATATAGAGAATTGTGGGAGGAACTAGGAGGGGCAGTGAAACTAGCCAGAATGATTCTAGATGGGAGATGAGGAGGTGGGGTAGTGGAGATTCTTCATCCATCCCCTTGACTTCTACCACTAAAAACCAAGGACTTTTGCTTATCCTGATTCCAGCTGATTCTAAGGTATCCAGGGTACTAATGCTGTTCACACTTTTCCTTCCTTCTTTTCTCTTACTTGATTTTCAAAATCCCTTTTAAGTTCTTCCATGGCCTCCGGGCAATTTTTATTTTTCTTAGAGCCTTTGTATAAAGAAGGTTTGATTTTATTATCATTTTCTGAGTATGTTTTGATCTTCCTTCTCCCCATAATAACTTTCTATGGTCAGAAAATTTTTCTACTGTCTGCTCATTTTCCTAACCTATTGCTTAGGCTTTCCAGGTTAGAGGGTACACTGTCCCAAGCTTCACAGATTTTGTGCAGCTGTTCTCAGAAATTGTTCTAAGTATTTGGCCACAAGCACTCTTTTCTGCTAAAACTCTGAAGTGGAAATGTTTAACATATAAACTCACTAATCCAAGTTTATAGTAAATAGGAGTCAGAGGAAGAATGGAAATGAGAATATGTCAAATAATACACAGAGTGAATTAGCTCTCCCATTTTGAGAAATCTCTTAACCAAGAAAGAAGTTACATCTTTCACCAATTTCACAGAGGAAATTATACAAAGTATTCAGGATGTAATCTGAATATAGGGACGTGAACAAAAAGGCTGACTCTTATACATGCTGACTTATTTTTAAAACTCTTCTTTCCTTGACCTGATGAATAACAGGAATCATGTATCTTCTTTCTCAGACTTGAAAAATAGGAATACTAGAATATCTCTTCTTTGATTCTCTCACCAACTCAATCATTGTTTATAGACAGAGGGCATTAAATAATCAATTCCATTGATAAGGAGACTCCCATAGAAATGAACTTTGATTCTCACATTAGGAATTAATGTGAGCAAAGAAAGTGGAGCACAATTAGTTTCTTAGATTAATGTTTATTATTTGCATGACCATCTAACGAAAATTGGATAATAAAATAATTTTTATCTCCCAATACTCTGTTCAGCTCATGAATTTATTTGTTTTTGCAGAATTCCTTGAAAGGTGTTTAAAGGGTGAAAAACCTCCATTGAGGGTTAATCAGAAGGTTAAATAAAGTTTCTCATCCTAAGTCAAACATGTATAAAGGAAAATGCAATTAGGCTAGGCAGGTAAAGTCTAGGGACACGGTTTTTGCCTGGTATGCTCTGATTGGCTTTTCTTTGGTTACTTCCACTAGTTCTGATAACTTAAAGCCTCAGATATAGAATAAAGAGTTGCCAACTTTACCTTATGAGAAAGAGGTTTCCTAGTCACTGAACCTTATTAAGTGGGAACAGATATATGGTAAGTGATTCTAAAGAAATAAAACCAAATAAATAGTTATAGTTAGCTAATATGCAACAAAGATAACATAAAGATGAGCAGTTGAGATATGACAATATGAAGAAACTGTCATGATGATGTCAATAGAAAATATGAGCAGTCTTACAATATAAGAAATGCAAATTGTCCTGGGTATCTGGACCATATATATATTCTGCTCCATATTATTCACACATATATAGTCAATATAAATCAAGCAAGCATTTATTAAGGACATAATACAAATTGGGTACTATTCTAGGTAATGATTATTCAAAGATAAAACACTCTCTGTAAGGAAATATGATTCTATTTGGTAAGAGTATATATAAATATATATTTTGCTTTTATTGTAAACATATATATATATATATTACATATATATAAATGCAGAATAAAAGCAAAATCAATATATATATATATATATATATATATATATATATATATATATATATGACAGTTTAAGAAGGGAAAATTGGAGCTTTTGAAAGAAAGCTTCATATTAAAAGTTTTGAGGCAGAAAGTATGATCACTACAAAGCATCTTAATGGTAGATTGAGTATCATGTGTGAAGAATAGCAAGAAGAAAACTTTCTTTTGTCCACAGATTAAATAAAAGAATAAATGGATAAGAGTGTTAGAAAGATAGGTTGAGTCCAGTTTGTGAAGGATTTAAAAGCTCAACAATGCCATTTTATATTTTATATTTGTCCCTGGTGTGCCTTCCCCATATTTTCCCTGGTTAAGTGTATTCTCTAAAAGTAGTTCTCTTTTACTTGTGATGGAGTAACCAATGGGAAAATGTGTTATTTTTTATTTGCTTGACAGATTAAAAGTCTTTTGTTCCACTGGATGTTTCCTCTGGCTGTTCATTAAAAAATAAACACTTCTGTGATGGCTCATAAGCTATAGTTTCAACTGTGTGCTATCTTACAACATGATTTGAATTTTGGTTAGCTGTGAGAGGACAGTATGTGAGATGGGGATCTACATGTAAATGAGAAACCTGGGGAGCAGAGAGAAAACACATGCTTAGGGTTATAGAGGTAGCATATAGGATTCAAACCTCTGGCTTTTGTTCTCAAATTTAAAGATCTTTCCATCAAACTGGGTTCCTCAACACGATGCACAAAGTATTATTTATGAGACTGAGATCTGAATTCCTTGTGCCTTCTGGCCATTATTCAATCTCACATTAATAAACTAATGGCTTTGTTGAGCTAGAACTCAAAATATAGTAATAGCATTATGCCTCATTTAGCTTTGCATTTTTCTTTATGTTATGTTGCTTTTAGACTTGTTTCTCCATGATCTAGGAAGTTTATCTTTTATAACTAATGATGAAGTTAATTGACCTACTTTTCTAAAGTTATTTTCCATTATTATGTTATGGGACAGCTAGGTGTTACAATGACCAGAAATGGGCCTAGATTAAGGAAAATTAGTTTTTGTGAGTTCAAATGTAGCATCAGACATTTATTAGCTGTGTGATTCTGGACAAGCCGCTTAACACTTTTTATCTCAGTTTCCTCATCTGTAAAATGAGTTGGAGAAGGAAATCATAAATCACTCCAGTATCTTTGCCAAGAAAACTTCAAATAGAGTAACAGAGATGGACATGATTGAAACAATTAAATAACAAATTATATCATAAGATAAATCATTATTATTGTAATACCACAATTATTTTGTAATTATCATAATTTCTACTCCCTGCCTCCAGGTCTATGATTTTATTTTTATAGAGAACTCTTGGTGAAAAAACTCACTCCACCAATGCTGACTGGCACCTACCTGTTCTAAAACATTTAGTTTTAAAGAATTGCATGAGATATTGAGAGAATAAGTTACCTGCCCATGGTATTTGAGCCAATATATATTAGACTGAGGGGGGTAATTCATATTTCTGTAATCTTAAAAAATCCTTTAGATAATGACTCCTAAATATAATTTACTTGCTTTTTAATCCTACATATTTCATTTTATTCATTTAACATATTGTTTTAAGAAAGGGTAAGAATAGGTTTCACAAGAGTTTCAGGTTCTAAAAAAGGTGGAGTTAACTCTATAAAGAGTTAAAAGCAGAAATTGAATCCAGATCCTGAATTTAGTTAAATATCCCTTTGCTGTTAATAATGATGGTGATGATGAAGATGACGATTATGATATAGAACTAGAAGATTACCTAAATGTCTTGGGGAATATTTTACTTAAAGATTTTGGGAACATCAGAGATAGAATTTCCCAAGAACAAAAGGCATGGAGAGAACTTAATGTCAGATGAAAAGTGCTTGTGTTAATGAAATCATACATCCATTGAAATATTATTGTCATATATTAAAATCAATCTCATGTAATTCAGGATGGGAAAAAAAAAAACACTGACTGGGGTAACTAAATCTCATTTGAATTGAAATCTGTGTTTCCAGGATGCAGGTTGACAATTATAGATTCTGATTCTTGCCTTTATACAATTTTTTTCACTGAATATATTTTAGTTGTTAGATTTTCTTGGATAACCTTTGATAGTTTATGCTATTTTCCCCAGATATCATTAGTTCTGAGTCCTCTGGTGCACTTAAGAAGACAGGATGATTTCATACCACAATCCAAATAACTGTATATGAGTAAAGTCTATGCCTCTCACTGCTCTCATATAGATTGGTTTTCTGGTTATTCACAAACACTCTCAACAGTGAGCTGATGTCATTGATTCTTCACAGCCCCGAAGGAACTTCATTGTGCCCTTTTAGGTAGTATAATTTACCTGCTGTTGATTTAAAGGGCTGTCTTTGCCATTTTGAGGTGCCTTGGTATTTCCTTATTGTGATAGTCCACTGTGACTGCTTCCATTTGTGTGGGTATTCTTTAATGTTTTATTCTCTTTTGATTGTTTAACTTTTAAATCAATTATGTGTGTAAATTTTCTTCTAGAAATTATACTTCATGATATTAAGATCTTAAGATCTAGACGGTTTTTGCTATTTGTAATAATTCTATCTGAATAATTGAAAAAATGAAGGAAATTATTGATTTGTAAGCAATAACCACTATAACAACAACCTCCTCCCATTATCAGGCTGCTATCAACATTATAATTTTATTGCTGTCTTTTTACAGTAATGATTCACTAAAATCAAGACTACTATATGGACAGAGCAATCTGCTCCATCAATGTCCACAATTTATATATACATATATATATATGAATTTTATGTATATTATTTCATTTAATTCTTATTCATATTTCTCTAAAACCTTAAGGCTTATAAATAGTATTTCCTTAATGTAACCCTTTGAGTTAGTGGACCTTATTCTCTTTAGTTTGTTTAAATGAATTTTTTTTTACTTTTCCTTCAAAAACAATTTGAAAATTTGGAATTTGATACTAGAAAGACTAAAAATCTAGTCTCTTGTTCTCTTAAGAAGTTTTGGAAGCTTGTATTGGAAAATGAAACATATTTAAATGTTTTTACCATTGTATTACAATGAAATGACTTAAATCCACTAGTAAAGTTTCTATTTCTTGATTTCTCAGCTGAGATTATGACAGAAGAAAGACATGATACATACCTGGTGATTGCTTGGTAGTGTGTCCATTACAAGGGGAAAAAATCTATCACATAAATCTATGGAAATGAAATGCTAAGAATTTTTGCCCATTTCTAGCTTCTTATGCGTTAATACAAAGTTTTTTGTCTGATAACCCTGGCTCATCTAATTATGCTGAAAAGCAGTATAGTGAAGTGGGAGGACCATTGAATTTGAAGCCAAGTGGAATTTGAGTCTGACTGTCACTATTTGTATAACTTTGGGTTTATTGTTTTATTTATTGAAGCTTTTGTCTAAAAGCTGACTCAAAGAGTTACTGTAAGGAAATCCTATTTATAAGCCTTAAAGTGCTAGAGAAATATGAATAAGTATTAAATTAGATTATATACATATAATTCTTATTAGTATAATAATTATAAAAAAAAAAAAGTCCTTTCCTTTTTTCCCTTCAGACTAGATCTTAGATAAGAAAAGTTTCAGTAAAGATATTTCCTTTCTTAGTACAGTTTATAACTTTACAAAAAGGTCTGTAACACAAGAAGTTTCAGGGTCTTGCCAAGAGTCATATAGTCAATAATTGTGAGAGGTTTTCCTTGAATCCATTTCTTTCTTACTCTGAAACTGGCTCTCTATTCATTATTCATTTATCACATGATTCCTCTCAAACTATTGGTTCTTAATACCAAATCTAATTATAATGTTTCCTGACCTTAGTTATTGTTTTATAGTGTCTTATACACATAAGGGCTTATACAGTGCCTACCACATAGTAGGCACTTTAATGAATATTGATAAATTGATAAATTAAATGATTACTTGATACTATGGAGCTGGTAGGTCTGAGGACAAATTTTTTCTAGCTTAGTTTCTTTTCTTTTTGCTTGGGAGGTAAAAAGGCTCAGGGCTGATGCTTTGGGAAACATTTTTTTTTTCTTTATTCTTATTTTTTAAACTTTTTTTCAATGACATATAAAGATCGTTTTCAATATTCATTTTTGGTAAGATTTTGAGTTCCAAATTTTTCTCCCTCCTTCCCCTTCCCAAAGACTGCAAACAATTTGAGCTAGATTATACAGGTACAATCATGTTAAGCATAGTTCTATATTAGTCATGTTGTGAAAGACGAATCAGAACAAAAGGGAAAACCATGAGAAAGAAAACACAGACACATACCAGTGAAAATAGTATGAAAATAGTATGCTTTACTCTGTCTTCAGACTTCCCAGTTCTTTCTGTTCAGCATTTTCCAGTATGAGTCTTCTGGAATTGTCTTGAGTCATTGTATTGCTGAGAACAGCTAAATCAATCATAGCTGATCATCACACAATTTTTCTGTTACTGTGTACAATGTTCCCTAATTGTTCTTTTCTTCATCAGTATCAGTTCCTGTAAGTCTTTTCAGGGTTTATTTTTGGTTTTGTTTTTGTTTTTATTTTTTGAAACCTGTCTTCTTTCTTATAGAACAGTTATATTTCATTACATTCATAAACCACAAATTATTCAGCCATTTCCCAAACTTCTTAATATCCAACTTTTTGCCACCAGAAAAACAAACACTGGTATAAATAATTTTTGCAAATATTACTATAGTAATTTATTATTGTGACTTGTGAATCTATTCTATTCCACTGATCCATCACTTGGTTTCTTATTCAGTACTACGTAGTATTGATGATTACATTTTATAATATAGTTTGAAATCTAATATTGCTAGACCACTCTTCTTTATGTTTTCCCCCATTAATTCCTCCTAGCTATAGAAATTTTAAACATTTCACTCCTATGAGTATTCTAAATCCCAGCCAAAAATCACCTACTCATTATTAGCTTAATATAATGAGATCCCAAATTTTCATCTCTATTTAACCTATTCTTCTTAGCCTGAATTTATAATGTACTTTCTCCTTAACTTCAATTTTTAGTGTACTTAGCTATCTTCTAGGCTCAGCTCAGATGCCACCAATTGCTATTTTCTTCCTTCTCCTTCTTTTCTCCTTTTCTATTCTACTTTTCTTTTCACTGCTCTCTCCATTATCTAATATTGACTTGTTTTTAAACAATCAGGAATCATAGTGAGTATAGAGCAGGCTTCAGAACAAGAAAAATGTAAATTTCAGTCCTTTCTATGACATAATAGCTATGTCACCCTGACCAAGTAATTTAATTTCTCAGTTTCTTAGAAAATTTTCTAAAACATATGTTACATAATAAGTTTTATCAGCATTAATAGAGAAAGTTTTGGTATAAGAAGTTTCCTATACAAATGAAAGCACAAGTCACCTAAAGTAGTATATAAAATCTTTAAAGATAAGAGGAGTTTCATTCTTGTTTCATCTTTCTTATTGTTTCTTCTTCCTCAGAATATTAAATATTTATTTGTTGATTTATTCATGTATATGATCTTTTCTTGAACTTTCACTTCAATAGTTGAAAACCTACTACCCCATGACAGCCTATTCCATTTTTGAAGAATATTATTTGTTTTAAAGTTGTATTTTGATTTGGTAAATTTTATTTAAAGAATATTTTTAAAAACTTATGGGAGGGGTGGAGCCAAGATATCAGAGTAAAGAAAATACTTGGCTGAATTCTCCCAACATTGCCCTCCAAAAATTTTTTAAAATAATGTCTTAAATCAAAACTCAAGATAGCAAAAACAGCAAAAGGTCAGAGTGAGACATTCATCCCAAGACAACATAGGAAGTTGTAAAGAGATATATGTGACTTGGTTTTGGGTTGAAGATTTGCCCAGGGCACATAGGAATGAAAAACCAGTAGTGGGATTAGGTGTTAGTAATAGAAATAGCATCTTTGCATCAGAAGTTCTCAAGCCAGAAATGGGTTAGGGATTATCACTCTGCTAGCAGAACCAGATGTAATTTGGCAACTCCATTGCTTGTAATCATTTGTGGGTCATTATTCAAAGGTACATTAGACCACTTTCAGTTGAGGGAGTAGAAGCTCTGAGGAGCAGTAACATTTCTAGTCCCAAAGGAGGAAAAGGTCTGAGGAAAAGTATCAATTTCAATCCTAAGGGATGAAGGACTCTTTTTGTGTAAGGACCAGAGTGTAGGAGAAGAGATCAATGACTACACTTCTCCCCAGATTATATCACCTTGAAAGCACTATAAACCTCCAAAACCCCAGAAATGATTCTGAAAACAATAATTCAAAAAAGCTGAAGTTTGAGACATTGTCCCCTTGCTCTCCGTGGCATGAACAGAGTCCAAATTGACATAAAATTTCACAACAACAAATAGGATAGAAAAATGGCCAAACAACAATAATAGCAAAAACAGAACTGACCAGAAAAAGCCACTGGGGTGGAACAAAATAGAATTCAGAAAAAAAATGAAGTTAAAGCAACTACAAACTCTCAAAGAAAAATAAGAATTGGACAAAAATCCAAAAGAATTCCTGGAAGAGATAAAAACAATATTCAAAATCAAATAAAAGCAATAGAGAAAAAAAATAGGTAAAACATTAAACAAAAGGGAGAAAATTATTTTTAAAAATAAATAATCAGTGTGGTAAAAGAGGCACAAGAATCCTAGGGGTAAAACACTTTAAAATAAAATTTGCCAAATGGAAAAAATAAGTAAAGATATTTGATGAAAAAAAATGACTTCTAAAAATCAGAATTGGTCAAAGTGTAAAAAAACCCAAAAGCTCACTGAAACATAATTTTTGCAAAAATTTGAATTAGGAAAATGAAAGCTAATGACTCGATGGTATATCAATAAACAATTAAACAAAGTAAGGATAATGAAAAAAAAATAGAAGAAAATGTGAAATATCTCAACAATATCAACTAACCTAAAAACCAAATTAAGAAAAGAGGATTTAAGAATTATTGATCTGTAAGACATGATCAAAGAAAAAGCTTAGACATTGTATTTCAAGAGATTATTTGCTCTGATATACTATAACCAAAGGGGAAAATGGAAATTGAAAGAATCAATTAATCACCTCCTGAAAAAAGATCTCATGATGATTTCTGCAGAATCCAAATTCAGAGCTTTCAGGTCAAAGAGAAAATACTTCCAACAACCAGAAAGAAAGCATTCAAACCCATGAAACTACAATCAGGATCATACAAGATTTAGTAGCTACCACATTAAAGGCACAGAGGGCTTGGATTATGATATTCAGGAAGGTAAAGAACTAGGACTAAGAAATGAGTATAATTCCTCAAGAGAAAATGGTTATTTAATGAAATAGAGAACATTTAAGTATTCTTAATGAAAAAACCAGAATTGAATAGAAAAATTTGACACCCAAATTCAGGACTCAAGAAAAGCAGAAAAAACTAACATAGAAGAGAAATCATAAAGACTAAATAAGATTAAAACTTTTATATGGGAAGTATAATACTTTTCTATATGGGATGATGAAATATGTATCTTTAAGAACATGTATATTATTAGGGCAGTTAGAAGAATGATCTGGAAGTGAATCAATTAGGTGTAATGAAAAAAAAATGGATAGGTAAAAATAAAGGATATCCTGGGAAACAGGAGAAGGACGTAGTCTCAAAAAATACCAAAACATTTCAATATGTCCAAGACAGTTATTTAAATCATCAACAAGTAATTTATTTCACATAAAAGCTGTGTTAAAGGAAAATGGTGGATGGGGAATGAACAACACTTGAACCTCACTTGCATCTTAATTACTTCAAAGAGAGAATACACAAACATTCACACACAATCAACTGCTAATAGAAATCTATCTTGCCCAACAGGAGAGTAAGAGAAGAAAAGGGAAAAGAAAAGAGAGGGCTGTAAAAGGGAAAACAGGTAAAAGAAGAAAATGGTCAGAAGCAAAACAGACTTAAGAAGGTAAATATAAAGAGAAAGGGAGAATGATAAACAAAAGAATATAATTTGAAGGGAAATGCAGAGTTAATAACCATAATTATGAATGTGATTTAGATAAACATACCCATAAAATGGAAGGAGGTAGCTGAATGGACTAAAGACTAGAATATAATTATATCTTGTTTACAAGAAACATACTTGAAGTACAGAAACATAGTTAGAGTAAAGATAAGGAGGTAGAATAGAACCCATTATGTTTCATCTAAAGCAAAAAACAAAACAAAAAAAGAGGTAACAATCATGATCTCAGATAAAGAAAAAGCGAGAATAGAGGTAATTAAAAGAAATTAATAAGGAAACTATATATTGGTTAAAGGAACCATAGACAATGAAGCAATATCAATGTTGAAAATATATGCATCAAATTGGATAGCATTCAAATTCATAAATATAGATAATATAACCGTAAAACAAATAAGAAAGACATCAAGGAATTTAATAGAATCTTTGAAAAGTTACATTTGACAGCCCTTCGAAGAAAACTGAATGGTAACAGAAAGGAATATACCCTTTTTCTCAGTTTTAAATGGCATCTTCACCAAAAAACAACAATAACAAAAAACAAAACAAAACAACAACAACAAAAAAACAAACAAAAAAACAAAACAAACTTGCCATGTATTATAACATTAAAAACTTGACAAGCAAATGAAGGTAAACAAAAAACAAACCTTAACTACATCTTTTCCAGAATATAATGGAGTAAAAATGTATTTAAATTGCTGTGATGCATTGCTTAAAAGTTAATTGAAACTAAACAAAGGATGAGTGGATCTAAAAACAAATCAAAGAATTAATAATTTCACTAAATATAATAATAAGACAATACTCCAAAATTTGTGAGATTCACTCAAAGCAATACTAAAGGAAATTTTATATTATAAAAATGAATATAAATAAAACATAGAAAGCATCAATGAATTGTCATGAAGGAAAAAAAAAACTAGGAAAAGAACAATAAAAATCTATAATGATTATGAAGCAAATCTTATAAATCAAGGTAGAGATTAATAAAATTGAAAATTTAAAAATAAAATAGTATAAAACCAGGAACTTGTTTTATGAAAAAATAGATAGACTATTGGTTAATTTTATTATGAAAAAAAAAGAAAAACAAACTATTAGTATGAATATTTTTAAAAGGTGAAATATAACCAATGAAGAAAAAATTAAACTAACTATTAGGAGTAATGCTGCCCACTTATGCCAGTAAAACTGACAATCTACATGAAATGAACAAATATTTATATAAAATGTAAATTGTACATATTAATAGAAAAGAAAATATAATGTTTAATCACCTTATCTTAAAAAATGATCAAGCCATCAATATATTCCCTAAGAAAAATATTTAGGACTGCATTTACAATTATTAAAATCAAAATATCCATCTAAAAGCAAGTGTATGAATTATCAATAATAAGGATGCACTTGGTCCAGTTAAATAAGATCAGGAATGAAGAGAGATATTTATTATCATCATTATTATTTAATATTATATTAGAATGTTAGTTATGGTTATAAGATAAGGAAAAAACAAATGAAGCAATAAAATAA
Source organism: Sminthopsis crassicaudata (assembly GCF_048593235.1). Lineage (NCBI taxonomy): Eukaryota > Metazoa > Chordata > Mammalia > Dasyuromorphia > Dasyuridae > Sminthopsis > Sminthopsis crassicaudata. The sequence goes on from NC_133619.1 coordinate 100,295,474, forward strand.
TGAGAAATGAAAACTATCACTCTTTTCAGAAGATATTATGATATTCAGGAAGGTAAAACTTATACTTAGAGAAACCTATGGAATCACTAGAAAAACTTTTTGAAACAGTCACTTCTACAAAGTTGAAAGATATAAAACACACCACCATAAATTATCATTATTTCTATATACTACTAAGAAAACCCAGCAAGAAAAGATAGAAAGAGTAATTCCATTAAATTAACTGCAGAAAATATAAAAACTTCAGGAGTTTATTAAGACAAACTGAGGAACTATTTGAATACAATTAGAAGATGCTTAGCATACAAAGAGTGACCTAAACACCTGGAGACATATAAATTGTTCCTGTGTAGGCTAAAAAAATATCATGAAAAAATGACATTTCTATCTAAGCTGATGTACTTATTTAGTATCATAACAATTAAACTTCTAAAGAATTATTTTATGAAGTTAGGGGAAAAAACAAACCAGTAACAAAATTCAACTAAAAGAAGAAAAGTTCAAGAATATTATGAAAATCAATGGACAAAGAATTTAAGGAACCTAGCAGTTCCAGATTTCAAATTGTTTTATAAAGAGATAATCAACCAAAAAAAAAAACAAAAAAAACTGATATCGCCTAAGAAGCAGATGGATCAATGAGACAGATTAAGGACATAGAACAGTAGTAAATGACCATACTAATCTAGTATTTGTTAAATCCTAAAATCAAGCTTTTCGAGTAAAAATTCTATATTTGACAATAATTGCTCAGAAAGTGGAAAACACTTTGGCAAAAATTAAACATAGACCAATATCTTATTATGTATAACTTGATAAGTTTAAAATGGAGACATGATTAAGAGATAAAAGATTCTTGTCTTGTCATAAATAAACTAGTGAAACCTGGTAAAATGAACTTTTAGATCCAAGGATACAAAACGAGTTTATGATCAAACAAAACATAAAGAGGATTATGAAAGTAAAATAGATAATTTTGATTTTATATAATTTGAAAAGTGCACAAAAATAAGAATGTAGCCAAAATTAGGAGGGAAACAGGAAATGGGGAAAACATTTTTAAAACAAGTTTTTTTTTTTCTGATAAAGGTCTCATTAATAAAATATATTGGGAACTGAGCAAATTCATAAAAATTAAAAGCTATTTCCTGGCTCAGTAATGGTCAATGGATTTTAACAGTTTTTACAAGAAGTCAAAGCTATTGAAATCCTATGGGGGAAAAAAGTGTTCTAGATCACTAATGATTAGAGAAATGTAAATTTAAACAAGTCTAAGATAATGCCATTTCATACCCATTCGAATAGTTAATGTGACAGAAAAATGATAGAAGGGTTGTCAAAACACTGGGACACTAATGCACTGATGATGAAATTGTGAATTGATCCAACCATTTTGAACTATGCCCAAGTGGTTATAAAATTGTGTGTATCTTTTGACTCAGCAATAACCTACTAGGTATCTATCCTAAAGAAATCAAAGAAAAGAAAAAAAGGTTATCTGTGTATAAAATATTTAAGTTGCTCTTTTGTGGTGGTAAAGAATTGGAAAATAATGAAATTCATATTTACTGGGCAATGATTGAACGAGTCGTGGTATAAGAATAAAATGGAATAATATTGTGCTATAAGAAATGATGAATAGGATGGTTTCAGAAAAACCTGAAAAGACTTTTATGAACTGATGCAAAGTAAAATGAACAGAAGAATAGGGATGGCGCTGTACAAAGTAATAGTATTCTAAAGATGATTAGCTGTGAAAGATTTAGCAACTCTCATCAACACATTGATCCAAGTCATTTCCAAAAGACCCATGATGAAAGTTTTTAGAGAATGAGAGCTGATAACTTTTGAATGTAAATTTAAGTATACTTTTTGGTAGCCATGTATATTTTTTGTTAACATGGTTAATATGGAAATATATCTTGCATCTATAATTAATATCAAATTCTTTAACTTCTCAAGGTGAATTGTATAGGGAGGGAGTAAAGTAATTTGAAACTAATGAAAAAAAATATTACTAGTAAAAATTTTACAAGTAATTGGGAAATATTTAACTAAATAAAAATATTTGTTTAAGAAAAGAAAATGCTTTTGTTCTTTGCTTCTAAAATGTGCCTTAAAATATGCAGAGATTGAAAGCTGAAATGCTTTTTGTTCATAATTTTTACTTTGTCTTAATTATTTTTTAAATACAAGTAATAATAGAAATATATACATATACACATATATATGTATGTGTACATGCATGTATATGTATATATGTATGAATACACAGATACACATCCTTCCTTGGCTTCCTTCTTGGCTATTCAGACTTTCCAAATAGTTAAAGCTGCTGCATCAAGAAAAATGAGCATTCTGTATTTCACCCCTGAAATATCTATGTATTACTCTCAAGCACTAAGAACTCCACATAGTTATTTGGGGACTGAACTGCCTCTATGTGATATTGCTTTGACATTTGATTCACTGCTATTTGTTTCTTTGGGGTGTTGCTGATTTTTGAATCAATTTTTCAAATTCTTTCTTTGTAATAATATCCTGTCTGTTTGCTGGATTCGACTCTGAGATATGTGTGTGTACAGCTCCCATTGAAATCAATGGCAGCTCTGGGATTATATCCAAGAGCAGAATTTGGCTCAGTGTCTGCAGTTATCTTTAGTAGAGACTTCATTTATTATTTTACTTGGATAGAGATAGGCAGTGATCTTAATTTATTAGAAACATGAATATGAAGAAAACCTGGTGCAAATTTGTACTCTAGTATTTTTAACTGTCACATTTTCTTTCAAAATATATCTTTGTATTAAACTTTTTAAAATAACAAAATGCATAAACAACATCTTAAGCAAAGTATTACATATTAGTATTTAACAGAATATAAGCTCTTGAGAGCTAGTCCCTAGCATAATGCCTGCCAGTAACAAATATTGGATAAATGCTTTTAGAATCTCAGTTTCTATTAACAATGTTAGAAACTAACTCATAGACTTGCTATGAGATGGATGAATATTGTATTGCAAAGTTTTTGCAAATATTTGACCATAATCATCACTATGATAATGGTTAAGGCTGATTATCTTGTACCCAGGAATAATTTCTCATGTCTCAGATTTTGTGGTACTGCTCCTTCTTGGTTCTTCTCTCGGATTATTCTTCAGTTGAATCTAAAATCTTCCTAAATGTGGCTCCATTCAGGACCATTCTGCCTTCCTTTTCTTTCTTCTTCCCCCCTTCCCCTCTGTCTATATATATGTCTGTTTAAATCTGTCTATCTCTCACCTGGTGAGTTCTTCAGCTTGCATTGGTTCAATAATTATCTCTATGAGAATGATTATCCCAATGTATATATCATACCTCTTAAGGGATGACACAGACATATTACTCAGGTTGGACAGGTATGAATGCTATATAATGTACTTCTTTGGATGGAATTCTAAAAATCAGTGGATCCTTTTTGAATATTTGAGAGCAGTATTATCACTGATGAATTATATAACTTAAAAAAAAGATTACAATATTTTCACTAAGTGACAAGTCAAGCAACATACTAACCTAGATATAATATGGACCAGAAAACTGAAAAATTTCTTGAGTCAGTTTCAGTAGTATCTACATAATGGTGATCAATGATGAGGCATCTGACAATCAGTTTAGAAATGCTCAACTTCATATTACTTCCTGATGTGATACACATCATCCCTTCCATTCACATTCCTATACTTTCCAACTTTATTCTATATGTGTTCTGTTCCTTTATTAGAATGTAAACTTGAGGGCAGGGTTATCTCAACTGTATATTTGTTTCAATGTCTAGGATATATTAAATGCTTACCAAATAACTTCATTCCCTCACTTTTTTTTTGGTTTTTTTTGGTTAATGAAAATAGCTTAAAACTGTAACCATAATAGAAGAATTTTTCTCCCATGACCACAAGATCAGGAGAAAGTTTGTCATGTGTAGAACTGTTGGGGAGACCTCATAGCCAAGATTTGAATGAATATCAGGTGGACTCTTGTGACTTAAAAACTGAATCCCAAAGAAACTTCAAAAAGGTCTTGAAAATGGTCAACAAAACAAAACAAAACAAAACAAAAACAAACAAACAAACAAAACTACAACAACTCCATGAACTCACTCAATGGTACTTTTATTTTATTTTATTTTACAGAATTGGACCATCAACTTTAGTATCTCGTGGATCTATGTCAAATAACAACAGACAATAGAAATTATGGGAAAAATGTTTTGCTTTCTCCAATTCTCTTAAATGAATGTTTTCTGGGCTATGTTCTTTTTTAGGTCCACTGTCTGTCTTAGTATGTTTTTTCTTTTGTTGCTGCTTACCACCATTGCTCAACCTAAAACTTTCTTCACTCTGTTCAGTGAGAAAAACAATCCCTTTCAGTTTGCCTTTCTGCTTCTATGTTTTAATTCAGCAAAATTATACCATACATAGAACTCATCACAGCATGTGACAATCCCCATTCACAGAAAATTCTATGACCCAAATAAACCATTTCTATTAAGATTTATTCTTATCAGTTTCTCTCCTCTCTCTCTCTCTCTCTCTCTCTCTCTCTCTCTCTCTCTCTCCACCCATTTTTATCCTCCACATATTTCTTTTTGCATTTTTTTCACTGTCATCTCAAATGCCTGTGTTCAACCTTGCAATTCACCTAGGGTGTTTATCCTTCTCAGATAAATCCTGATATATACAAGAAGACATTTTAAAAGGAGGGGCTTTAGTCAAATCATTTGATATCCTTGTGTTTCATTTTTTTAAACGGTAAAATGGATCAATTTTTTTAATGGATCTCATAGGGTTGTTGTAAAGAAATGTGCTTATGTGTATCTGAGGAATACCAAAACACTATATGAAACTATAAACCTCCATTTTATACTTCTTTCTTTTAAGCAACGTAATATATTCTACATTTTTCAAAATTGTTCTGAATGTTTGATTCCTTATAAATATCTTTCTGTTCTCCTTTGTGCATTATAAAGTGTTACATTGGTCCTATTTTTTTTAGCATCACGATTGCTATCTCTTCCCAACTCCTGATGCCCTAGTCCTATTAATTAAAATTAAAAATTCAAAACAAACAAACAAATAAACAAAAAAACACATCTCATTAACAAGTGAATAAAATAATTCTATACATTGGTAATGTTCAAAAATATTTGACTCTTTAACGTGTATCTATTACCTCTTTGTTAAGAAGTGAAGATCATGCATTATAATAGGTCATTTGGAAACATGGTCCTTTATTGAATTGATCAGAGTTTTTTAGTCTCTCAAAGTTGATTTTATTTATTATGTTTTTGTCCTTTTACATTCTGTTCCCTTCACTCTCCATCACTTCGTTCTACTGAATTCTCTGAATCCTCATCTTTCATTATTTGTTTTTTATTCAATTGTTTTTCAATTGTGTCTGACCTCATTTGGGTTTTTCTTGACAAAGATTCTGGAGTGATTTGTCTTTCATTCTTCAGATAATTTTACAGATGAAGAAATTGAGGCAAATGGAATTGTGACTTGCCCAATGTCACATAGCTAGGTAAGTGATTGAGGGGAAGTTTGAACTTAGGAAGAGGAATCTTTCTGACTCCAGACTTGGCACTCTTCTCTACTAAACTACCTAGGTGCTCTTATTCTTTCTTTAATACAATAATATTTCATTACTTTGAAATAACACAACCTGTTCATCATAATGTATATGAGAAAATCTAAGTGTTCTCTTTGCATTGTAAATATTGTCTTCATTCCCTCCTTTCATCCCACCCCATTTCCACCCCTTTCAAGATTAGAAAGCTAGTTTACCTTGCAGTTTTTTCTCCCCAGTAGTATCATTTTAATTAATTTCTTTCTCCTTTTCCTGTTAATTTTATGTTTGTCTTTAAGATAGTTCTAGACTATGCTGGTGTGTGCGTGTATGTGTGTTCAATCCCATAAATACCATTTTGTGAAAAAAGCAAATTCTGCCTCTTTTTTTCCTCATCTACAATAATATATTCATTTTGACCTTCCTTCAGTTTTCTTTTTTCTTTTCAATGTCTGAGATCAGAGTCAATGAACCCCAAGTGCTCTGTTTTTCTTATTTAATTCCTTCAATATTCTTTGGAAACATTATTTCTGAAAGAATATATTATCTTTAAGAATCTTAAGATACTACCAGCATACAGCTACTTTTAATTCTTCAAATAAATTGATCTAGGTTTCTCTGGATTCTTGAATTTATATTCAAAGTTTTACTTAGCTCTGGCCTTTTCAGAAGAAGTGCTTGAAAGTCCTCCATTTCTTTTTCACTGTGAGATTTTCCTCAGATTTTCAAGGTAAGTTATTCTTAGTTATAAACAAATCATTTTTTGCCTTTGTATGGGAACTATCCTTTTATTAAAAAAAAAAAAAAGTTTTCAAGTTATTTGTGATCCAACTGTGTTAGTTAGCTTTGTATGTCAACTACTTTCTTGATTCTTGTAAGATTTATTATTTATCATAGGACTCAAATTTTATAGCTGAAATTTGCTTTTTGGCTATATTATTTTTATAACATCCTTTTGGGGTTGCTTTTATGGAAGTGATAAGTAAATTATTTTTACCTTTGTTTTGTTCTCTGGTTCAAGTGTATCTGAAAATACTTAATTTATGATTTCTTAATTCTTATGATGTATTAGTTTAAGATATGGTGTTCATGGATTTTTTTTAAACAAAAGTTTGAGGAAATGCAATGATTTTTACTTAGCAGTGACTCCTCTGGATAGCACTGATTAAAGGGCAATTATCTTACATTTTATCTCTTCAAGGTACTCAAAAGAATAATAGAGAGTGTCTAGGCTCTTTGCCAATGGCTCCAGCATCTACCACTGGTATTTCCCCAAATGTTGGGAGAAATTTGCACTCTTTTTCCATTTAGTGACTAACAGTTGGGTTAACTTTCTACAAAGTAATATCTGCTTCATAAATATGCAAACTTACTTCTTAAAATGTGGGATTTAATTATCTTCTACTTTGCTTAGCTCAGTTCCTATACGGCACATAATCCAAATTTTAAGTCCAAAGGCCCCATTGGGCTCATATCTAAAAAAGCCTGATTTTACTGGATTTCCCTTTCTGACCTTTCTGGATCAGAATTCTGAGTTTGCCATGGATTATCTCTGCTCTGGTGGAATACTCTGTTAGCCAAAACTTAGGACAAGCAACATAGAAGAGAAACAAGAATTCCTTCTTCTCTAACCAGTTTAATTTGTGGTATCTGCACTGTGGATGAATTGTGATCATTACCCTCTGTTTACAACAGGAGAAAAAGCAAATGGGAAAAAGTATAATCCAGAAAGAGAAATAATTTCACTATATCTCCAGTTTTAGAGATGAAGTCTTGTTTCAGTTTATCATTTGTCCTTTGTTCTCCAAGACTAACATGACATCAGGGAGAATGCAAGTGAATTGAATTTTAATGAAGAAGACCTGTTCAAGGTCACTAAGCTGACTTTCTTCTCTGGAGTCACCTTGGTTCAGTGATCAGATGTAGATCTGGATGACTGGAGATGGCTCTCTATGTAGGCAAACCAAGGTTAAATCCTTCTTCTTCACCTATGTGGTATAGGACACAGAGTGCCTCCGTATTAGACAATTCACACATGTTCTAAGTCTTATTCCACTTTACATATATATATATATATATATATATATATATATATATATATATATATATATATATATATATATACATATATATATATATACACACACATATATATATATGTATTATATATCACATATGTATGTGCTTCAACTTTTGATATTGTTCTAATATTATTTGCTATTTTATGAAGTCATTGATTTCTGTTTTCTCTAATATAGTCTTTAAGAAGTCCATTTTGTCTGTAAGATTCCTATTTTTATGTTCTAAAGTTATTTTCTTTCAAATTCTTTTCTCAAGAAAAATAACTATATTTATTTGTTGTTTTATTTCTTGTAGATATTCATGTAGTCATTATAGAAAATTGATTATATTTCCCCTTTGAGGGTCTGCTTAAAGTTGTATTAGAGTTAAATTTTATTGTCTGATGATCTACCAGTTTGTGACTTTTTTAAATAGGAAAAAAAATAAGATAATCTACAAATTTATGTTGGTAGGAGAAGAATCGAATCTATGAAGTGATTTTAAAAATATTTTAAGATAAATTTTAAAAATTTGTATTTATGTGGTGTGGTACTAAGTCCACTTTACATAATCCTCAAATAATCCTTCATTTTATTTTTCTTTTTAAAGCTCTTTTATTTTTAAAGCCTATTCATAGATAGTTTTCAACATTCACCTTTGCAAAATCTTGTGTTGAAATTTTCTCTCCCTTCTCCCCTCCTATTTCTTAGACAACAAATAATCAGTACATGTTAAACATGTGCAATATTTCTATACATGCTACAAAGAAAAATCAGATCAAAAAGGAAAAAAAATGAGAGAACACAAAATGAAAACAAGAAACAACAAAAAGATATAAGTACTATGTTGTGATCCACACTTAGTTCCCCAAGTCCTCTCTTTGGGTACAAGGTCATTGGAACTGGCCTGAATAACCTTACTGTTGAAAAGAACCATGTCCATCAGAATTGATCATCATATAATCTTCTTGTTGCCTTATATAATGATCTCCTGATTCTGCATTTCAATTAGTATCAGTTCATGTAATTATCTCCAGGCCTCTCTGGTCATCTCTTAAAGAACAATAATATTCCATTACACTCATATATCATAATTTATTCAGCCATTTTCCAACTGATGGACATCCACTCAGCTTCCACATTCCTGCCACTACAAAAAGGGTTGCCACAAACACTTTTGCACATGTGGGTCCTTTTCCCTACTTTAAGATCTTTTGGGGATAAGCTCAGTAGTAACACTGCTGGGTCAAAGGATATGCAGAGTTTGATAGTCATAACCCTTCATTTTAAACAGACTATAATTCAGTATTTTTATACAAATGATATTTTCTCAATCTTCAGTTGTCAATGTCATTCGAAGAAATATGAATGTAAAATATAGCTTAAAAGGAATTGGTAACAATTGTCATTGTTGGTATTAAAGATATTCAGAAAAAAAGGTGTCTTTTTTGTTTCAAGCTTAATTTCCATTTTATCTGATTTGAATATATCATTTATTGCCCCATATAATTCTCTAAAATAAAGAAAAAAATTAGCCCTAAGCATTTATTTTTTGCAAAATAGTATTGCAATAAATAGTGATGATGCAATTGGATGAGACTCAGAAAATTCATAGATGACATAAACACTACTTAGAAATGTGAGAATCTATTTTAGCACGGTGAAACTTTTAAAGAAATTTAACTTGAGTTTTCCTCTCTTATTAAGTCATACATAATTCACAAAAAAACACATTTGAAGAAAATTTCCTATGTAATTGAGTACAACTTATGTGTTAACATTCAATAGGAAGAAACAGACTGTAGCTGAGTGAATCAATATAAATGAACAAAAGTTCAAAGATATTTTTTTTTTTATCCACTGAAGTGAACTGAAAAAAATTAATACCTTAAAGATTGATAATGCACTTCTACGTCTATATTTTTGTTACCAAATATAGTGGTTGCTAAGAAGAGCTTTGAATTGAGAGATAAGTTTCACATTTGACATAATTAGCATATTTTGAAGTTGAATGCAAATTTACTTTTTTGTAATTTTTTTCAATGTTGTATGTGAGAGATTTCAAATCTGTGGGTCACATGCAGTTGACAACATCCCCAGTAAGGCAGAACCAGATTAAATGTAATTGAGAAATTCTTAACAAAAGAAATGAAGTATAATATATTGTATATTTCCTTTAATTACATATTTATTGAATAAACACGTAAAATTTTTAAGTCTCAACTTGCCAATATTTTTTTTTGTTTTTTTGTTTTTTGTTTTTTTTCCCAGATATTTGTATGTACTATCAGTTATGGTCAATTTTATTTAATAATTTCTTTGCTTCCAATTCTTGTTAAAACACTTTAGACAAAGAAGAATTGTGAGAAACATTTCCTAATTCAAACGAAATATAATCTTCTTCAAGAGAAAAGACACATTAGACAATAAAAAAAACTAATATTAATATGGTGTTTTAAGATTTGCAAGGCAATTTTTCACATCATTCTTGTGATTGACAAATGAGAAAAGTTTCAATGTAGATATATGAAAATTTAGAATTTTATACATTCCTTAAATATCTTCTCAAAATCACTTCTCCTTCAATCCCACCTCCCTGCTGACTTCTTAACTGGATGCTTGTGTTAGATAAATTCCTCTCCCAAACCCCTGATTTTCAGTTTCTTTTAGGTGTTGTCTTCTCCTATGAGACTGTAAGCTCTTTGTAACTTTAAAGTATTTTTTTTTGTATTTTTATACAAAAACTTAACACAATACCTGGCACATAGTAGGTGCTTAATAAAAGTTTAATTATTATTAGATTTGGAGTATAGGAAAGATAAGATGGGAGGTGTCATAGGAAACTTAATTTCTGAGACTGAGTTATGAGCTAACATGGAGATAGAAATAGTTCATATTAAGAATATTGAAATTTTTTGGAGGGAGGAGGGTTGATTTAATTTGACTATGAAGGATCTTTATTGCCAAGCAAATAAATATAGACTTGATATAATAACAACAAATAGGGAGTCATTGATGGTTTTTTAACCTGACTTGCAACATGATATCAATTATGTTTAAAGGAAGATTTATTTGGCAATATTACACAGAGGATAAAATTGGAACCAAAAGGAGGAATTCAAGCAAAAGAAATTAGTTGGGTTTTGTGCAAATTACTTAGATAATATCAAAGACTTGAATTAGTGTGGTGGTAGTCATCTTCGAAGAAAGTGACATTTTTTAATATGGATCAATAATACTTGGGAGATGATATAGTAATTGAAAAAGAGAAAAGAGTTAACAACAACACATAACAACAGTTAGTATGTATATATATATATATATATATATATCATCATTGTCCTTTCTTATCATTTCTCTAAAAAAAGCAAAATAATATTTAAACATAGCCTATTTTTTAAAATTTGACTATAAATTATTTCCCAGAAAGACACAGCGAGTTAATCAATAGATAAAGTCCAAATGTTTAATTATTGAAGATCATAATTTTGGTTGCTCAGTAGGCACATATCCAAACATTTCCAGACAAATAGGATTTTTCAGAAGTTGTGTCTCAAAGGTATGCCTGTCAGGAACCCCAAGTCATATTCATTTCATGATAAGGTGCGATTGTAAGACTTAAGAGGAAACTTTAAAGTGACTATTTCTTTGTCAATTTTATTTCACAAGGTATATTTTTCATGTGGTGAGAACCCAAGTGTAGCAAGTCCTCATATATAGAACCTCCACATTACAAAAGTCTTCCCCCAAAACATGGATTGTATGGTTTGTTCAAACTAACTTCTAATAACTGTTTCAATATTGAGGGATAAGGAAGACTCCAAACTCTATGCCAAAGGCATATAATTCTTTAAAATTAATTAATTATTTTTCATGCACATTGCTTTTGAAATATGTTGGGAGAGAAAAATCAGAACAAAAAGGAAAAACCTCAGGAGAGAAAAAAAATGGAAAAAAGTGAACATAGCATGTATTGATTTACATTCAATCTCCATAGTTCTTTTTTTCTGGATAGAGATGGAATTTTCTATCTAAGTCTTTTGGGGTTGATCACTGAACCACTGTCTTTAATAATCTATCATCATACAATGTTGCTACTATTATATACAATGTATTCCTGGTTCTGCTTCTTTGGCTCAGCATTAGTTCATGTAAATCTTTCCAGACCTTTCTAAAATCATCTTATTCATCATTTTTATAGAACAATAATATTTCATTACCTTTATGTATCACAACTTATTGAGCCATTCCCCAATTGATGGGTATCTACTCATTTTCCAATTTTTTTTCTACCACAAAAAGAGCTGTTACAAACATTTTTACACATGTAGGTCTTTTTTTTTTTTTTTTCTCCTTTATGATTTCCTTGGGACACAGACCCAGTAATGGCACCTCTGAGTCAAAGAGTATGTGCAGTTTTATACCCCTTTGAGCATATTGCTCTCCATATTTCTGGATCATTTCACAATTCCATCAACAATGCATTAATGTCCAAGTTTTCCCACAATCCCTCCAACATTTATCATCTTTTGCTCTCATTCAAGCCAATCTGAGAGATATGAATCGGTACCTCAGAGTTGTTTTAATTTTCATTTCTCTAATCAATGGTGATTTAGAACATTTTTTCATATGACCATATATGGCCTTAATTTCATCATCTAATATTGTCTGTTCCTAGTTTTTAGCCATGTATCAATTGAGGAATAACTGGTGTTCTTATAAATTTGATATAGTTCTTTATATATTATAGAAATAAGACCTTTATCAGAAACACTGGCTGTAAAAAATTTCCCATCTTTGTACTTTCCTTTTAATCTTGTTTCTGTTTGTTTTGTTTGTGCAAAACTTATTTAAATTAATGTAATCAAAGTTGTCCATTTTGTCTTTCAAAATGTTTTCTAGTTCTTCTTTGGTCATAAATTCCTTCCATCTCCAAAGATCTGATAGGCATATGTATTTATACAATTATCTTGCTACACAAGAAAAATGAGATCAAAAAGGAAAAAAAATGAGAGACAATAAAATTCAAGCAAACAAAAACAAAAGAAGTGAAAATGCCATATTGTGGTCTACATTCAGTTTCTATAGTACTCTCTCTGGATAGAGATGGCTCGCTTGCGTTATCATAAGATTATTGGAACTAGCCTGAATCATCTCTTTTTGTCCTTATCTGAGTTGTGATTAGGTCCTAATCCAAAAAAAAATTGCTTAGAAGAACATCACTGGTTTTAAAATCAAAGGACCTGAGTTCACATCAACCTCCCCTGATATACTGTATCAGTTTAAGTAAACCTTATTTTGGTCTCAGTTTCCTCATCTAGAAAATGAGGTAGGTTGAGTAGATGATCTCTGAGGCAGTTTCCAGCTGTCAAGAGAATGATCCTAAAGAGTACAATCAAAGGGATTAATAGTAAGATATAAAGAAATAATACAAAATTGAGCTTGATGCAATTAAGTCTGCAGCATTTTCAGGGAAATTAGGTATTTTCATCTCAGAATCTTCACTTGATTCCAATATAGGTAATTACATTCTGTTTCTTCACATCACTTCACACATAAAATGGACTATTATCACTTATTAGGATAAAACTTCACCTTTGTTTCAGCCAATCATCACCAGAATGTGGCCAGTATTTTGCACATTTTTAAAAGAAAATAATAACTAGTTCTTCAGGGTTGAGTTTGGGCAGAAAGTTGTAATTCCTTTAATCTTTATTTGAATCATTTTATTTTATTTTTTTAAGTCCTGGACATTGGACAGGAATTGTATTTCCAGTTTACATAGTATTTGCAGAATAAGAGATCATTTTATTGTATGAACAGAAATGGAGATCAAAACAAGTATATAAAAGAAAGGGATGAAGTGGCTAGTACATTATACTAGGGCACTAAATACATACAGATGGAAATGGAGCTAGATGTTGCTATTTAATGATATTATAGGAAGATGATGACAGGAAAATTGGGACTTGGTAGATATTAGATATGTTTCATGTTATTCATGTTAATAGAAAATTTCAAGTTGTAAATGTATTAATTGCTTTCTGTTAGTCAGTATCTTAGAATCTGAACCTCTTGTTAAACCTGTGTGATATTTTCTCAGGGTCATACTTGAAAAGGGAAAATATATGTGTTGAGAGAAATCCATCATCTTTCATTTTCAAAGCAATTTTAGATTGTTAATATAATTAAAAACATCAATCTATACCACCTTGTTCCCCTACATCATTAGGAGCAGACAGTTATTTTTCAAGTATTCCTCATAAGGCTTAAAAACTTTGTAGAATTGTAATTGACTTGAGGTTTTGTTTTGTTTTGTGTTGTTTTGTAAAACATTGTGTAGACTATGAATAACAAATGAAAGTTTTAGGAGTGGAATTGCTAAGTTTCAAATCCTACTGCAGGATTATGTTTTTTGAATACCAAATATATGTTTGCCTAAGCAACAATTTGACAGATAACCCACACAAGGGAATGCTCACATGAAGATCAGAACTGATGCAAAGACATTTTCAAGATCTTTTGAATAACTTTGGTATCAATTGTGAGACATGGGAGATACTGGTCCAAAACTGCATAGCATGTGATGACTATATCCTCCAGTATTATGAAAGCAGATTTGTAGTAGTTCAAAATAAACATGAAATATGGAAATTTGGAGAAATGGTCATACCAATGATTTGTGTCAACTTGTTTTAGATCCTGTATTGGTTTGACCAGCCACTGTCAGATGTACATTGATCCCAACAACATGATGCCATTTTGGTCTTTTTTGAGCATGAAGAACAAACAATTCATAATTATAGAATCTTAAATTCAGTCAAGTGACTTAGTGCTACAGGACAGTGCAGAAGAGTAACATTTGAAGGAAAAATTATATTATGTCACAAAGATGGAAAGGAAAGTCTGGAAATTGCACCAGTAAGAGAAATTCATTTTTTTGCTTTTTGTTCATTTTCTCTTCTTTTTGTATTTCCTCTTTTCACTTTTATGGTCGACCTCTGCTCTTGGGGTAAAGGGGGTGTTGTTTCAAGCTTTCTGTGAAGCTCTTATCTTTGACTTTGGGCACATGGGTCCCTTTTGTTTGCAGGAGGTAGCTTTACCTGCTCTTTTCAGGAAATAGTTTGGTTTCTCAGAGTTTGCTGCCCTACTGATTTGCTCTTCTACTGAGTCAGGACCAAGGGTTTCAATTGCTGATTTGATGTGATTAAGTCCATCTCACTGGCTTTCTTAGAGTCTATCTGATCTGGGCTAAACATTCTTTTCACTCCAGTGAGTCTGACCTTTCTTAAACTTTTTACAATCTATTTAGAATTGGATAGTGGTTTTATTTCATCAGAATCTTTTTAAAGGCTTGGTTTCATATGATTTTTAAGGGATCTGGGAGAGCTCAAGCAGCTTCCTGGCTTCACTCTACTATCTCGGCTCCACCCTCAGAAGTTTCTGAAATTCATTTTAAAAAAAGAATGATGCCTTTTTCTTAATATCAGCATCCTTCAACCCCCACAAAATAGCAATCCATAGCTATTAGGTTTCACTGGTATAAAACCAGCTATCTTATCATCACTACTCTATGTGTGAAAAGCATCTCAGTAACTGCTTCTTGGTATCTTATAAAATAGAAGAGGTAAACTTCTGGGTGGGAGTGGAGGATTGCTGCTCTCTTCTAAGAAATGATTTGGTAAGGCAGCTTATACTTTAGTGCATTAAATTAACAAGTTGACCATCTTTTTTGTACCTTTGCTGTTGCCAAGGTAATGTGAATTGGAATTTAGACAGCATAGAAAAGACCTCAGTGGGAAACTATAGTCCATACTGTTTGCATTTTTATTCCAGTTGTGTCATGGAATTTGACTCAAGAAAGGAACTGAGAGCAGTGTGATGAATGTATTCTATCTCTCTTAATTGGACAGTCAGATTAAATATATTTATTTATCCAAGATAGAAAGAAAATGCATTTTCAAAAACTAGGGTACAAAGTAATTAGCTTGATTGATATTCAAAGTATTCATAAAATCTTTTTCTATACTGCAGAATTCTTTAATCATGATAATTATTAAATGCACACACATTTCTGATAGTTGTCTCTATTCTTAGTGGAAATTCCTGCAGTGAACCCACCTTTCCATGGAAAGGGGAAAGAGTTAACTGATTCATAAAATGCAGTACAATTAGAGGATCATCTACACCATCCATCTAGGGTGGTCCAGAAGCTGGTCTGAATTACCTTTTAAAATCTTGACTCCCTATATCTGACCCATTCAGTTTCTTTCCTACCCTTGTCAGTAGTTTTCTCTTCATAATTCTATATAGCTTATGTCAACAATCTTACTCATCTCTATGCCCAATATCACATTGAAAATTAGAT
Source organism: Sminthopsis crassicaudata (assembly GCF_048593235.1). Classification (NCBI taxonomy): domain Eukaryota; kingdom Metazoa; phylum Chordata; class Mammalia; order Dasyuromorphia; family Dasyuridae; genus Sminthopsis; species Sminthopsis crassicaudata. The sequence goes on from NC_133619.1 coordinate 100,311,509, forward strand.
TTTTCTAATTTTTCCTTTTCAGTGTCATGCATTTTGATGTTCTATTTATACATCTCATCTTCTTTAAGAGTTAATTATCCTTGTCTATCATCTTGCTACCTATTGCCTAAACTACATCTGTCAGCAGTCTTTCTGTTGGTTGTTTTCTTAACTATTATATTTCCAGGTATGAGAAGCACTTTCCATTTGAAAGAAAACTTGCCACAGATGTCAAACTGCTTTTATACAGTTCCTGATTCTCTTCCTAAAAGAATTGGGAAAGACTCTGTGATCACTTTTGTGACCCTTTAGGCTCAACAGTTCAATTTTTAGTAGCTCACTTTAATCCTTTAGGCCCAGGGAATTTAATACCAATTAAAAAATATGATTCTCTGACACAGGTTCCCATCCTTTAAAAAGGAACATATTTTAATTAGAGAGCAGGCATATAACTTGTTTTTTCAGCCTCTTCAGAACCTTATTTTGTGGGGAAGATCAGAAGATATCTAGGCAACTTGCTTCTTCTTTGGGTTTAGAACCATTTCTAGTATTATAATGTTTTCCTGAGACTTGTCATGTCTTCCTTCATAAAATGTCTTACATATGTCCCCTTCTATACATTCACACAAAGGTCATCATGAAGAAGACGCTAATAACTTCATGCTTGGATTAATGCAACAGCTTTGTTGGTCTCCATGCCTCATTTCTCCCTGTTCCTATCATTCCTTCACTTAGTTGCCAAAGAGATTTTCCCAAAATGCAGATGTGTTTCTGTCAGTTCCCTTCTCAATAAACTTTAATGGCTTTCTATTACCTCGGGGATAAAATATAAAATTTCTATGTTTAGTATTTAAATCCCTTTGCAATCTAGCATATCTATACTTTTCCAATCATCTTGCTCTTTACTTTCATGTGTTTTATAATTCAGTGGTGTTGACTTCCTTGCTGCTTGTCACATGGGACTATCTTCTAATCTGCTTTTCACTGCTGGTTCCCCTAGGGTGAAATGCTCTCTCTCTTTAACTCTGTCTACTAGATTCCTTTAAGACTTGACTCATTTTATTTATTTATTTATTTTACTTGCAGTCTTTCCCAATTCTTCAACCCCCCCCCCCATTCTATTATCTTACTTCTGAGATTATTTTACAATCTTCTGTATATATCTTCTATGTATACTTTTTTGCATATATTCATAACTGAAGTGTGAGCTTCTAAAGAAGAGAAACTTGCTTTGGCCTTTCATTGTATCTCTAGCTCTTAGAACACTGATTGGTATATAAAGTAAGCGCTTAATAAAGACTTGTCAAATTATTTTTCCCATCAGTTGATGTAAGATGAATTTGTGTTGTTAGAGGTTACACATCAGAGAAACCAATAGGATCTATGATATAAATCACTGGTTGTTCTATAATCAGCATTTTTATTAATAAAGACCAGAGATCTTTAATAATTTCTCTGGGATGAAATCAAGAACTGGGATATGACAAAATATAGCCAGTGCCAAAGATAAATTATCAATCATGCTTGTACTATACAAAACTTCAGTCAAGATGTTCCTTAGATGCTCTGATGATTATGGAAACATTTATGGAGAGGTTGGTCAATTAAAAAAAAAAAAAAAAAAAAAAAACAATCAACAGCTCCAGATGGACATTAAACACTATCCTAATAACTTGCACAGCAGTGTATGAAGATAGAAGATTTTCTCCAGTCTATTCTTAGGAGGAGTCTGTTCTGTTATTTAGGCTTCTTAAAATAAATCATCATTGTTGAAGACACAGTAACAAATGAGTCTATGAAAATGGTTGAGGTCTGAGCATAAAAAACCATACTGGGTTCTTCTGCCATTGTCTGAAGCCCTATCTTTATAATATGAGCTTGTACTACTTGAAGCAGCCAAGTGAATGCTTGTGTATGAAAGTGTATTAAAATGTCTTAGATTTGGAGATATGAAAACTTGAGGTTAAATCTCACCCCATTACTTGCTAGATTTGTGATTATGGGCATACTACTAAATCTCTCTCAGTTTTCATAGCCTTATTTGTAAAATGCCAATAATAATGGGATCTACCTCACAGAGTTTTTATGAGGACCAAAGAGATAGCACACAACTTTTCAAATCTTAAAATATTTTATAAGGAGGTGGATACCTATTTATGTTTAAAAAGATATATTTAAATCTCTGAAAAAAGAAAATGTCAACTCATTTTGCTCCTTTTTTAGATAACAGATCTCTAAGATCAATTTCCTAAAAGCTAGAAGTATAGCTTTTTAATTCTCTCTAAAGTCTGCATTTGGAATGTTTTTATTATGGTAGCATTGAAATTTTCAGTGCAGCTACAGTCTTATTTTTTGAATTATTAGCTTCTAAACATAGAATTTTGGAAATTTACAATTCAATTTTACTTTTTTTTTTTTTTGAAAGCATGTAAATGATCACATATTCAAGGTTTAAAGAAGGTCAGTTTCTATTTCTCTATAGATAATGTTATTGTTTCCCTGAAGTAGCTGTTGTACATTTTAGTCCCATATATTTTGTATAAAGTTATTATTCTCCTTGTGATTTCATGTGATTATGAATCCTACATGCCAATAATTTCAGAAGAATTGATATTTCAGTTGACATAAAGATAATGTATAGATACATTATAGATATTAGCAGATTGTAGCATACTACCAGTGATAACTACAGGAAAATAATAATGTAAAATACATTATCAAGGGCAGGAATGATTGGAAAAATTAGTAAATAAGTCCTGTGGGGAGATTATGAATAGAATCACAATCACAATACCACAAAATCTCTAAACTGGAAGAAAATTTAATGGTGATTTAATGCAGTACATCTCTCAAGAAGAATCCGTTTTATAATATACTTAATAAATTATATGCTTAATTTTGATCAAAGATCTGCAATGAGAATAGCACATTAAATTGTTTTTCAATAATAATTCACGATGTCCTGCTATTTATGAAATATTAAAATGAAATGAAGAACTTAAGGATTTTGGAAAATACAGATAGATACAGATATGAATTGCTCAGAATGAGAGGGAAATGATAGTTTCATATCAATACTAGTACAAGTGTTTCCCTCATCAGTGAGATCATGAATCCAAAGAAATATTTAAAAGTAGATTTAACATTTGTTTTCAATATTTAGTATTTATAAATTTACTCCTGTTTGAAGAATATCATTCTTGAGGGAGGTTAGGAAGATTGTTTATGAAAACCATAATTACAATCTGTTAATAATTTAGTATACTGACTTTGGAAAATTTGAAGTACAATCTATTTTAGAATTTGTGGAGTCTTTGGGCAAATGTGCTGTCTTAGAAATCAATTCTAAATTATATTTTGGAATTGCTGGCACAATTCCCTCTGTTAGAGGGTAAAATACTTTCAAATGCCAACTATTATCATGAAAGACAATAAAATTAAAGCAGAGGACATGGTTGTTTCCACGTATTTATAAAAATCAACCAATGGGCCTGGAATTCCCTGCAGATCATTGTAGTTTCTGTTTAAAAATGATATTGTGATGATTATGTAGCATTCTGAAATATTGCAGTGCTTCATGGATGTGATTGCTGTGCATTCAAATGAGATTGGCCCAACCAGCTCTTAGATTAAAAAAGTATGAGTGATACCAATTATCCATATTATCCATCTATCCATTCATATCTCTCTCTCCCCTCCCCTCCCCTGCCCTCTCCTCTCCTTCCCTCTCTTCCCCTCTCCTCCCCTCTCCTCCTCCTCTCCTCCCCTCCCCTCCTTCTTTCCTCCTCCTCTCCTCCCCTCCCCTCCTTCTTTCCTCCTCCTCTCCTCTCCTCTCCTCTCTCTCTTATCTTTGCTAGATATGGCAGTAGCAAAAGCCAGTAAGTTTGATCCAAAATGAAAGAGAAATAGGAAATTGAATTGGATTGTTTTTCTCAAATTTAAAATTCTTTTAATTTTAATATAAATATTTTAAAGCACTGATAAAAGTTAGTAGGTCAGAGTTGGCAGCATTGTAAAAAGCAAATATATTTAGATATACCTCCTTTGCATTTGAAATCGATATGATATTGTGGGAAGAGGCAGAATATTAAGTTTTATATGAATATTTTATTATTTTTTGCAATTATGAGTGTGAATTATATATATATATATATATATATATATAAAAATTAGATAGTTTTCAATAATTTCACGTGTATGAGAATTTTTGCTAATGTGCATATACATTTCTAATTAATGAGAATGAACTGCTTCCAGATAGTTAAGTATATAACTCAAACTCCAAAGTGAATGTAAGCCACTTTCAGTGTCATGTTAGATGACAATGGAGATAAGGTGATGTGATGCTTTTGTTACTGGAATATTCTTTGGCTGCTATACAAATTCAAGTACATATGGATTTATTGGTAATAATGACTGCTTATTAACTATATGAAAAAAAATTTCATTTGGAAATTCCTTGAGCAATTCCTAAATTACTCAAATTTATTAATTTTCTACTAAATTAGAGATAGATACTCATTTATTATCCAACATACCATGTTCCTACAGTTTCAAAATATAAATATATAAATTTAAAAATATAAATATATAAATAAAAAACATAAATATATAAATAAATAAAATTAAATATATTATATAAACCATGAGAATCTATAAGTTATCCTTGTTGTAGAGTTTAAAGACTACTTATTGGTATATCCCTCAGTAAATTAAGGAAATGAATAAAAAATGCTTATATAAATATTTTTTTAAGACTGTGATTTTCTTTCAGCACTGCTTCCTTAACTCATTTTTATTGTGTAATTCAGGCAAAATGTCTATTTTTCAAGGATTATGTAACTGAGCTATGTAATTAGTTGTAGTTGATGACATGAGTCCCATAGAATGAGGGAGAGAGGTGGGCAGGGTGGAAGTTCTAGGGCTCACTGCCTCCAGTGAACAAATTCCTAGGAAGTGCTTATTGAAAAACTGTAAATTAAGTTTGGGAGATAGAAACACCTTTTATACAGCTCATAATTAACCATTGGAACTTTGCCATAATATTTTATTGAGGCAAGTAACTTAGCAAGATTCAACAAGAAATTAGATACTTTATCTGTATCAGAGTGCCACTTGCAGTTAATCTGCCTCTAATGAAAATTATTGAGGTTATCAAAGATTATGCTCATGGCACACAGTGATCTCTTGTTAGGGCAAGAGAGAAAAAAAATGTTCTTCATAATTTAATACAAGAAACTGGGCTAAATTATTTGGTAGACTGAATAGGGTAGGCTGACACAATTTAGCAATTCTTGGGAATTCAAATCCTTCTTTTGAAGACTGAGATAGTTGTATTTAATATCCTTGGCTAACTATTCAGTTTTAATCTATTTGATTTTCATTGACTTTTTGTTCTACTCATTAAACTATTGACTCTTCTATTCAAATGCTGTTGATTCAAAATACTGGGAAAATGTATTCTCATTGCCCTATAATATCTGGAGGGCAAAATCACAGAATTAAAATCACTGATATGATATGCTCTAAAATGTCTTGGCTACCAAAACTAAATATGGAAAATTCTGTGTATTGATTGCTTGAAGTATTAAATTATACAATGGACAAGTTATATGAAATGTCTGCATATATTTCTCATCAGGAGCTAAAACAGTGACATAAATAAGAAATTAGAACTACCAAAACATAGCTCATGATAGATTTTTTTTTTTTAAGTATTACTAGGATTACTTTTTTTTTATATTTACAAATATAGATTGGGGGCAGAACCAAGATGGAAGAGAGTAGACAGGTTATTATTTGAATTCTCACTGGCATCCTTTAGACCAACATCAGATCAAGCCTCTGAGCTGGTTTTGGAGTGACAAAGTCCACAAATATTTGAAGTGTAACAAATTTCTAGCAAAAAGTTCAGCAAAAGTCTGTTCCAATGGGGCATGGGGGAGGCAGTTGAGTATAGATACTGCACAGAGACCCAGGGAAGTATAGCATCTTTGTACCAGGGAATCTACTAGGAGGCTCTTAGCCAAAATACAGCAGTGTTGGCTACTCTGTCCTGGTTACAAGACAGTCAATCAGCAGATTAGCTGTGTGAAATCCATCACAAATACAAAAGCAAATAGTGAGCCTTTGAACCCCAGAATAATACTGGACCAGGCTATGCCCACCCAGCACAAGATGGAACTGTTGTACCATCCTGGGGCAGCCTAAGGCTACTGTCTCCTGCAGAAGAAGCTTGGGACAATCTCCTCTTTGCCCTAAAAGCAGACCTCAACCTTGAAAAAAAAGAAACAAACAAACAAACAAAAAAAATAAAAAAGAACTCTGATAGTTTTTATGGAGAAAGAGAAGAGCAGACATCAAACCCTGAGTATCCTAAAGGCAAATCATCTCCAGATGAAATCCAAAGGATGATATGACTTGGTTCTCCATCTCATATCAAGATGAGGCTTGATACACTTCCCATATATCATCAAAAGATTACTGCTCTCCCTGTTTTTTTTTTCCTACACTATATAATTGGATACTGAATTGTAAATTTTTTGAAGACAGAGACCTGAACTTATCTAAACTTCCCATTCTTCCATCACTCACATACTCTTTAGTCAGTTTAATAAATGTTTGCTGGTCTGAATTAAATTGAGCTATTTCTTTCACTACTTATTGCCAACTTTTGTATCCTTAGGTGTGTTGGTTCTCTTCATGATGTATTTTTCTATCTTGTTTTCATTTCACAAAGTGAGATAGTCAGAATTTTGCATTGCCAGTGAGTAAGTTGCTTTGTATCCCTTGAATATTTTACCTCTGCAATCTGTGTTGTAGGGTAGATAATCCCATTAGATATTACAAATGTTCTTTTTTCCCTACTAATATGTTCATTAACATGTGCTGTTTTCACTGGAGAAAACCAAAGTGAAGTGTTATTGCCACAGCACTGTTAACATTATGAAAGGAACAACACAATATAAGCTAACTTCATCTCTAATGAATATATATTGATTATTTCTGTTGTTTCCAGATGGTCTCTAATCATAGAAAATATTTAAAAGTTACAAAAATCTTCAGTTATCTTAATCAAAAAATCTTTTATTTCTATAGAAATCATTATCCTTATTCTATAGAAGAGGCAACTGAGTTGAAGGAGGTTAAATGATTTATTCAGGTTATACAGCTTGTAAATATGTGAGGCAATCATCTCCTCCTGAGCTTAGTAGAACACTCCAGCTACAGCACATAACTAGTTATGTTTTGTTGTTGAGATTTCCTTTGCATTATGTTTCTCCCAATGAATATGACCTTCTTTAGTGGAAGGATTGTTTTGCTTTCCTATTTGTATACTGTCACTCAGATCAATGTTTTGCATATAGTAAGTATTTAATAAATACTTTTTTTCTTTCATTCATCAGAAGACTAATGAAAATAAAATATTATGGCATAGTTCCAGTGATTAATTATGAGCTGCATAAAAGGTGTTTCCTTTTCTCAAGTTTAATTCACAGCTTTTCAATGAGCACTTCCTAAGAATTTGTTCACTGGAGCCAGTGAGCCCTGCAGTTTTCCCCCTGCCCCATCTCTCTCTCTACTTTCATGGGACTCATTTCATCAGCTAAAACTAATTGCATATCTCTATTACATAATCCTTGAAAAATACATTTTGCACAAATCACAGTAAAAATGAGTTAGGGAAGCAGTGCTGAAAGAAAATCGAAAGCCTTTACAAAGCACTTTAAGGTTTGTAATATGGTTAACATTGATATTACAAAAGTCCTGTGAAGATATGCATTATGTTGGTATTGCTCTCTCTATTTTCAAAGGAGAAACTTGAGATGCTGATAAAATTTCCATTGGTGAAACATTTAAGAAATGGCCAAAGTAGATTCACACCCAGGTATCCTCAAATTTTAACTCTAGCACTTTTTTTTCAGAGATCATAGGAATAAAGATTTAGAAATAGGATGAATATTTGCAAATTAATTTTACAAATGAAAAAACTTAGGTCCAGAAAATTTGAACAGAGAGGATATGAATCCTGGCCTTTCGATTCTAGGACAATACTTTCACCATTTTACTATGTTCAATGCCCTGTACTATTATTTTTGTAATTTTATATATAGCATATTAATATTTGAAGGGACACAATAAGTCATCTAGTCTTACTACTTGTACATTCTACAACATTCCTAATAAATATTTTTATTTTTTAATCATTTCTAATCAAGGGAACTTCATAACTTTTCAGAGCAGTCTGCTCTTGGACAGCATGGAGTTGTCTCAAAAAAAAAAAAAGGATTATGTATGGAGTAGAAGCTTTCCTTATATCCTGTCATTCTGAATTATCAAGCTTTTATTTCTAGTTCTGTCCTCTGAGAGTGAAGCAGAACAATTTTTTTCTTACATGAACATCTTCTAACATAAAAAACCATTTATCATGCCAACTTATTATTTCTTTGAGTTTTTCTTCTTTAAGTGAAACATTCCCATTTCTTTTAAATCATCCTCATGCATCATGAACCTATTTCCCTGTGTCATTCAAATTATCCCTTTCTATATTTGTTGTCTTTCCTAACTTGTTATGGTCAGAACCAAATTCAGTATTCTAAATTTGAACTAATCAGGACTAGAATACAGAGATATGTGGTTATTGTTCTCTTACTACATCAGTTCTACTTTTCAAAAGTAGAGATCATCTACTTTTGTATCCTCTGCAATAATAGCATATTAAACCTTCATCATAGCTTCAATTTGTAATACCTTGTGCCATCACTGTAAATGTGGATGATTGGTAGAAAAATTACTGAACAGGTGGCAGGGATTCAGAACTCTAGATTTTATTTTTTTCTCTATTAATGTCAAGCTCTGAGGTTCAGGATGAGCAAATAATTGAACTTTTATGGGCTTTAAACTTCTGAACTTTAAAAAAAGGACTAAACTAGATGATCTCTAAAGTCTCATTCTATTCAACCACCAATAAGTTCCTACTTTAGTTAGCATGGATGAGAGAAGTATTCAGTTTTTGATCTTCACTAATTTAATATGACGACTAGATTATGGCTACAGAATTTTGTACAACGTTAGATAAATGTTCCCTTATTAATCTTGATGGATAAAAAGAGGAAATTTTTTGTGCATATAAATTAATATAAAGGTCAATCTTCTCACCCTATTCATTGATCACAAGTACCTCTATTAAAATCAGCCCTATGGCTACAAAGTATATCATTAAATTTAAATTTCAGGGACTATTGCCATGGAAAGGTCTATATATGCAGAATGACAGCATAAATGCAAATGCCTTTGCCTCAGAGGAACTTTTCCAACATAAGTAGTCATTTTTCCTTATTATTAATTTTCAATTGGTGACAAAGTTTTCATTTATCAAGCTAGATCCTTATTGCTCTGATTGACATGTTGAGATGAGCCTAAACTATTGGGAGATACTAAAACGGGCATACTTTACTAAACTCCACAATGGCCTCAGAGGTTTTGGCTACCAATGGTGTGCCTAACATTGGCTCTAGATATTAATTTTCATCTATTTCATTAATAAAAGTCTTTTCCTATTCTTCATCACATGATTGCCTAAGACTTTCAAAAATAATGACATTTAGGAATGAGTAAAATTTTAGAAATCTAAAAAAGCTAGTTCTATTCAGAATTCTTTCTAAAGCTGAGAATTTTTTATAATTTTTAAGGAGTTTGCTTCCATAAATTTTTGTATTTCCTTTTTCAAGATTGTCGATTATTTTTTCATAAATCTCCTACGTATTTCTCATTTCTTTTACCTATTTTACTTCTCTTACTTGATTTTAAAAATCTCTTCTGAGTGTTTCCAAGAGGAATCTTTTGGCTTGAGACCAATTTATAGTTCCAGTTGAGGGTTCACAGTGTCCTCTTCTGAATTTTAATTTTGATCTTCCCTATCACCATAATAGCTTTCTCTAATTAGAGCTCTTTTCTGTTTATTATTATTTTTTTTAGTTTATGTCACTATTTTTAAAATTGAAGTGTGCTTCTGTGACATAGGCGACACTGTCCAAAGCTGCTTATATTAGGAGCTAGGGCCTGATCACTGACTTTGCATGCTAGGGTAGGAGATATTTGGGCTAGAGTTGCCTGGCTTACTGAGACCTGTTGTGCTAAGGTTCTAAGCTGGAAATTTGCCTTCTGCACTAAAGCAAGAAGTCCCACAACTGCTGTGTTGTGCCTTTGATCTGCTGAGTCCTAATTGAAGGGCCTTTGTTGATGATCTGTGTTTTGACTAGGAGTCCCCTGATGGGTTGTCTGGACATTGTCTGTGCTGGGCTCACTTTACCCAAGTGAGAGAGAGCTTTCTTAAAGTTTCTTCTAAATTATGTTGTGTGGAAAATTGTTTCCCTCCATCTTTTTTGTAGGTTTTGTTGTTCTCAGGTATCCATTTGGAATCTTAATTTTACATTGCTTCTAAGGGAAACTGGTTGAAGAGAACATTGTACCCAACAAGATTATACGATGTTTACTTCTGATAGACATGCCTCTTTAAAACAGCAAGGTGATTCAGGCCGTCCCAATGGTCTTGTGATAAAGAGAGCCATCTATATCCAGAGAGAAGTGTGGGAACTGAATGTGGATCACAACAAAGCATTTTAACTTCTTTTGTTGTTGTTTGCCTGCATTTTGTTTTCTTTCTTATTTTTTTTCCATTTTGATCCAATTTTTCTTTTGCAGCAAGATAATTGTGGAAATATGTGTAGAAGAATTGCTCGTGTTTAACATGTTGGATTACTTGCTGCCTACAGAAGGGAGTGTGGGAAGGGAGGGGAGAAAAAAAAATTTGGAATATAAGGTTTTGCAAGGGTGAATATTGAAAATTATTTATGCAAATTTTTGCAAATGAAAACTTTTATTAAAAAAGACATGTATAAAATGCTTTGAAAACCTTAAATTACTTTTTTCATGATGAATTTCAATATATTCATATTTATAAATTATATCCATGAACTATTGTACTGTTATATTATATGGGACATTATAATTATGCTTACCACAAAACTTATACAAAATATACATTTAAAAATGATAGGATATTTTTAAAATAATATTTAATCTTATATCAAATAAGGAGGCATTTTATTTTATCTTGATGGCAATAATGTAGTCAGAGCTACTAAATTAGGAAAATCATTCTGAGACAACTATGTAGAAAAGGAGAAAGAATTAAGGTAGGGAAGCCCATCAGAAAGGTATTGTAGATACTCTGATTAATCATAAAGAACCTATAAATGAAAATGCTATTAGCATCCAAAGAACTGATAATCAAAAGTATGTATCAAATGATTTTACATATATACATAACTCTGTCTATTGATAGCCATCTTTAGGGTCCAAGGGGCAGGGAGAAAGGGGAAAAATGAACTTTACATGATAAGTTTACTATATATTTAAAAGAATAACAAGTTGTACACAAAAATTTTCAGTTTCATATGTAAGCCTCTATTTATTATACTATATTATGGAAATATTTTATTCCATAAATTAAAAAAAGAAAGTTATTGAAACATCTAGTTAAGAAGTGATGAAGGCTTATAAATGAGGATTGAAAGAAGGGGAGGGTTGTGAAAGATACTGCAGAAGTATAAACAGTAAAGATTTGCAATTTGTTAGAATGAGAAAGAAGAGGAGTGAAGGACAACTCAATTTTTGAAATGTGGAGAATGTAAGGATAGTGGTACCCTGGCCAATAACAAGGAGATTTGAAAGATGAGTTTTTTGGGGGTTAGTGATAGGATAGGATGGGATGGCAGAACAAAGATAATGTAATGAAATCTCCACAAAGTTCTCTAAACATTCAAGACTATTGAATTACTCTAATTCACTTTGTCAGTTCTAAACTGAAAGAAGGTTGGGATAGGGATATAAATCTTACCCACAGATTATTATTCTGATTTAAAAAATCTTATGGCTCCCATACAGTACCATCTACCCCTCTAATTAGAGCATCAATTGAAGAGTTCCTCCTTGAAATTCCAATTAACAAAGGTGCTCAGGCCAGCTATCTTTTCATTTCCTATCTGGCTGTACTACTTTGGACTTGTCTCCCCTTTATCCTTCTCCATCTTTTCAGCTTTTTATTTTATTTTATTTTTAATTGTTTGTGTTTTCCCAAGATTAGATTGTAAGCTCCATGAGGTTAGGGATGTAATCTTCTTCATATATCTTCATATAACTATCTCTAGAACTTAGTCATTAGACTGACACAATTTGGGTTCTTAATAAATAATTATTGAATGATAGACTCTGGAGTCATGGAAATCTCTTGGACTGATATCAAGTCAAAGTCACTTCTTTACTTTAAGAAGTATAACCAAGCAAATGAGATAATCAGTATTAAGAATTTTTGGTTTTGCTTTTGACAAAGACCTGTGATATCATCCTATAGGACCTGTCTTTGTTGAAAGTCTACTGACTCAATCGGCAATTCAACTACAATATATGTCACTGCAATTTACGTTACCACAAATATTTATATTTAACCATCTATGGGTAAATAATAGGTAAAATATACATGTATGTACCTAAGGATGACTATCTCTTTGTGTTATATAGCTTTCTTTCTATATAACTCTATATACTTTTGATTATTACAATTATGTAGCCATTCACTGTCACAGCTCAGATTGAAACTTTTTAATATCTGTTTATCCTGAGCAATTTTCATTCATATTTTTCTAAAGAGAGTGCTCCCAACATTTCAGAGTCATATGGACGATGTCTTTTATAATTGTCTCCCCTGAGATGTGGGAATAGATGCATCTTAATGGAATAAAATTGAACCATCTCAACCCAGTGTGAAAAAGAACATTCACTTTGATTTTTTTAGTATATGCCCATTATTCAGCCATCCATCAAACATTTATTTAGCACCTACTGTGTTTACTGCATTATGTTAGCAAATGGAGGATTTTTTAAAAGGAGTACCAAGTATAGGCTATCTTTTGAGAATTTGTATCTAATTGATACACACAGGACCAAATAACATCCTGTTCCCTGTCACAATTTTGGAGCCTCTTGTGTTTGGGCCCACTAATGCCAATCCTGTTAATAGCCATATAGTTTTTATCCTTTCTGGATTTATGTTTCCGATATCTATACATCTTTCTCACATGGGGACCTCGTCTTCTTAGATTCTTATATAATAATTTTATATTGCACTTTATAAAACTCTTTAAGGGTAACATGTACCTGAATGAAAATACATAAAATGTATATAAATGGGTGATGGAATGTATAAATAAATATAAATGAAATCCCTCCTGCCTCTCCTTTGGGCACTATTACATGCTCCTCTCTCCCCACCATATCCATTTATTTCTTTTTGGTACTTTTATATTATCCCCTTAGAGTTCCCCAGTTCCTCTGATTTCCATTTTTTGTAAATCCTATTTCTCTCAAAATCATCTGATTTCCCTTTTTCTTTCCCTAATTCCAACACATAAAATGTATGCAGCTTAATCCTTTCTTGATTTATATGCTATGAAAATGTGAAAATATTTGGTAAAAAAATAGAACATATTTTTTTTTCTTCTACTTGGTTTTAAGCTGGCTATTGATGGTCTTTTCTCAGATTCGAAACATAAATAAATATTACTTCACATCTGTTTATAAGAAGTAATCATCTGAATTGAAAATGTGTTAGCTTTATTAACATTACCACTAATGTACTTCTTAATCAAATTGCCAATACTGTGCATTCAAAATTTGAGGTTTTGCTTTCAGAGTGTGACTTTTTGACATGAAATAAAAAGGAGTGGGGACTGAGAGAATGGGAAGCTTTGTTATAAAAATATTTAAGAATTTAGCATAACTAGTCCTTGCTCAGTTCTATATATCTGTGCATCTAATCGTCCATAGATAGCTTTAAAGTATTACAAGATTTAGATCCAGATTGCCAGACTCCAAACCTAGGTCTAAACAACCTCAGTGTGAAGATTAGAGATAAAGTTGGGGAAGTCACTTAATGACTGTAGGCCTCCTAATTCACATGTATAAAATGAAATAGTTGAGGGAGGTGATTACTAAAATTCTTTCTAATTATAAGTTAGATGACCTCATTCCCAGGACTTACAGTGCTGATAAGAACTCTCCAGTTTCTAGTTTCCTTTTGTCATGCATCCACATTCTATTAGTCCCAAGTGGCTTGCTTCATCTAAAGACAGCCTAAGGGAGGGTTGTTAAGCAAATATAAATTGATCCCTGAGGGTGGTATATTGATTTAGAAAATCACAAATTATGTTGGATTATTTACCATTTAGGGAAGGAGTAGGGTGAAGGGAGGGAGAAAAAATTTGGAACACAAAATTTTGCAAGGATGAATGGTGAAAACTATGCATATGTTTTGAAATTTAAAAAAAAAATGTAAAAAGAAAATCACCAATTACCATTAAGTATGTTGCTCTGTATTTTTTTTTTTTTTAATTTTGCTAAGCAATTCTCAAATTTTTCAATGTTAATTTGGTTTAATTTAAGCATAAGAGTTTTGTTGGTGAGGTTTCTTTCAAGTGAGTTTATTTTTATTTTTATTTTTTTGCTGAGGTAATTGGGGTTAAGTAACTTGCTCAGGGTCACACAGCTAGAAAGTATTAAGTGTCTGAAGCCAGATTTGAACTTAGGTTCCCCCTAACTTTAGGGCTGGTATCTAACTACTTTTCAGTGATTTTGATACCTCTATAATAAGGGATCTTCTTTTTTCCTCTTAGATATCCACTTATGCCTTCCTATATCAGGTAGAGCTTTGATTGTTTCACATGGCATTTCCACATTACTGCACATGTTAAATTAAAGCTGTTTGACCAAAGGTGATATGAAAGGTAGTGGCAAGGACTGTTAAATATCAGTTAGATCTGAGTGACTAAATCTGGTAGGACCATAGTATACCACATTTATTTATACAGAGTGGCATGTTGTGGGAAGATTTTATGTCAAGTTGGGTTAAAAGAGGACCTGAATATATGTCCTGGACTTTTAGAAAATAAATCTATGTTTTGTTCATAAAAGGTATTAATTTATTCATTTTTTGGTTATTAAAATTTAGACTCAAATAGGGTACCTATCTGTAATTCCTGATAATGGGCAGGCTAAGGCTGGTGTACTAAGCTATACATGTCCAGCCTGATTGATCACATGTCCAAACTATTAATATGGTAAACCTCCATGAGTAGAATCTATCAGACAGTATCTAAAGGAAGAAGATAGTTCAGACTGAAAATAGAACAGATGACAACTCTCATGATAATTAATGATAATGTCTGATCCATGAATGGCTTCTATGTTACTAGGAATTTTATAGGGAGACAGTCTCAAAAAAAAAAAAAAAAAATTCATTATTTTATACTGGCCCCTGTGAAAGAGACAAGAATGTCCACATCACCTACATCTGTTCCTTTCTCTTCACCCAAATGCCTACTAACCTAGTTTAACTCTTATTTGTTCACCTTGATTTTTGTGGTAGCCTCCTAATTAATTTCCCCCACCAAGCTTTATATCTTTCCACTGCATTTTCCAAATCAATATTCCTAAAGCATAGTTCTGACTATGCCATCTACTCAAGAAACTTCTGGGGCCTACTATTACCTTAAGATGAAAATAGCAACTCTTGCATTTAATGTTTAAATCTCTTCACAATTTAGCTCCAGTCTACTTTTTTCAAGCCGATTGCACACTATTCCCCCTCATGTGGTTTATTTTATAGCCTAATTGCTTTATTTGATGTTCTCTGCATGTGCTATTCTATCTCTTGCCTCTATTTTTCTCATTGTCTATAATACCTACACAGGATATTTCCTATATTTAGAATGCTCTATCTTTTCAATCCCATATCTTGGAATCCACAGATCCTGTCAAAAGTCGGCTCAAATGCCACTGTATAAAAGAGACCTTTTCCTATTTTCATAATTGTTGCTTCCCCCTCCCCCTTCCAATTACTTTGGATTATTTTTTTTCTATAAATGTGTAGGCAGCTATTTATTTTGTAGGTGGATATTTCAGTTGATGAAAAGGGCAAGACAAAAATGTGTGTAAGAAAAACTGATAAGAAAACTTGAGAAAAATACAGCCTGTCAGACGAAAAAAAAAAAAAAAAAAAAAAAGGTTGAGAAAAGACAGTTTGTTCTGAGGACCTGAGAGAAAAACATCCCTCAAAAAAATGTACTTAGAGGGCCTGTCTGAAGTCAGAGCACTGACTGCAATAAAGATGACTGAATTGCATTACTATCCATTAATTAATTTGCATGTGACTATTATCAGATTTTTGGTAACTGTTAAAATGAAAATAACTTAATTGTTAAGATGTTATGGGAAGCTTATATAAGGAATAGTGTGGAAGATATAATTTTTAAATTTTACATCATAAACTGGAGATATGTCAGTACTTGTGAGATGGTTTTGATTAGATATGTTAAAGAACAGGAGAAGATAGGAAAAGAAACTTATAGTAGCCGAAAAGAAAACTGAGCACAGGAAGAATCAGGAAAAGAATGTACAGGATGTGATAGAAGTAGTTGCTTAATTGAAGACAATACAGGATTGAGTAAACATTCATCCTAGGTGACAGACAAGATCTTCACCTGTTTTTCGGGGAGCCATGTGGAGTAGAAATAAGATTTTTTTTTTGGGGCTGGGAGCTGATTGGGTGGAGAAAGTCAGAAGAATTGTCACTATGTACCTTCTGAGAGAGGAGAAATCTCTCTGGGATTTGCTTATGCTATTGTTTAGTGCTTTTCCATTTTCAGAGTGAAGTTAAGGAGGAAAAGATAGCCTTTGCATTTTTTTTTTTTTTTTTTTTTTTTTGGTGGGAGAAGAATAGTTGGATTGAGGGCTGACTGTATACAACATTATCATCTGTTATTTTCAAGGACTGGAGATGAGAGGGGAACCTGTATGACCCTATTGCTATCTATTGTTTGATGAGGAGACTGTCTCCAGAACAGATTTATTATAATGCAGCATAGGAATAAGTGAGTCAGTCTACAGAGAGAAACTAGGATGCAGACAGAACATAAGTACAAAAATCCATGAGCTACAATGCCCAGACTGTTGGGCTAATGGCCCAAAATACATGCATGCATGTGTACACACCTGATGTTTTCCCCCAGTAAGTAGAATATAAACTTCTTGACACCAGGGTAGAACATTTTTTATCTTTATTTTAATGTAGTTGATTTATCCATTATATATTTTGCTTAATACATTTAAAAACTTTATTTTTGAGAAAAGGCTTCACAAAGGGATTCATGACACACATGCATAATAGGTCATGTATCTGTCCTAAAGGAAATTAAATAGTCTCTAGACCTTCCCTCAACTGAATTTAGAGTATTATTCCAAAGACTTCAAAAGACCTGTAATTTTATCATTGTGAATATTCTGACATTAATATGGTCTCTCCATAAATACAAGATCATAGCCACTCCATTTATTAGTAGACATTTCATGAGTTTCTATGAACAATAGTAACAAAAAAAAAATTCACAGGATCACAGATTTAATCCTAAAAAGGTACCTTAGAGTTCATCTAGCCCAATCTTTTCATTTTACAAGTAAGAAATTGAACCCAAAAAATATTAACTTGCCCAGGGTCACATAAGTTTCTGAGGTGAGA
Source organism: Sminthopsis crassicaudata (assembly GCF_048593235.1). Classification (NCBI taxonomy): domain Eukaryota; kingdom Metazoa; phylum Chordata; class Mammalia; order Dasyuromorphia; family Dasyuridae; genus Sminthopsis; species Sminthopsis crassicaudata. The sequence continues at coordinate 100,329,120 of NC_133619.1, forward strand.
TTTGAACAGGGCTTTCTGATTCCAAGGTCATATGTCAACCCACCTTCCAATTCTGAGCAATTGCAAATATAACTAAAATGGTGTGCAAGTAATAGAAATGTGGTCTGTCACTGGATCTGTCCTCAAAAGCCTTCCCAACTTAATCAGACCTTCTGGAACTTGCACTCAAAGTAGAGTCTTTGAGATTCCAAGGCCATCTACATGCCAAATATTTTAATGAAATATTTTAAGATAATAAAAATTATATATATATATATATATATATATATATATATTTAATAACAACTATAATAGTTAATAACAACAGGGGCAGCTAGGTGGTGCAGTGGATAGAGCATCAGCCCTGAAGTAAGGAGGATCTGAGTTCAAATCTGGTCTCAGACACTTTACACTTCCTAACTGTATAACCCTGGACAAGTCACTTAACCCCAATTGTCTCAGAAAAAAAAAGCCAATGCAGATATCCCTTGCTCTTCAAAAAATATTTTTTTGGCATTTTGTGAAATAAACAGGATTTATTGACTGAGTAAATCAAAGTGAAAAATGAAGAATAGGAGCAACTAGATGACACAGTGGAGTACCAGCCCTAGAAGGAAGAGGACCCGAGTTCAAATTTAGTTTCAAATATTTACTAGCTATGTGACCATTGCAAATCGCTTAATTCTGATTGTCTCCAAAGGAAAAAAAAAAAAAAAAGAAGAAGCAACATATATAATGATCTATATAAAGTCCTACATACATTATTTCATTAATCCTCATAAAAATTATGACTTTCAAAGGATATGAACAGACAATTTTCAGATGAAATTGAAACTATATCCATCATATGAAAGTGTTCCAAATCACTATTGATCAAAGAAATGCAAACTCTGAAATATCACTACACACCTGTCAGATTGGCTAAGATGGCAGAAAAACATAATGATGAATGTTGGAGGGGATGTGGGAAAATTGAGGCATTGATGTATTAATGGTGGAGTTGTGAATGAATCCAACCATTCTGGAGAGCAATCTGGAATATGCCCCAAAAGTTATCAAACTGTGCATACTCTTTGATCCAGCAGTGCTACTACTGGGCTTATATCCCAAGGAAATACTAAAGAAGGGAAAGGGACCTGTATGTGTCAAAATGTTTGTGGCAGCTCTTTTCATAGGGGCTAGAAACTGGAAAATGAATGGATGCCCATCAATTGGAGGATGGTTGGGTAAATTTTGGTATATGAATGTTATGGAATATTATTGCTCTGTAAGAAATGACTGGCAGGATGAATATAGAGAGGCTTGGAGAGACTTACATGAACTGATGCTGAGTGAAATGAGCAGAATCAGGAGATCATTATATACTTCAACAATGATTCTGATGGAAGTGGATATCTTTGACAAAGACAAGATCTAATTCAGTTCCAGTTGATCAATGGATGAACAGAATCAGCTACACCCAGAAAAGGGACATTGGAAAATGAGTGTAAACTGTTTGCACTTTTGTTTTTCTCCCTAGGTTATTTTTACCTTCTGAATCCAATTCTTTCTGTGCAATAAGAAAACTGTTTGGTTCTGCACACATATATTGTATCTAGTTTATACTATAATTTATTTAACATGTATAAGACTGCCTGCCATTTAGGGGAGGAGGTGAAAGGAAGGAAGGGAAAAATCAGAACAGAAGTGAGTGCAAGGGATAATGTTGTAAAAAATTACCCATGCATATGTACTGTCAATAAAAAGTTATAATAAAAAAATACTTTAAAAGAAAAAAAATTGTTACTTTTAGATACAGCATTACTAATATATTTTTGTAGAGGCTAAAGAAATTCCTAAATGTCTCAGAGATCGTGAACGTTGGACCCAGAGTTTAAATTCAGGTTTGCTGATTCCCATAATCACTACCTTTTCCACAATAAAAGGCTATCTCTTTAAAATAGTACTATTACTACTGCTCACTGAGATGTTAATATAAAGGGAAATGACTTAAGACCTGAATTGAAGAAAGCATAAATATCTCAAGGATTGCAGATGAGAACATAGAAATAGAACAGTTGTTCAGAATTGGAAGGTGGGTTTACATATGACTTTGGAGTCAGAAAGCCCTATTCAAATCCAACCTCAGAAATTTGTGACTCTGGGCAATATAGAGTCCAATTTAATTCCAGGCAACAAGTACTTACTGAGTTTGGTGCAAGGAGAGAAGACAAAAGAAGAATATTAACTTCTCCCTACTCTCAAAGTGGTTATGACCCTGTGAGAAAAAGATTCTCATTCATAAAATAATTATTTATATATATTATATTTAATTTATATTTATATTTAAATATATATGCATATAAATGATTTCCACTCATGAAACCATAATTCTGGGACTATATGTCAGATTATTTTCTAGAAAATTCAGAGAACAAAGAGGTCAACATATCTGTATCTTGAAGGCAGGAAGAAGGATTTAAATTGGCTCTTAAGGTGAAAAATATTTGTTAAGGAATAGAAATGGCATGATGAATTCTGAGAAACTAGATTGTATAATTCATTTTGGGAAGTAGCAGGGGATAAAAGTTGAATATGGAAGGTAGGGTCAGGTTTAAAAAAAAAAAACCTTAAATTAACAAGATGAGGATTTCTTGTTTACTTTTCTTTTTTTCAAAGACCTAAAATTATTTCTTTTTACATATATAATTATGGTGTGAGTGGTTTTATGGAGAGGCTAATCTGGAAATGTTATTTTTATAAAGTGGGTTGAATCAAGAAACCCTTGTGATAGGAAGATAAAACAAGAGATATCTCAAAAAGATCAGAGAAATAAGGCAATGGTCCATATGTCCAATAATATTTATAGCAGCTCTTTTTGTATTGGCAAAGAATTGGAAACTAGGGCTGCCCATCAACTGGGCAATGACTGCACAAATGATAGTATAAGGATGTAATATAATACTATTTTGCCATAAGAAATAAGATTAGTTTCAGAGAAAACTGGGAAGATTTGCATAAACTTATGCAGTGAAATGGATAGAGGAAAAGAACAATTTATAAAGTTAACACCATAAAGACAAATAACTTTTCTTTCTCCACAATCTTGAACTTGAAATTCTATTCTCTGCTTTTAGGACACATTCTCATGCCTTAATGAACATAATAGGCCAATAAGAGTGCATGTCTCCTGGCAACTGAGAAAACTCTGCAAACATAGATAACTGTGAACTAAAAGGCCAAAATTAGAGAATGATGATCAACATTAATTATCTTCTTGTATCCCACAGCCAGTGAACATTTAATCAGCACATTTTTTTCTTGAATTCCAAATGTCCCACTCTTTTGAGTAAGGTTCTCTGTTACCAGTTCTCTTGGACATTCTGGAATTGTTCTCATCCTCAAGGTAGCTCTGAATGGGGATCCTCTTCAGTAGAGTTGGCTGATTTCATATATTTTACAGACTATTGGAAGTTCTTTTTATAACCTTTTCTAAAATGTATCTCAAGGTAACATTAATACCTACTCTTAAATTTTACTTCTCTAATAACCCCTTAAACTCAAATCAGACTTTATGGTTATAAAAGTATCAATAATAGAGTTATGAGAGAAAGTCATTAAGTTAACAACATGTAGTTTTCTTTAACTTTCAAAGTATTTTTAAATACCCTTGCTTTTTTCAAACTCTGTGAATTGATATAAATGTGCTTAATAAAATCATGCTAAAAGAAGAATTTTTAAAAATAATTTTATTTTATTTTATTTATTTATTTATGTTAGGGCAGCTAGGTGGAACAGTGAATAGAGTACCAGCCCTAAAGTCAGGTGGACCTGAATTCAAATCTGGTCTCAGACACTTAACATTTCCTAGCTGTATGACCCTGGGCATGTCACTTAAACCCAATTGCCTCAGGGGAAAAAAGATTTTTTTCAATTTAATGTTTTTACTTTTAGAAATACAATGTATTCTGATATAATTTTTTTCTTAGGAAGAGTAGAGGCTTTTAAGGATCTTAGCCTTATATGCAATAGCAAACTTTTTGTGTGAAGATGACATCTAATATACATTGCACTTATATGTATAAATTTCATTCATATATAATTAAAAAAAAACATTCTGGGATGGGATGAGTGAGCAAACTAAGTATTTAATTCCAAATTATATACAATGTTTTGAGTATATGTCAAATGAGTTGCCTTTTAGTAAGACATGTTTATATTTCAGGACATTATCTACAAAGAGATATTAATTCACATTAGATAACAGACCTAAGTAAAACTGACTTTTCTTTTGAATAACATAAGGTATTCATAAGTTACTCCTCTAAGAAAACTGATTTCCCTCAAATTATTTTCTTCAAGAGAAAACTGGAAAAGTTTCTGTTTTCAACAATTTACACTAAGATTTATACATTGGTTAAACTTATCTTGATATTTTTAGAAATTTCAATGACCATATTTTATGCAGGAATACATAACTATGAACAAGTAATTTACAAATGCCATGGAAATTATTATAATCAGATTGAAAAGCATAAAATCTTTACTTTCTTTATCTTAAAGCAATGTAGAAGTGACAAAATGTAACACTGATAAGATACAGTGTTTCATATCATATCAACAAGTTACAGTATGTCATATCATATTAACTTTACCTTAGTAAAAGATATTTGTATGAATATACAGAGCAGACATGATTATAACAGCATCTGTATTAGTCAACCAGTCCTAAGTCCAAAGACACAAAATTATTTAGCATATGTATAATTAGATAAAGAACCTCAGATCCAAATGATTTTAAATAAGGTTAGAAAAAGCAGCCAAGTATATGACAGTACCTCATCCAGACTCAAATATAACCAGGTGAAAAAAATTCTTGAGGGGAAAACTAAGTCAGGAGATATTAATTTGCCCTTCTCCAGTTATCCCTTCTAACTTTTTTCATGTGGACAGAGATTGACCAACCTCATTTCCATTAAGCTGGACATTTTTTTTTGAACTCATGAAACATTAGTTCAAGGACACACACAAAAAAATTCTGCAAACAAAACTCAGACAATTTGATTATATTCCCCTGAGTTTATTTTGTCACATAGCAAATCTCACTCTTCATGGGTAGACTTGGATATAATTATTATCAATTCTCTCGTATCATTGCAACAAATTAGCTAGCAAGTAAAAGTCATCGGACCTTCAAAAATTGCACAGAAATCTTAACATACTTTTCTTCCTATTTTTCCATTCTCACATTTCTGAAATCTCTCTGATTGCAATTAAAAGCAACATTGACAAAATGTGTGAGAACGGCTTTTATGCTTCTTACCATTGCAACAGTTGACTGTATGTACTTTTCTCTACTTACATTATTCTGGTCCTTTAGCTCACACTCCCAAGAAATTCAGAACTATAGCCTAGGTTGTATCAAGTTTGGAGTAAACTAATCTTTGAATATGAGAAAAGAATGCAAGCAAAGGAAAGCAAAACAAAACAAAATACTTTGTCTTCTTTTATTTATTGTTAGCTGATAATACTACTTTTCTATAGAGATTTACAACAGAATGTTTTATGGAGAAAAGCATGCTTAAAAGTGTAAAATAGTTGAAGAAGGAAAATAGAATCTTCAGACTTGTATATTATATTCCTCATTGAGGATCCAACCAGCTTCTTGTCACCTCAGACTCTCAAAACATTCTAAATCCAAAATCATCATGTTGAACCTGGTTTATCCATTCTTTTTACAATTCCCCTCATTTGCAGTGTCTGTGAATCCACCAGCCTCTTACGTCAGATATAAGGACAGAAACTGAGCTTTGGGTTCTCAATCTGGGTTTGTATTCCTGCAGAAGCCCACCCCATTATGTGTGCTTGTTCACTGAAAGACTACACTTGAGTATACATTAGTAATAAACTGTCTTGACTGGTAATTCACTGAAGCCTTGTTTTCCTTTTCAGTATATTATTCACAATCTCCTCAATCCAGTCTTCTTAAGGTTATGATGATCCAGGGGTATTCATGAAGAAATTTTGCAAACACATTGTAACAAGATTAAATATCCATAATTAAATAGACACAAGTTAGGGCCAGAACTGCCCTGTTCTTCTTATCTTTTTTTCTTTCATGTTTCTGCTAAAAGCATATACATCTAGAACTCATCATTTAGGAGTAAAAATTTATGGCCTTGAAGTCAGAAACTGTAGATGTTTAGACACTGCCTGACAGTTAACCTGTTGCCACCTGTCCCCTTTTTTCTTTATTTTCTCTGGAGAGTTCCTCAAAAATCAACTCTCTTATAAAAAACAAGCAAGACTTGAGTTTCCCCATCTAAGTACTTATCTAACAAAAACAAAAGAATAAGAACAGTAATAATAATTGGATGTTACGTAGCATCAAGCATATGGCAAGCACTATTCTAAGTACTTTGCAAATATTTTCTCATTTGATTTGGTGTCAGTTTCTTTTATTTCCAAATTGGGAAGATGTTTGTAACTTCCAAAGGTTATATGACCAAAGGCCTGTGTTAGAGTTAGGGGCAGATGTCAAGGGCAGAGTATAAGAGGCACTTGGAAACTTATTCTGACTGAGCCTGATAACAGGGCATTGAAGGTATTGAGTAAACCTTATTAACAAGGAAAAGACTCCTCGATCTTGCTGATCATGCTCAAACTTGTGCACTCTCAGTCATGTGACCTGGGGACTATAAAAAGGGGGTTGTAGAAGGGAAGAAAGAACTCCAGAGGGAAAGCTAGAGCGAATGTTAGGAACACTATATAAAGTGTTAGAATAAAGACCTATTGCTGCATACTTGAGTGACTCGGGTGTTCTGTAGAGGAACCTCTAAAGAGGTAGCTCTCTGATTGAGATAATCAGAGCAGAAGATGGCTGAAGACCTGGGGAAGGTAAGAAACCAGTCGCCCTCCCCCTCCCCACTGAGGTGAGCAGCTGGGAATTAATGGGCCTGCCTGAAGTTTTTATACAAACCTCAACGAAGAAATTTCTGCCCTAAGATAACTTACATTTTAAAAAGAATTTAAAACATAAAAAGGACCCTGGAAGAGGGAATGGAGAGGGTGATCAATGAGAGCCAAACAGTTATGGAGAAGGAGAAGGTGAAAAAGTGTAGAGAGTTAGGTTTATTGATGAAGAAACTTGAGTTCTATAGAAATGGTCACACAAGTCACAAATTGTAAGGATTAAAAAGCTTCTAGAAGCAAGGAATGCAGTTCAAGGAATGTGGGAGGACCTGAGGGATGAGAGGTTCTGAGGAGCAGGCGAGTCCTACATGGAGGTGGGGCCCAGCCCCATGAGGTGGTGTCTGATTCCTGGTACCACGCCTCCCTCCTTAGTGCTCTCAAAGCCTAGCACACCTCTCTCCTTCTTCTTGGGCCAATCACATTATGCCAGGTTCCTAGAGGACTTCCCCCTTCCCCCATATCATCAGTGGGGTATAAATATGTGCTATCTCAGAATAAAGTTCTCTTTTGCTTCACCCCTACCTAATGGTGGTCTGTCTCTATGGGATCCGGGTTGGTGCCCGAAGATGGGTAAGTGTGGCCTAGCCGTGCCGTCGATGGACGGGCATTAAGAGTAGCTCTAAGGGGAACTATCAGGTTAGAGTAGTCCATAAGGGTGTAACAACAAATAACAGAAAAAGGATCTGAACCTAGGTATTCTCATTATAAACAACACTATACTTTTTCATCATGCTTTTATATTACCCTCTTTTAATAATTTTATAAAAAAGAAAAATGATATTCATATTTGTTGCCTCAGAGAGGATCATGAAACTACTGTTTCAGAGTTGGAATTGGTACATCATGCTTCTAATTTCAAGAATCTTTGCATTGAAAATTTCTATATAAAAAATTAAAAAAAAAATTGTTACTATTGGATTGGGTCTATTCTTTCTTTCTGCAACTACAATCTATCCCCTTAGTTTGTTGTAGGTATTCAATAGTTTTGTATGTTTATGAGAGAGAGAGAGACAGAGACACAGAGACAGAGATACAGAGAGAAACAGAGAAAAAGAGAGAGAAATAGAGAGAGAAAGAAGAGAAATAGATTTTGGAAGAGGAAGCTTTGAAAACTTATAAATTTGATAATTTGTATGGACAGATGAGAATATAAAATATTTTAAAAATGTCTTTATGCAGGAAGTCATAATCGGTGACTAAACTAAAGAAATGAATATGAGAAAAGATTCTTTTTAGTTAAAATCCAGAACAAAGCTTGAAAATCCAGACCAGATTAAAAAAAAAAAAAAAGTACCCTCTCAATGTGTCCTCAGCTGTTCTTCCTCATCTCCACTCTCCAAGGAGATTGTTTAAATTTTACATCCCTCTATTCTTGATAACCTGCAAAAGTTTCTCAAGTAGCTCCCAACTATATTTTTAAAAATCATTTTAATTCATAATCATTATTAATTAGTAATTTTTGATAGGTGTATCATCACCAATCAATAAAAATAGTGGCTGATTTTTTTTTTTTTCCTACGTGGAACAAATTTCAAGCTTTTAATGACACTGTTGAGATTCTATGAAGTCAACACTACTTGTCTTATTACTGAAATGATAATCACATTTCTAAGGGAAAAGAGAATCTTGAATCTATGACTGCTACACGTCAGCAGAGTCCAGACTAGTGAGGGTCTTCCTCCTTATGATTTTTAATCAGGTTCTTAGAGGTAGAGTTTCATCTCACTTCCTGGAAGTAAAAAAGGGAAGCACAGAGAGATCAAAATCCTCTTTTTTGCTGCAAATAGGCAAGGCAGGCTGGTATTTTCCATCAGAATTCTAGCTAGGTAATGTCTTTGTGATTTGCTAATAGGCCAAGTCCCCTTTGTTGCACTATGGGCTAGTGCAGTGTTTCCAGATTTAACCTTTTTGATTTAAGTAATCCTTATAATCTTTGTATGCATTTTTGTCAGACATCTTCCAAATCCCAATCACAATTTTCATCACAAACTTTTTGTTTCATAAATTCATAGACCACAGGGTCAGGAGGGAATGTTTCTTGTATGATATTTGGAATTCTTGTTGATTTATAGATAAGAGAGTTGTAAGTGACCTGATGAGGATTCATCTAATTGAATCCTCAGAAGGAGGAAAGAAAAACAATACAAATGGCCTTCATTACTTCAGCAAAATGAAATGTAAAATCCTTTTTACTTTGCAGTTCTTGAGTAGATAGCATCTGCAACAAGTATAAAACTTTCTAAATGTTCAATTTTCCTTTTCTTTCTTTAAACAAAGATTATTATATTTCCTGGAGTTATTTTGCTTTCTGAACACCAAATTTCTGGCTAAAACCTCTCCCCTGCTTTGGTTTTCTCTACTTTGAAAGATATTAGTACTGGAATAGAATCTTTACATAATACTGTTCATTGGCTATGTATCCTTTTCTGAAAGGGCTGATTATTGGGGCCCAATTTCTACTTAAAGAAAGACATATTTTTGGATTGGAAAGTTGTTAAGGAACAGGCCAATTCTCCAAGAGCCTCCACAGCTGTGGATCATAGCATCCGAAGGAGTTGCAGGGCAACTGTTTCTTACACAGGTGTTACTGATTGGGAATGAGATAAATTGGGAGCAGAGGGAGGAAGAGAGAGGTCAGACAAGGCAATGACCTAAACAGTAACTGCCTATCAGTCTCCTTGTATCATCCTCTCACAAAAGGAGATCCATTCTGGGTTGGATCTCCAGCAGCCACTATAAGGTTACTCCTGTGTATTCCAGCAGCTCTCCTGTGTAGTCTAACATATGGCATCTGAACGTGGGGCAAGAATTATAAGAACCAGAGCTGTTTGTGAGAAGGATCCTTCCAGAATTAAGGAAGAAGAGTCGGGGTAAGAATTTTTTATTTGGGGTAATTAGATGGGCCAACACATCAAAGGGTCAAGCCAGGAGACTGATGACACACTTAAATGTTTGTTCTGACCACAGTCCTCTTCTCTATTTGAAAGTTTGCCTCCATGACATTTCACAAGATCAACACCTACTACAACCATCCAGAAGTGATAGTGTGGCTTGTGTTCCTCAGTGTGTGGACCATGCTGGGGGAAGGGAGGAGAGAATAACAGCAAAAAACAAAGAAACTGGGGAATTGCTAATGGACAGGTCAATTCCCTGAGAGCCTCCCCAGCAGTGGATCATAGCATCTGAAGGAATTGCAGGGCAACCTTTGCTGGCACAGGTGTTGGGGACTGGAATGAGATAAATTGAAGGCAGAGGGAAGAGAGGGAGGTGAGAATGCAATGGATTCTCAGTCAGAGATGTCAGAGAACAGCAACTGTCTCAGTCTCCTTGTTTCATCCCCTCACAAGAGGAGATCCATTCTGGGTTGGATCTTCAGCAGCCATTGTCAGGTGGCTCCTGTATATTCCAACATAAAGTCACTTCTTAGTGAGGGACACCCTAAGTAGTTTCAAATAAATGTATGGTTTTCTTTTCAGTTAATCTCTGAAATTATTCACTTCCAGTTAGGAGATTGAATTAATGGATGAGATTCTACCTTGTTTCTCCTGGAACCAGAATTAAAATTTCTCCAAAAATTTAGAAATGAGATAAGTATAACTTTCCTGAGGTCACAGTTATGGCAACAAAACCAGCACATTGGAGTGGAATCACAAAGGCAAGGTATTTTTATTCCTATCAGACTTCCCTGCTTTGGTTTGTGTGGAATAGAGAGAGAAGGTATGTGTTTAAGATTTGGAATGGAAATTGTTAAATTGTGCAATTATTGCTGTTATGGATGTATGGGAATTTTATATGTGGGATGATTATTTGATGCTTTAGCTTTGAAATCCCTTATTCTGTTGGCATTGCTCTGGCAGACTGTTCTCTGATTGCCTGTTTTTAGGGAATCTCCAAGATATAGACAACTGTTTTGGGACTGGCAGTCTCCAGCCCTTGTAAGCCCAGTTTCTTAATTGGTATCTCAGCATTTTCAGAAGACACTGCCATTTTGAGATGAAGCCTCTAAAGTTCATGTTTTGCTTACCTTCATGGTCTGACTATGCATGTTCTGCTCAGAAATCCTTTCTGGATCCTGGAAGCAGTTCCTGTTCTTTCAGAGGGGACAGGTGGAGCTACTCCAGGCCCCACTGTTTCCCTCCTTTGGAATCCCTGACAGACTTGGGATGACCCTCCTAGTATGGGGCTGTCTTGAACACTGCTACTCCCTATATAAGCAGAATCTGAGTTAGGTGCACAAATGACTGCAGACCACCTAATACAGTGAACCATCCATCTCAAACTGGATTCTCTGGCTGAGATGAGGGACTCTGTACTGCTGATAACTCTGGGATTGTCAGAAAGAGACTTGCTCTTGCTATAAGTTCTTGTATTTTCTAGTTTTATTTTTGATTTATTTCCTTCATAAAATTATAGTGCTGAGACCTCCCAGGTATCCAGAGGGAAATAATTCAATAATTCAAATATTCAGAAGGAGAGTGTGTAATATAGTGCCTCAGTTTCCCTAGACAGTCATCCGTGTTAATTTATCTTTGTATTTTTATGTCGGCCAAATGCCAATTTGTTCTGGGATAACTGTTTCCAAGAGAGTTGGTGGAAGAAATTTTTATAGTATGGACTTATTGCAAGCAGTGGTATTATCCTGTTGCCACTTTGTCTACCCTGTATAATTATACTAGTAACCAGAATAGTTCAATGGTACCTATTGAAATATTGCATACAGAATATGGTATTAAAATGATGATTCTTCAGAGAAAAGGCTGGAATGTATTAGAGGGGCATGATCCTGATGGTGACCTTTATAAACAATGTATAGATATGTTAACTGATTTTGAACAGTGTGTAAGTTCATAGAAATATGACAAAATCATGTATATATTTAAGGAGAAATTGTGTGGAATAAAGAGACGGTGAAGAAAGTTCAGGAATGTATGAATTCTTTTTCTGTATTTTATTTTCATTATTTCTGTGTTTCCCCTATGGTCTGTATAATATGTGTAGGCTCATCTTTACTTGAGCCTTGGCCAACTATAACATATTTACTTTACCTGAGCTGATGACATTTGTTGACATTTAGTCTAATGGTTGACCAATGTCTATCTGAAGGCCTGATTTTCTGTTTCTTAGAAATCAGAGATTTTGGGGAAACAGAAACCTTCTATTTCAATCTCTTCAGATAGCAACAACTAATTATATGCCTCCCCATCCCCTTCTCAATGCTCTCTTAGTTGATCTATTTACAATTCTTTTTTAAAAGAAAGACAGCTTCCCAAAGAAATTGATGGTTCATTTAGAGACATCCTTTTTTGAAGAAACTTTCTTTCCAAGAGAACATAGGAAACAAAGAAAATTCATCAGATTAAAGGTAGGAATATTTCAAGATATCTCTGAGTTACTGAGTAACAATAGGTTGTGACACACAAGAAGGATATGATCCCATTTTTTTGACATTAAACATTGTTCTACAACAAAATTTCTCCCTGGATTTCTCATATCCCTTTGTAATTCAATAAACCTGATTTCTCCAGGTGCCTTCCTCCTTGAACAACCACACCAACACCACACAATGTGAGCGGGCACGCCACGCCCCGCAGCAGTAGCTGCCTCTTGTGAAGCAGTATTGTCTAATATAGTAGGCACTCAATAAATACTTGGGAGTAACTTGAATAAAAACAAGAATACTTTATCATTGAGACTTTTATAAAATAATTCCTTAGATAAGACTAATTATTAAGGTAAGTATAAAAATAAGTGTTGTATATAAATACAAACAAAATGTTGTATATACCATATATGAATGTTTGTATGTATGCATGTGTGAAATACATATATGTGAAGACTGAATTACCACCCTGGATATCTTAGAATCAGCCAGAATCAGGATAAGAAAAGTCCTTGGTCTTTATTCTTGGTGTTTTGGGGTAGCAGTCAGGGGAATGAACACAGGAATCTCCACACCTTCTTTCTCTCTCCCTACAGCCCAAAGGTCACTCTAGTTTGTCTTACTCCACCCTCTAATCCTTTTACCAACAGATCAAGGCCAGCACAGAGTAGTAGGCCAGGCCATTTTCCAATCATATGCTAATAGAGTATTATCCAATCAGTAATTATCCTTAAGTGCTTGATTTGTCTGACAGAGCAATATCAGCCCTTTACACATATGTACACACTGAAGTGACTTATACTTTACTTCCTGGAGGAAACATCAGGTATACACATGCATGGACAATACAAATATGCATATTGTAGATAGACAATATATTATATTATGGTATGCATATATGAATAGTTGTATATGTATATTTGTATGCAAATATAGAAGGTGAAGACCTTCAAGATTTTATATATATATATATATATATATATATATATATATATATATATATAAATAAATTTTTTTTTTTTTTTTTTTTTTTGCTAAGTGAAAGAGGCCATTCTTTGCCTCATTTTTAAACTAGCCTTAATTACTGGATGGATGTGGCCTCAGTCAAAGCTTAAAACAACCAAGTTCTCCTATTTCATCCAGGTCCATCTCTAGTCATCTTAAGCTATATCTGGCCACTAGATCCAGGTGGCTGTGGAGGAGAAAGTGAGGTAAATGATTTACACCCTCACTTAAATCCAATCATTTGCATGTCATGGCATTACCTCCAGGATGCAAAAGACAAACAGCAACAACATGCATATACACAACATGTATATATGCATACATATACATATATACACAATGCTTTGGTTATACTTATGACATGTAAATATCCCCCTCTCAATTTTCCTATTTTGAATTCTTTAAATGTAGTCCTATAGTTTATTAATGAAGTGTTTTTTTTTTTTTTTAACAAATTTAGGATTTAAATTTATAATTTAATGTTTGCTAGATCTATCCAACTCAGTTTGTTCAATCTTAAAGACATTGGAGGAAGCATGAAAATGTAATTCAATTTGATTAGGCCTCTGTGACCTTTATGGACTAAAGTATCATAAAGACTATATTTCAAAGATGATTTCTTTGTTTCTGTATCATAATTTTGTTAATATGTATTCACACATATAATCAGGAACAATGGTTTACACAAATAAAAGATCATGCATGTATGTACGCATCACATGGATATTATACACTATGCATTAATGTAATACACATTCATATATATAGACACATGCAGATAAAACATAAATGCATATATTTATGTGCATATATGCACATGCTTGTGTGTGTATATATTATATATAAATACACACACACACATATATATATATATTTATAATATGTACATTTCTATATATGCATATAGTATATATACATTCAATAATGAACACTTAGAAAAAATAGTAACCCCCAAAGGCAGTATAGCGTTATCAAGAAGAAGGTACATCTTTTGGGGGAGATAGAAAGCATCAAGACTTTTTCACTGAATATATTTTTTATCTTGATCTATAAACATAGAATATGTTCATTTTAAGGACATGCTTGATGAAGTCTTTCAGATGATTTTAATTGTGATAATGATCTAATTGTGTCATGATATGATCTCAAAAATTATCTAGTAAACTTAATTTGGAGCTGGGGTAATGCTCAGATGCAAAAAGAAATGATTAGGATTATTGGGTTCTCAGTTAGGGGTAGGATGATATAGAAGGATGAGATTAGCCTTAGGAAGATTTTGGTGATAATCCAAGTAAAAAAGATTAAGGGCAATGATGGTAGAAATGGAAAGGGGAAGAATTTTAGAAGTGAAATTAAAAGGATTTAGTAACTGGTTCAAAAGGATATAGGGATACAAGAGGAAAAGAAGTCAATGATAGCATTCAGTATCAGGTATGAGAGATAAGTTTACATGAAGCAAACTATCATTCAGGTTAAATGGGATAATTTACAGTTGCTAGACTTTTACTTTCTTTATGTTATCTAAGTCAAATATAATGATTTTGGGATTGGAGATAATAAACAATAATTGTTATAGAATTAATACTAAAGAGGAATAGTATTTTTAAAGAGAGTAATACAACAGAACATAACTGTTTTTGATAAGTCCAAAATAATGAAGCTCAAAGGTGAAAGGAGTAATTCATATAACATGATTCAATAAACTTATACCATACCAGCATATGAAAAAATGTGTGCATAAAAATATACCCATATGGGCATATTTAACATCTATGAATGTGTGTATGCATGTGTGTATATATATACATATACAGACAAACTGAAGAAGCTTACTCTCCACTTATTAGGGGGAAAGATCAGGTATATGCATATAAATATAAATGTAAATATATCAACTATATCTATGCAAATACATACTTGCATATATATAATCCACTCACACTCCTCTAAAATGTTATCACTACATTACACTTCATGAATGATTATCCATCCTCTGCTTGAAGAGTTCCAAAGAAGGGAATATTAGCTGAAATTAGCTAACCTGTATTGTTTTTTTTTTTTTTTTTATTCATTTTTCCAAATTATCCCTTCCCTCCCTCTACTCCCTCCCCCCCCCCCCCCATGACAGGTAATCCCATACAATTTACAGTGTTACAATATAACCTAGATACAATATATGTGTGTAAATACCATTTTCTTGTTGCACATTAATTATTAGCTTCCAAAGGTATAAGTAACCTGAGTACATAGACAGTAGTGCTAACAATTTACATTCGCTTCCCAGTGTTCCTTCTCTGGGTGTAGTTATTTCTGTCCATCATTGATCAACTGGAAGTGAGTTGGATCTTCTTTATGTTGAAGATTTCCACTTCCATCAGAATACATCCTCATGCAGTATTGTTGTTGAAGTGTATAGTGATCTTCTGGTTCTGCTCTTTTCACTCAGCAACAGTTGATGTAAGTCTCTCCAAGCCTCTCTGTATTCCTCCTGTTGGTCATTTCTTACAGAGCAATAATATTCCATAACCTTCATATACCATAATTTACCCAACCATTCTCCAATTGATGGACATCCATTCAACTTCCAGTTTCTAGCTATAACAAAAAGGTCTGCCACAAACATTTTGGCACATACAGTCCCTTTCCGCTCTTTAGTATTTCTTTGGGATATAATCCCAATAACAGCAATGCTGGGTCCAAGGGTATGCACAGTTTGATAACTTTTGGGCATAGTTCCAAATTGCTCTCCAGAATGGCTGGATTCTTTCACAACTCCACCAACAATGTATCAGTGTCCCAGTTTTCCCACATCCCCTCCAACATTCATCATTATTTGTTCCTGTCATCTTAGCCAATCTGACAGGAGTGTAGTGGTATCTCAGAGTTGTCTTAATTTGCATTTCTCTGATCAGTAGTGATTTGGAACACTCTTTCATATGAGTGGAAATAGTTTCAATTTCATCATCTGAGAATTGTCTGTTCATATCCCTTGACCATTTATCAATTGGAGAATGGTTTGGTTTCCTATAAATCAGGGTCGGTTCTCTATATATTTTGGAAATGAGACCTTTGTCAGAACCTTTCCTTTTAAAAATATTTTCCCAATTTGTTACTTCCCTTCTAATCTTGTTTGCATTAGTATTGTTTGTACAGAAATTTTTTAGTTTGATGTAATCAAAATCTTCTATGTTGTGATCAATAATGATCTCTAGTTCTCCTCTGGTCATAAATTCCTTCCTCCTCCACAGGTCTGAGAGGTAGACTATTCTCTGTTCCTCTAATCTATCTATGATCTCATTCTTTATGCCTAAATCATGGACCCATTTTGATCTTATCTTGGTATATGGTGTTAAGTGTGGATCCATATCTAATTTCTGCCATACTAATTTCCGGTTTTCCCAACAGTTTTTTCCGAATAATGAATTTTTGTCCCTAATGTTGGTATCTTTGGGTTTGTACCCTTTTTTGTCCTTTGTATCTAATCTGTTCCACTGATCTACTGTTCTGTTTCTTAGCCAGTACCAAATGGTTTTGGTGACTGCTGCTATATAATATGGCTTTAGATCAGGTACACTTAGACCACCTTCCTCTGACTTTTTTTTTCATTAGTTCCCTTGCAATTCTCGACCTTTTATTCTTCCATATGAATTTTGTTGTTATTTTTTCTAGGTCATTAAAATAGTTTCTTGGGATTCTGATTGGTATAGCACTAAATAAATAGATTAGTTTGGGGAGTATTGTCATCTTTATTATATTCGCTCGGCCTATCCAAGAGCACTGAATGTCTTTCCAATTATTTAAATCTGACTGTATTTTTGTGGCAAGTGTTTTCTAATTTTTCTCATATAATTCCTGACTATTCTTTGGTAGATGGATTCCCAAATACTTTATACTCTCAACATTTGTTTGGAATAGAATTTCTCTTTGTATCTCTTGCTGTTGCATTTTGTTGGTGATATATAAGAATGCTGAGGATTTATGTGGATTTATTTTGTATCCTGCCACTTTGCTAAAATTCTGAATTATTTCTCATAGCTTTTTAGCAGAGTCTTTGGGGTTCTCTAAATATACCATCATGTCATCTGCAAAGAGTGATAGTTTGATTTCCTCATTTCCTACTCTAATTCCTTGAATCACTTTCTCGGCTCTTATTGCCGAGGCTAGCGTTTCTAGTACTATATTGAATAGTAATGGTGATAGTGGGCAACCTTGTTTCACTTCTGATCTTACTGGGAAAGGTTGCAGTTTATTTCTATTGCATATTATGCTTATTGACGGTCTTAAATATATGCTCCTGATTATTCTAAGGAATAATCCATTTATTCCTATACTCTCAAGAGTTTTTAGTAGGAATGGATGTTGGATTTTGTCAAATGCTTTTTCTGCATCTATTGAGATGATCATATGGTTTTTATTAATTTGATTATTAATATGGTCAATCATACTAATAGTTTTCCTAATATTAAACCAGCCCTGCATTCCTGGTATGAATCCTACTTGATCATAGTGTATTATCCTGGGGATGATTTTCTGAAGTCTTTTTGCTAATATCTTATTTAAGATTTTAGCATCAATATTCATTAAGGAAATTGGTCTATAATTTTCTTTCTCAGTTTTCAATCGACCTGGTTTAGGTATCAGTACCATGTCTGTGTCATAAAAGGAGTTTGGTAGGACTCCTTCATTTCCTATTTTTT
Organism: Sminthopsis crassicaudata; assembly: GCF_048593235.1. Classification (NCBI taxonomy): domain Eukaryota; kingdom Metazoa; phylum Chordata; class Mammalia; order Dasyuromorphia; family Dasyuridae; genus Sminthopsis; species Sminthopsis crassicaudata. Next base: position 100,347,132 of record NC_133619.1, read on the forward strand.
CAAATAGTTTATATAGCATTGGGGCTAATTGTTCTTTAAATGTTTGATAAAATTCACATATAAATCCATCTGGTCTTGGGGATTTTTTCCTGGGGAGTTGATTAATAGCTTGTTCTATTTCTTTTTCTGAAATGGGACTATTTTAAGCAATTTATTTCCTCCTCTGTTAATCTAGGAAGCCTATATTTTTGGAGGAAGTCATCCATTTCACTTAAGTTATCAAATTTATTGGCATAAAGTTGGGCAAAGTAACTCCTTATTATTTCTCTAATTTCCTCTTCAATGGTGGAAAGATCCCCCTTTTCATTTGTAAGACTAACAATTTGATTTTCCTCTTTCTTTTTTCTGATCAGATTTACCAAAGGTTTATCTATTTTATTGGCTTTTTCATAAAACCAACTCTTGGTTTTATTTATTAATTCAATAGTTTTTTTTTACTTTCAATATTATTGATTTCTCCTTTTAATTTTTGTATTTCAAGTTTAATTTTTGGTTGGGGGTACCTGTATTGGTTTTTAAAGTAGGTTTCCACTTCTCCTCTTCTTCTTTATTCCTTTGTCTTTCAAATATGGTTAGAATATTCATGAGTTCATGGGCTTAATTTGTTTTAACTAATTTTCTTTATCCCTCATGAGGGAACGGTTTCTTGCATACCAAGTTAAAATTAAATTTTCTACTATATTCTTATGTTATACCTTTGTAGATACTATTCCCCTTTCCCTCTTTTTTTTTCCCTCTCATGCCAATTTTTAGAAATATAAATTAAAGAAGGAAGCAATGTTGACTGGAAGCAATGGCATATTCTGGTAGTCATTTTGTGTTCTGAATCATGCAGCCTAATACTTTTTCCTGTTTCTACCGTGTTTCATTATTATTCCTATAGTTAGATTGTTCCATTTATCTTCAATCTATCTCCTTTTCTACTTATCATCACTCTGGGTACTGGTAGCCAATGGAAATCCCTAACCAGACCATACCTTTATTATTTTGTTAAGTTCTAGCTTCACATTTAATGAAAAACATTGATAAGCTAAAGAGTGCTAAGAGGAATGCACCCCTGAGGTGTTTGACATGGATAGAACTTTAATTCTTTTTGATAATCTTTGAAGAAACAGAGAATATTTACCCTGGAGAACAGAAGACCTGGGTATGAGAGGGTCATGTAATTGTATTCACATATTTAAAAAGCTCCCACATGATATTTTAATTGGTTTTACTCTGCTTGCCCTCAAAGGAAGGTGGAATTTGAATAGAGAGGCAGATGCTTGTATGAGGCAAGGAAGAATTTCCTAACAATTCAAACTATCTAGATAAAGAATGGCCAGAATTAGGAAGTAATTTAATTCCTCTCTTTAGGGATTTTCATGAACAAGTTGGATGATCATCTGTGTGTTTTAAAGAGTTTATTTCTGATCAAGTTATCATTTAGATCAGACGGCCTATGAGGTCCCTTCAAAATATGACATTCAGTTGTTCTGTAATTTAGAAGGAAAGAAAAACCTCATTGGAGTTAGGGAGAAGTCTTAAGGGACATAACTTTGTGGACACACTTCTCAAGTTAAAAAATTCAAATTTGTACTTACCTTTCAAATCCGATTTCTTGTAAAAAAAAAATAGAAAATGACAATATTAAAGGAGCAAATGGATGCCATTTCGAAACTAATACTGAGAAAGCTACCATGTGGGCAGGGGGGGAGGGGAAGAAAATAACAATTTAAATGAGGCACCAAGCAAACATTATGCCAATAATTTTCAGTATGCTATTGCAAGTTTTCTTGATACAAGTTTATAACAAGATGGCTATCAAACACTTAAATAATTAACTTACTTGGAATTGCTGCAAGAAAAATTAACAGAGACCTTTACTCAATTATCTCACTGATTATCTCACTGATAAAAAGCAGAATTTTGTATTACAATGACATTCAGCATAAGACATTACAACTGATCTATATGCTGATGCCAAGGAATTTGAGACCCCCTAACCCTTTCCAAAAGTGGCAACTTTCATATTACTTAATTAGAAAATATCCATTTGAATCATTTCCCTAGAGCATTCTGACCACTTGAACCTCTTCTGAATTTGCATACTTTGATGAAAAACAGTCAGATGATTTATTAAAACGCATTCATGATCCGCAAGTTTGCCAAACTTTGCCTTATAAATATTAGAGAAGTACAAAATGATGGCTGTGGAACGGACTTCCACAATTTCTGGTGGGGAACAACATCATAATGATTGTGTCAATTGAGTGTAATAGTGTTGTAAACCATTGTGAATATATGAAAACACACCACTTCACAGAATAAAACTAGGTAGATAACTATAATTTTACTAGACCTGTTGGAGTTGTGTAGTTATTTGACTACTCTATATCAGACAATTATTTCTTAAAAACAAAGTAAAGTATGATTTGGGACAAATTTAATGTTGGGTTTCTGTTTGCATATGTAAAACAAGCAGTAGAATGGATATCTTCTTTGGTAGTTGAGGAGAAGGATGAAAGATAACTAATGTTTTCACATGTTAAACTTTATATAGGAACCGAGGAAGACATACAGAGAGCTAGAGACAAAGAGAAATAAAGATAAAAAGAGAGACAGATAGGGACAGAGACAGATAAAGAATAATACAAATGGACCAAGAGAGAAAAACTGACACAAAAAATGCAGAGGGAGAGAGAGATACAAAAAAGACAGAGACTGTGAGAAGGATATAAAATTGGAGAGGCAAAATCAAAGATAAAGAGAGAGAAACAGAGACAAAGAATAAAGTAAAAAGATATTCACCCATAAATAGTTGCTTTTTGGAAGTAGCAAGATTAATACATATATATGTAGTTGTTACTGAGAAGAATATTACAGAATTATAGACTGAAAGACCATACCAGCCATTTATTCCAACTCATGACAGAAAACAGATTTCCCTACTACAACAAACCTGAAAAATAGTCATTTGACACTTCTGAAGACATCAAGTCAGAGTAGGGATTGGGGAGACAGGGATGGAAAACCAGTGCTTCCCATAACTGTGTCTGTTCATAGATGGATTTCATGTATGTTTCAGTGATCACCTCTGTGTGCTTCATTTTGCTGTTATCACATTATTTGCATAGATTTTGAACTATATTTATATTATGATTATCTGGATTGTCTTTAAGAAATTATGTAGTATCATTGGCATCTGTGTTTCCATTGGCTAAGGAAAAAGTAGTCTGAACCCAAGTTCCATGGATAATAGAGTCTTATTGTCATGCTTCTTTAGACTATTCACGTTGTCAAGATATAGTTTAATGTTATTTCCATTTATTTCAAAAATTTTTGTTAAATGCTTACTCTGTAAGGAAAAATAATGGGAGACAGTGGATAAAAAAATGATCTTGGTCAGTTATATCTAAGCTCAATGTTCCTCTTCTGATACTAGTTGGATGAGTATGAGCAAATCTTTAGCTTCCCAGTTCTCCAGACAGCTTTTGATTGCTATAAATTCTAGAATGGTTGGTGATCTATGTTGTCAGAGGTTGGTTTTTTTTTTTTTTTTTTTTTTTTTTTTTAAATCAGGAGTACCTAACATTAATGAAATCACAGACCTAAATACTTTCATTTCCCTTGCTAGTGCAAAACATTATGGTGGACGCTACAAAATGCAACTACCCTTATCCTGAAAGTCCTCACATTAAGAAAAAAAAAAAAAAAAAAAAAAAAACCTAGTTTATTGAAAGGCAGGAGACAGTGTGACTAAGTGGATATAATGCTACACTTAGAATCAACAGTAGCTGGTTTTGGATTCTCCCTTTGAAACTAGCTGTGTGGCCATGTACAGCTGTCACAGGTGTTTTTGTTTTTCTTTTAACTTCTCTGCATATCAATCCCTCCTTCTATGAAAGAGAGAGAAGATAGAAACAGAGAACAATAGAGACAGACAGAAAAGTAAAGACAGAGACAAGAAAGAGAGAGAGAGAGAGAGACACACACACACACACACACGACAGAAACAGAAAAAGAGACAAAGAACATTAATTAGGGAATGATTTATAAATTTGAATTTAAGTGTTTCAAACTAAGCTTGAGTTTATATAATTTGACTTGTTTATGTTTTAATTTGCAACATTAATAAAGCCTTTTCAATTCTGTGACATAAATAGCTAATTATTTCAAAGTGCCTTGAAAATGAAAATTCTATATACAGGTGGAGATAATTTGTCCAGTAAGTTATAGATGTACTTTACAACTGAGAGCATTTTATAATTAATAATTATTTATATCTAGAAATAGTAAATATGTAAATTCTTCTGCTTATCCAATTATTCCAAAACCTAAATCATGGTCAAGTAAAATGTTTTTATTTAAGAATTGATTTTTCATATTTGCTCCCTGGTGTAATTTGGCTATCTCAATATTCTAGAGTGCTTTCCTCTACTTACTGCCAAATATCTGAAGCAGGTCTGGGGATGAGGAATCTCCCTTATCTGCCTTAACTTTCTCTCTAATCATTAATTCTACTTAGGGAAAAATAATTCTTTTTTAATAACATGGAAGTTATGAAAATATTATCAGAATTTGATTCATTATTTTCAAGATCAAGGATTTTGACATACATTTATTCTTTACTGTTGAATTGTTCTATTTACTTATAAAACACACATATACACAGATATAACATGTAACTAGCTGCAGAAACAGTGAAGTTTTTTCTGATTTTATTCAATTCAAACATTTTATTCAAATGTTTATTCAAAACATTTTTAGGCAATATAGAAAAGACGGAATATGGTGGTGGCTGATAAATGACATCTCCTTTGCAATTCAAGGATCTTGTAATCTATTAAATGATGCATGTGGACAAAATATCTCGAATATAAGTTAGAAAATGGTTGAGTTAAAGCAATGATAGAACAGGAAATATGAATAATCCAGTGAGAAAAGTTTATTTTAATTTGTATAGAACAGAGATTACTTGGAGGAGGTAGCATCCAGTTGTGTTATGATTAAATAACATTTTCCTAATGGTAAATAGTGATGATTATAGTGATGGCACTATTTATCTTAGGAATGGGATTTAGCATGTACAAAAGTAAGTAGAAGGGGCAAGATGGAATGGGGGGATACAGAAAATACTCTATTTGGCTTGAACTTAGAATTTATTAAGGGGAATACCATAACATAAGGGAATTAGATTGCTGAAGGACTAAAATGCTAGCCTAAGGAATTTTAGTCATTAAACAATGGAAAAATCACTGAAAAAATTGAACAGGGAAGACATAAAATTTGACATTAAATTTTGGCCTCTTCCTTATATCATTCTAAAGAAAAACTTCTTTCATACTTTCTTTACTACCACATTTCAAGTGTGAACATTTCCAAGTCTCTGTTCTTAATGTATTTTTCTTTTAACACTTTTTCCCTTAGAAATTTCTCCCAAACTCATAAATTGTTAGCTTTTCAATGGTGAGATGATAATCTATATCTCTAGAACTTGTTTTTTTTTTTCTTGAATTTTAAGAAAAAAACTTAAACTAGATATCTTTAATTGAACTTCAAATTCAATTTTAATTGAATTGAATTTCAAATTCGATATAGTTAGTGCTGAATTCTTCATCTTCTCTCTAAAAATTTTCCCCACTATTCATCATATATATTTGTTTTAGTGACATGATCACTATATTCATTATCAAATATATAAATCTCATAAATAATTTGAATAGAAGAACCAAAAGAGAAAAATTTTCCATTACCTATATAGGCAGATCTTTCATGAAGAATAAAATTTTTGTTGATAAGTTCAAATGATGCATAAAAAAAGAATGACTGAGAAGAAACTATTAAATCTGAAAAAAATGTAATTGGCAAACTTCAAAAGATGAATTCAATAGATTGATAAGTAACTTAGATTAAAAGGGTTTTAGGGATGAGTGGGGTTGTAATAAAGTACAGATGGCACACAGTATAGACTTAACAACTGCTAGTTATCAAACTATTTTCTAGAACTTTATTAAATTGGAGGAACAATGCTTTGCAGGATCAAGAAGGGTACTTTTTTTTTTTTTTTTCTTTTTGAAGCTAGAACTTATCATGTTTGGAAGCACAAAGCAAGGGAAAGATCTAATCCAGAGAAGTGTTGAAGATGGGTGGCAAGGGACAAAATTCAGGAGAGACAAGACAAAACAGTTCAGGGGCAAAGGTAGAGATGTAAACTTTGCACAGGAGGAGAGTTACTTTCTCTTAAGAGGGAAACATATGGGAAGAAGATAGAATTTTTGAAGTTTGGAAGTGGTGAAGGTGAGAAAAGAATGGAAGAAACTAACATATGAGGGCCTTTATTTTTAGTAGAGAAGGAATCAAAATTATCTGCTAAATTTAACTAATTTAATAAATTTAACTGACACTAAACTCAACTTTATCTTGCTTCATTATGTTGTGTCTGCTTATACTTATTTGAATGGTGGACAAAAAACTGCTGATGGGATTTATTACAAATTCATATCTTTTATTCTCAAATAGATCTTTATTGATATAGGATAATCCTTTTACTTTTCACAAGTTGACAATACCGCTTTTCCTTTTCAAAAGAGTACACAGAAACAGTCTATAATTTCATCCAAGAGAATAACAATGAGACAATATAAAATCTATAGGATGCAGCCAAAGCAGTTTTTAGGGGAAATTTTGCATCTTTAAATAGCTAATGGATTAGATAAAGAAGAGATCAATGAATTGGGCATGCAACTAAAGAAAAAAAAACTATAAAAAACAAAAAAACAAATTAAAATCCCTAATTATATACCAAATTAGAAATTTTGAAAGTCAAAGGAGAGATTAATAAAATAGAAACTAAGAAAACGATTGAACTAATAAATAAATGGTGACATGACAAAATAATGAAGGCCTATAATAATCTAGCATTTGATAAACTCCCTAACTCCAGCTTCTGAAATAACTCATTATTTGACAAAAATTGCTGGGAAAACTAGAAAATAATATATCAGAAACTCAGCATAAACTTATCTCACACCCCATAGTGAAATGAGGTCAAAATGATTCCATGATTTTGGCATATAAAATGGTATCATAAACAAATTAGGAGAACAAAAGATAATTTACCTATCAGATCTTTGGAGAAAGGAGAAATTGCTTTTTAATTTTTATTAATTATAGTTTTTATTTACCAGATATATGCATGAGTAATTTTAAAGCATTGACAATTGCCAAACCTTTTGTTCCAATTTTTCCCCTCCTTTCCTTGCGCCCCCCCCCACCCAGATGTCAGGTTGACCAATACATGTTAAATATGTTAAAGTATAAATTAAACAAATAAAAGACCTGTATGTGCAAGAAGTTTGTGGCAGCCCTCTTTGTAGTGGCCAGAAACTGGAAACTAATAGGATGCCCATCAATTGGAGAATGGCTGAATAAATTGTGGCATATGAATATTATGGAATATTATTGTTCAGTACGAAATGACCAGCAGGATGAATACAGAGAGGCTTGGAGAGACTTGCATGAACTGATGCTGAGTGAAATGAGAAGGACCAAAAGATCATTGTATGCTTCAACAACAATATTATATGATGATCAATTCTGATGGATGTGATCATCTTCAACAATGAGATGAACCAAATCAATTCCAATAGAGCAGTAATGAACTGAACCAGCGACACCCAATGAAAAAAAAAACTCTGGGATATGACTATGAACCACTAAATAGAATAAACAGCTGCTTTGTTACCAGTGGAAGATAGGCAACCCCAAAGACTATATTCAATTATTTATAGTTGAGCTTAATTTTGAATATAGTCTTTGGGGTTGCCTATCTTCCACTGGTAACAAAGCGGCTGTTTAGATATCCTACTATAATCCATCATCTGTATATTTTACCCAACAGAGCTGAACTGTAGAGTGTTCTTGTTTACTGATGGACTGACTGCACATCAGAATTTTGTGGATATTATTGACTTTCCATTCAATATTCATTGTGACCCTCTGATAATACTGATAACAACTATTTTGATAGCTGAATGAGCACTGTGGGAATTCTAAGCCAGCTGACTTTAACTACTGAGAAATTTTGATTTATTTAGTTTTGGAACTCTATGTTAGCAGAAAAATAATTTCATTGACCTAACAATCTAGTGAGTACAATGGCTGACTCTCTTGATTTTGATTTCCTATTAAAATCTTTTTCAAAGGTAGTCAAGTAGCTGCCCCAGATGGGCAACAAAGAGTTTGGTGCAAAGATACAGCAATCTTGAATAGATACAAAATAACCTGACAGGTAATATCTATATGTTCATTTCACTTGTTGAAAGGCCATAACTTTTCAAGGAAATTACAAGGAATTCCTACTCAGAAAAAGACAGGATTATATTGCAGAAGAATATTTATCCCCAGGTATCATCAAGGATTTTGCTTAGTTTACAAAATATAATTTACTGCATGTGGTTTTGTCAGTATGATCCCAGTGAACTTTTTTATATAAAGCTTTTTTAGTTTAAAAACACATGCATAGATTGTTTAACATTCACCCGTACAAAACCTTGTGTTCCAAATTTTTTTTTTCTCCCTCCATTCCCCCTCCCTCCCAGATAGCAAGTAATTCAATATATGTTAAACATGTGGCATTCTTCTATACATATTTCCCCAATTATCATAACGCACAAGAAAAATCAGATCAAAAAAGGGGAAAAAATGAGAAAACAAAATACAAGCAAACAACAACAACAAAAAGTTGGTGAAAATACTATGTTGTGATCTATACTCAATGCAGATGGCTCTCTTCATCACAAGAACAGGCTTGAATCACCTTGCTGTTGGAAAGCCAATTCTGCCATGTACATGTACAATGTTCTCCTGGTTCTAGTTACTTCACTTATCATTAGTTAATGTAAGTCTCTCCAGGTCTCACTGAAATCATCCTGCTGATTGTTTCTTATAGAACAATAATATTCCATAGCATTAATATACCATAACTTATTCAGCCATTCTCCAACTTATGGGCATCCACTCAGTTTCCAGTACCTTGCCAGTACAAAAAGGGCTGCTACAAACATTTTTGTACATGTGGATTATTTTCCCTTTTTTATGATTTTTGGAATACAGGCCCAGTAGAGATACTCTTGGATCAAAGCATATCCAGGGGACTTTCATGATATGTGATATTTCCTAAATGACTACAATACAAATCCCCTGCCTGTCAAATATATTTTGAAAGTATTTTTTTTATTTTTTCGGGGTGGGTTTTTTGCTTTGCTTCTTTTTATTTCTGTTTTAAAGCGGAGTTTATAATTTCACTAGTTTAGAGTGCTTGTTGGTGAGGAAACTTTCTGCCAATGCGGACAGGTAACTGAATTGCTTCATAATCAACTGATTAGTTACTAAAGTCAACATCCACTAGTAAGTTAATTCTAGAATTTCCATGACAGGTCAATTGCACCAACTACAATATTATATTTCTTTGATATACAAATGACATTGACACTGTTTTAATGATGAAATCATAGAAGGGAAAAAAACCCTTTAAATTCAAGAATATTTTCAAAATTTCTAACTTTAGGTAAGCCTCAAGATGATAATTAATAAGATTCCTGTGAATATTATGTCATATTTTCATTATCCTATAATTTATAGCATTAAGTCAAAGAATAATTATATACGGTTACAGAAAAAACTTTCTAAAATAGCACTCTTTGTTCCAAATCACTACTGATCAGAGAAATGCAAATTAAGACAAATCTGAGATACCACTACACACTTGTCAGATTGGCTAAGATGATAGGAACAAATAATGATGAATGTTGGAGGGGATGTGGGAAAACTGGGACACTGATACATTGTTGGTGGAGTTGTGAAAGAATCCAGCCATTCTGGAGAGCAATTTGGAACTATGCCCCAAAAGTTGTCCAACTGTGCATACCCTTTGACCCAGCATTGCTGTTATTGGGATTATATCCCAAAGAAATACTAAAGAGTGGAAAGGGACCTGTATGTGCCAAAATGTTTGTGGTAGCTCTTTTTGTTGTAGCTAGAAACTGGAAGTTGAATGGATGTCCATCAATTGGAGAATGGTTGGGTAAATTGTGGTATATGAAGGTTATGGAATATTATTGCTCTGTAAGAAATGACCAGCAGGAGGAATACAGAGAGGCTTGGAGAGACTTAAATCAACTGTTGCTGAGTGAAATGAGCAGAACCAGAAGATCACTATACACTTCAACAACAATACTGTATGAGGATGTATTCTGATGGAAGCGGAAATCTTCAACATAAAGATCTAACTCACTTCCAGTTGATCAATGATGGACAGAAATAACTATACCCAGAGAAGGAACACTGGGAAGCGAATGTAAATTGTTAGCACTACTGTCTATGTACTCAGGTTACTTATACCTTTGGAAGCTAATAATTAATGTGCAACAAGAAAATGATATTTATACACATATATTGTATCTAGGTTATATTGTAACACATGTAAAATGTATGGGATTACCTGCCATCGGGGGGGGAGGGAGGGAGGGGATAATTTGGAAAAATGAATAAAAAAAATAAAAAAAAATAAAATAAAATAGCACTCTTATTATAGTTCTCACCCATAAAAAAACTTTCATTGATTCCCAGCATTCTATAGGAAATGCATAAGTTAGCCAAATAGGAAAGCTTTTCCATAATCTGTCCATTTCCTGGAGTAATGTTTTGGAGTACTTCGTTCTTGAAGTAATTTATGTCTGAAAAAAATTTATTATCAATATATCAGATGCAAATAGCCTAATTTAAGTAAAGAAAGCCCCAGTTTGCTGACAAATTATGCTTCATGAGCTGAAAGACAGCTATCTTCACTGTAAACAATACATTAAATTGTCTTCTGAAATCAGTCTTATCTTTTCCCTCTGAACCTCAAATTAAAGTTAATACCAGCTATTTGTCATGCTCAGAATGAAACGGTACATTTCACAGTGTTGGTCATAATATAATCTTAGAGAAATACAGTAAAGAATCAAATTAAGATTTTAGCATTCCTATAGCCTCATTCAAGTGCAGAAGAAACTGTCTAATGCATTTCTCTGGAGGTTTAAAAAAAGGTTCTAGGATAACATTTAATTTATAATCAACTTAACCTTTGCAGGTTGTTGACACTGGAGCCAGATATAGACAAATAGAAAAGAAGTATTAAAAACCCATCAGTGATGCTCCTGGATCAGAGCCATATGGTCCACAAAGGCATTTAAGAGGAGTAAATATTAATACATGTTTATGCAAGGGCAAAAGAGGATACACTTGCATTATTAAAGAGGATAGAAGAGAAAAGGTTAATTTGTATCATAACCAGGTCATGGAGTGATATCCTAATTTCAAATCCACGTAATGTGACCAGCTTGTCCTTGTAATTATTTCTGCCCATGCCCATTGCTAGAATAATAAAGTCAACAAAGAAATGTGAGCTGTTCAGAAGCAATATTAACTAAAGGCTGTCTACTCAATTAATAATTCAAAGTAATTTCATCCAGACTAGTTTGCAGAATACTTTATTAAGAGAGAATGTAATGAATCATCTTCTACAAGTATCAAGTTCATAAGAAGAAAGAAACTATTGATGAATGAATTCTCCATTTATTAAAAATTTACTATATAATGAACTTTAATATGTCAAATTATTGATCAGTAATTTGCAAAAATGTTAACATTTAAATGAAATTGATGTTTTGTCCAGAGGTAGAGGGGGAAAAAAAGAGTATCGATTAAGAGAGGCATGTCCTATACATACACACACACACATACACACACACACACACATGATATGACACACTCATCACTAGCTCATGACAGAGTAAAGAAAACAATGAAGACATTCTAGATTTATGAATTTAGAAAATTTTAATGCAGCTTGTATTTTTTGCCTTGGGTAACTTTGTCAGTTTCTTATCAAATAAAAGTATTGTGTTGTCACAAAGAAAGTAGAGTATTACACAGGATTGTAATGGATCAAATGAACATAGATACTGCTAATTATATTTCATTAGCTCTCATTTATGCCATCTTTCAATGTTAATATCTTATAGGCTATTTAAAATAAGTGTCTTTTATTAGATCAACATAATATGTCAATAATGCATATGATTAGCATATTGTTTTATTAAATTTCAATATTATTAATTTATTTTGCATCAATGTTCATGAAGACTTTGCTCTTTGAATTATTAGAGAAAAAATCTATGTGATTGTGAATATTAAAGAAATTGCTAATTAACCTGGTAAAAATTAGAACTGCAGAAAACTATATTGGAACCCTCCTCAAATCAAGTTGGCCTAAAAAACAAAAGATGCTGTTGTTCATTTTGGCAAGGTTTAATGAACAGTTCACTCAGCTAAAAGTCAGGAAAATTGGGTTCTTATTCTGGACTATATGATTGAATTATTATGATAGATGTCATATAGTTCAATTTTCTTTCAATTAAATATGGATATGCAGGAACAAATATTTATAATCGATATTGTTCCTTTTTTTTTTTTTTTTTTTTTTTTTTCCTAGCTTAGTCTCTGAGTCTGGATTTCTGTTTATCTCTACCTCCATTCCTTTTGTATATCTCTCTAATTTTGTATCTCTGTCCCTCTGCTTTTGCTGTCTGTCTGTTTTTCTTTTTCTTTCCTTTCCCTCTTTTCTCTCTCTCTCTCTCTCTCTCTCTCTCTCTCTCTCTCTCTCTCTCTCTCTCTCTCTCTCTCTCTCTCTCTCTCTCTCTCTCTCTCTCTCTCTCTCTTTTCTTTAGTGACTTCAAATTAGGGCACTTAGGTGGTGCAGTGCATAAAACTGGGCCTAGAATCAGGAAGGCTTATCTTTGTACAAATCTGGCCTCAGATTCTTACTAGCTATGCAACCCTGAATAAGGCAGTTTTATCCTGTTTGGCTAATTTTTCAAGCTGGAGAAGGAAATGGCAAACTATGGCAAACTATTCAAATATTTTTGCCAAGAAAACCCCAAATGGAGTCATGAAGAATCAGAAATAATTGGAAAAATGACTGAGCAACAACAATAAAAATGACTGAAATTTTGGGTCACTTTGCTATCCACCCATAGAAATACAAGGATGATAGGAAAAAAAAAAAAAGAAAAGAAAAAAAAGACAATTCTTTATTACATAGCATACTGTCCTGTGTGCCAAATTTCTACTTATCCTTCAAAATTCAGTGCAAATTATATTTCACATAATCACAGACTTATAAGTGAGGAATAAGGAGAATAAGGAAGGAACCTTATTCTCATTGGCTCAGAGCTTGAATAAGAGTACCCTATGTAATATGCTTAGTGTACAAACTCTTCTGAGCTCATTCTACTAAATGGTGGCTTGGGACTTTAGATTTTCCCTTAGGATCCTTGAGGGTAATCCTGGTGTGTTATTGATTATAGCATTATTTCTCAAAAGCCACCATAATGACCCCTTCCCCACAAATTTCAAACAATTAATTGGCTCTTTTTTATGAGAAGGTATTTGATGAAAAAGTAAATTAGGATAGAAACTACCAAAAATACTCTATTCTCTGTTTGCATGCATGTAATCCCTGAACAGAGTAAACTCAAACTTAAAATACAAAGGTAGTTAGAAATCTGCATGTTCTCAACATGTGTTTCTATGTCAAGTGCCTCAGCTTCTGCTGCCATTGACTCCTATTGTTAATGGATTGTGGATGGCTTTCATCGATCACATATCCTCATTGTTCCATTGTTCACCTGGATACACATCACAGGATATTTGTTTACCTAATATCAGAAAAAAAAAGAGCATCCATGTAAATATGGACACATGTTGGGTAGATTGAGAAATAGATATTGCTGCTGACCTTTCTATCACCACAATTTAAGGTAGGCTTTTCAGTCTCAATTAAGAGAATGATGGATTTTCTACTTGGACCTTTTATAGGTACACTACATTCTACTTCAAGATTTCCTTTTTACTTTAACTTTCTGATTCCTTGGTCAATTGGAATGTTCTTCATTATTCCAAAGTACCAGCTACTTAGTCACTTATAGCTGGAAGAATGCTCATCAAGTTTCTAAGTGTTGGAATGAAAACAGGCAAGGAATATTGCAACATACTGAGAAACCTAGCAGGAATGGTAAATCCATGCCTACAATAAGACCTCATCCCTTTTTGGATAGTTCCCACCTTATAGTCTTTACATGAATAACTTAAAGAAGTTAAAGAAGAGAGAACTCAAAATTTCAAGAAGCAGCTTATTCCAAATTTATGTAGCTTTAAAGGTTATACAGTAATTTTTACTGTCATCAAGTTTAAAATTTATCTCTTTTCAGTTCCCACCTCTTACAACTAGTACTTCCCTTTGCGTTAGGGCAGAAGGAACATTATCCTTTATTATCCTTTTTCTTAATTTTCAAGCACTTGAAGTTATTGTGCTTCTTTTCCTCCCCCTCCTCCATAAAATTTCAGGGTCAAAATAATCTTTTTTCCTCAATCATTTTAATAAAGCATGAACTCACAACCCTACACTTTCTTTCCCCTCTCCTGTATATTTATCTTCATTTTTGCTATATCCTTCCTAAAATGTAATACTTAGAATATAACAAAATAATTCAGGTATGATCGGTCCCATATATCATCAGGACTTACTTCATAATCTGGGACACTGTGCCCTTCAATGAAGATTCTAATAGTATCATTCTTGCCATATTTAACTTTCAGTCTACTAAATCTCCCTCATCATTTTCTGGTCAACTCAGTCCAATTTTAACATTTCTTTGAATCCTGATTCTAGTTTGTTAGATATCCCTCCAAGGTTTGTTATCTGCAAATTTTATGAAAATGTCATCTATACTTTTATTCTAATAAAGGGTAAAAATTTTTTTTAACATAAATCTTTATAAGACCTTATCTTTTTTGACAAAGTATCAAAGTTTCCAGTTGAAAATGGTGCTTATTTCTTTCATTACCAAAGAGTACTTTTTATTTTTCTGGTACACTTTTCTTGCATATATATCATGTCTATCCAATCTTTGCAACTATAGCAACCATGCTTTATCTTTTTAACTCTTTGCAAGACTATGTTAATACTATGGACATGGTGTATGATTAATAAATATTTGCCAATGTAATCATAATAACCTTTAAATAATCTTATCAAATGAGAGGAAGTTTTTACTAAGCTAGAATTATTTTTAAATGATATGAAAAGTATTTTTCTCTACTTCTATAAAACCATGAAAACTTGGAAAAATTTAATATTTAAGGAAAACCATTACTGTATAAAAGCAATGTGCATATGAATCTTGAACTTTATATTTTATGCAACCATTCAGAAAATATAGACAAACTTGTAATGGGTATTGAGGAACTTGAAAGACAGAAGGAATCTGAGTCATGGCAGCCTGATTTTATGTAGTTTTTAACAAGGCTAGAAAGGAGTTAGCAGAAAAGTAGAGATAGTCAGATGAAATAATGTATTTATAAGGATTTGCAGAAGAATCTTTGAAAGCATGTTATAGGGCTTGCTTTAATAGTTTTGCTTCCTGCTGCTATCCTGCCAGGGCTTTGACCTGACATTGAGTTTTCAGGGAAACAACAAAAAAATCCATTCAGTGATACATGAAGTACAGCAGAGATGTTTCAGATGCTAGACAGTAACACTGACACCATAGGAAAATGATGCCAGCATAGAAGTGGTGAAGATAAAGCTGGAAAGACTCACAGCTTGGAGTTCCCAAAGAAATATAGAAAGGGATAATTCTAGAAATATTTCTATGACAGATGGACTTATAGCAAGGGTTAATTAACATCAAAATAGGACTTAAGTGTAAGTGATCATTAATATGTGTAAATGATATAAGTTGTGGATTGCTTTTTGTGTGTGTTTACCTATGTACATATGATGGCAAGGTATTATAGTGTATACAAAAGTATAAAATATGCTTCTTGTGAACTGACATTAAAATAAATGTCAAAATTAAATTTCTATGAATTGTATTTGTTAATTTTAACAATAATAGGTGGCATTTATAATACTTTAAAGTTTTTCAAAAAGAATTACAAATAATATCACATGTAATCCTTACTGCAACCCTGTTTCTATTATTATTCTCATTTTACAGAAAAAACAAAGGAGGTGACATTCAATGATGTGTCTAGATTTACCCAGCTAAGCAGTGTCTTGGACTGGATCAGGCCTCCTTTACTACAAGTCCAACATAGAATCATAGTTATTCTTTAGTGCCAGTTTTGCAGACTACTTAATACTTCATAAGTTTGCTTGTTACTTAAGAAACAGTCAATTCTCTAAAATTGCTATGATAAGTTTAATGCAATATTTTAAAAATTCTATAATAAAAAAGTTTCAAAGTTTTAATCTTTTCATAGGGTAAAGGGGAAGAAAGGTGAGTGAGAAGAGGTCTACTTATTTCCTGGAAAATTATATCATACTACCTTTTTTAAAAAAAAATCAGAATTCAAGATTGTGAATGAAGATGACTCAATATTTTTCAAATTTCCCCAGGCTTTATATATTGTGGCCTCAGTTTCAGTCTTTAGTTAATGAAAAATATGGCTTATTTTTTTCCCCTCTCTCATGATTTCATGTTATAACAATAGCTAAAGGAGCAAAAGTAATAGTGGTTTGACAGCCAGTTTTCTAACGATGATTATGAAAGGTAATGATAGTTGCTAGGCACTGTCAGCTCTGCTTATGTTTGAATATTTTCTAAGGACCAAAAGACTCTCAATTTAAATTTTTAAAAATATTTTAAAAAATAACTCTAAAACATGTAATGATAATTTTGACACCTGGTTTGTTAGTGAAACATACAATATTTGTTTCAGGAGAAAGTCAAAAATTTTATTCAAAGCTGGAAGGGACAGCAGACAAATTTCAATCTAACCTCAGCTACAAAGGGAATTGGATAAGATGTGCCCAAAGAAACAATTTTTTTTTTTCCCAAGATAGATTTTTTTTTTTTAAAGGGGGAAAAAACTTACAGGTAATAATATATATGTATGTATATGTTTCTATATGATCCTCTATAAATATAATAAAAATAATTGAGTTAAATATCTTTAAAATGACAAATTAAATAGCAGACTATGAAGATAATAATATAATACTAAATATCTTCTAATATTAATATTAAGATACTAAAATAGGACATTTAATTTTCAGCATTTCCCAAAAGTGAATAATGTTTTGTTTTGATTTTGATTTTGCACTAACAAAAGTGGATGGAAATGCAAAAATAACTTTCAGAAATAGAGATTTTCCTAGAAAGATCAAGGAACAAGAAATTAAATGCTTCATTTGATTTTTAAATGAGATGTCATTGGAGATTGCCAGGATCCCTATTATCTAGATCTGTGAATTTAGTCACAGCATCAGGTTTTTTGTTTGTTTGTTTGTTTTTATATGAAAATGTCATGAATATGAGTAGGTCTTTACTCTGGTGACCCAGCATTCAGACCAAACTTGAGGGTGAAGTTAAAATAACAGAGTTGTACTATCAAAGTGCTATTTGTGTATAATTGGAGACTTGGATTTCACTCCAAACACAGCAGTCCATGACATCTGTGCATAGACAACTACTGTATATTAAAGTAAGGATTGAATCCTGATCTTCTCAATTATGAAGCTGTTTATTTACAAGGTCATATGTTGTTGGAATACACAGGACCCACCTGACAATTGCTGCTGGAGATTCAACCCAGAATGGATCTCCTCTTGTGAGAGGATGATACAAGGAGACTGTTCTTTGCTGTTCTTTGACCTCTCTGACTGAGAGTTGCATTGTCTGACCTCTCTCCTCTTCCCTCTGCCTCCAATTTATCTCATCCCCAGTCCGCAACACCTATGTTAGCAAAGGCTGCCTTGCAACGCCTTCAGATGTTATGATATCCACAGCTGTGGAAGCTCTCAGAAAATTGACCTATCCCTTAAAAATATATCTCAAAACTTTTCTTCCCAGAACTAATTGACGTTTGATGAATTGCTTTGCAATTTTAGGTACTTTATTGAGTCTATGTCTTAATAGAAAAATTGTAACATTTGCATCATGAAATTCTGAACAATAGCAGCAACAACAACAAACAAACCAAAACACCATTACCTATTATGCCAAGTATCATGTTGTCAGCTACAATGGAGGAAAGTTTCAGCCCCAAAATGTGTATTCTTTAACTCTACTTCTTTGCCCATATCTCAAATCTTTGCCTCTTTCGAAGAATCTTCTATTTCTATATGTGAGTTTCATGGAAATAATAATCATCTATTTTAGAACTATATTTAGCCAAGATCTTTAGGACCACCTCAAAGTGATCACATGAATAATTTTGAACTCTGCTAGAGTTTGTATTGAATAGCCACCTACATATATGTATGTTTCCCATAAAATAATGATATATAAGCAAATTTCCCTGAAATTTCAAGGAGATATTGTCAGTATATAATAGGTAAGAAGAACTTTATTGAATTATGAAACTTATTTAAATTCCAAAAATGTCAAATTTGTATTTATAAATCATAAAGCTAAAAATGATATATTTGGGGATCCAATGGGCTGATTTAATAAGCTGAAGACATTTTAATCTAAATGGACTTGTTTTTGTTTCAAGTAGCTACAGTCTATCCCATCAATGTAATGAAATCATGATTTAATTACTCTTACATGATTATATGCTGTTTCTTTTACTCCTGGTTATACCAGAAAGTCCAAATCACATTGATGAATAAGAGATGCTAGATTTTTAAATGGTCCAAGCAATAAAGTTCAGTTGTAAATTAAAATATTAAACAGCAATTTTACTTGAAATTTTTAGACTAGTTGTAAGTTCATTCACAATGGAATACAAATAACTCTAAGATTTAAAAAAAAGTATAACAGCTGAATTTGGATATATTTATGAAATATTCAATTATCCCCATGGACTTCATGTGCCAGAAGAATAGTTTATATTTAATTTAAATGTTTCAATTCACTTATATGAAAACTATTATTGCTCTTATAAAATAGAAGTCAGTCTCCTCTTCCTCCTTCTTCTCTTTCCCCTTCTTCTCCTCTTTTTCCTCACCATCAACACCATCATCTTCCCTACTTTTCCTGCTCCTGCTGCTGCTTCTACTGCTTCTGCCCCCATTCCCTTGAAGCTGTCCATTCTGGTATCTCTTTTCTGAAGCAGTGACTGAGGATGCTCCCAGACTTGCCATGGCCAACAAAAAGCCTAAGAAAGAAGTCAAAACTGAAAACTATGACCACATTAATTTGAAGGTGGCAGGGCAAAAGGATCAATGGTACAATTTAATATTAAGAAACATGCACAACTTAGTAAACAAAAGAAAGCTTTTTGTGAAAGACAGGGTTGTCAGCGAGGCAGATAATGATTTGATGGATAACCAATCAATGAAAGACATACTTGTACAAGTGGAAATGAGGGATGGATATACAATTAATGTATTCTAGCAATAGATCAGATAAAAAGAAAACCTGAAACTCTACTCCATAAATGTGTTCTCAAGGAAAAAAATAAATTTACAATTAGCAAACCAAAATTTGGTTCATCCCCATCTTGCCTGCTGCAATATAGCTTCTCTTTTCTTTGATTACCTTTCTCCATTTCTTTATTGTGCATAATGTAACTGATGTGTGTGAATATATGTAATGCATAATTTTTTAAATTAAATGGCTAATGGTATATTTTGATCAACATCAAATAGACAATAGGAGCAGAAAAACAAATATATATGATTTATATATACATATATATTCATATCTATAGACAAGATCTATCTATCCAGCTGACCTATTTATGTTATTATTATACATACAGATCAGCAACTAAATTGTTTCTCCTGGCTTATGACATACACAAAAGTGCTGATCATTTTATTAAATATTGTATTTTCTACAAACTTTCTTTGATAATTGTAATCAATGTGTGATCATAAAGGTATTGATATAAAATTATTAGGAAGTTAAACTAATATATTGATATGTTTAAAAATTAATGCTGTCGTCATAAGAGGAAATGTATATCATCTCTTGAAATATGAAAAAACGCAAAAGTAGCCTTTATATTATCATTGTTTTCAGCATTGGAATTCTTTTCTTAGTGAAATTTCATGATCATCATTATTTTTTATTTCTAAAATGAAAAATTGAAGTTACATTGGAAGGTTATTGTCAAAGGAAATTTCTTTTTTTTTTTATTATATATATATATATATAAAAATATATATTTTATAATATTATCCCTTGTATTCATTTTTCCAAATTACCCCCCCTCCCTCTATTCCCTCCCCCCGACGACAGGCAATACCATACATTTTACATGTGTTATAATATAATCTAGGTACAATACATGTGTGCGAATATCATTTTCTTGTTGCACAATAAACATTAGAATCCGAAGGTACATGTAACCTGGGCAGACAGATATTAGTGCTAACAATTTTCATTCTCCTCCCAGTGTTTCTTCTCTGGGTGTAGCTACCTCTGTCCATCATTGATCAACTGGAAGTGAGTTGGATCTTCTTTATGTTGAAGATTTCCACTTCCATCAGAATACATCCTCATACAGTATTGTTGTTGAAGTGTACAGTGATCTTCTGGTTCTGCTCATTTCACTCAGCATCAGTTGATTTAAGTCTCTCCAGGCCTCTCTATATTCCTCCTGCTGGTCATTTCTTACAGAGCAATAATATTCCATAACCTTCATATACCACAATTTACCCAACCATTCTCCAACTGATGGACATCCATTCATCTTCCAGTTTCTAGCTACAACAAAAAGAGCTGCCACAAACATTTTGGCACATATATGTCTCTTTCTGCTCTTTAGTATTTCTTTGGGATATAATCCCAGTAGTAGCGCTGCTGGGTCAAAGGGTATGCACAGTTTGATAACTTTTTGGGCATAATTCCAGATTGCTCTCCAGAATGGCTGGATTCTTTCACAACTCCACCAGCAATGTATTAGTGTCCCAATTTCCCCACATCCCCTCCAACATTTGTCATTATTTGTTCCTGTCATCTTAGCCAATCTGAAAGGTGTGTAGTGGTATCTCAGAGTGGTCTTAATTTGCATTTCTCTGATCAGTAGTGATTTGGAACACTCTTTCATGTGAGTGGATATAGTTTCAATTTCTTCCTCTGAGAATTGTCTGTTCATATCCTGTCAAAGGAAATTTCAATGGTAAATTTTAATAAATAACCCAACAAAGAAACCTAGAAAAGAAGAGCTGCATATACTGAATCATTTTCAAAATCTGATATAGTTCCATAGATAAATATGGTAAAACTAAAAAGGGGTTTAAAATGGTTGTCCAGATACAAGCTTCCTGGCTTGAAGCTAGAATATTTGAAAGAGAGTGCTAAAATAATTTGATGACTTTCTAAAAATTAAATCAATAACTTGGCCATGATGCAAAAAGAGTGAAACTAAATGATTTTTAATTGGAAAGCACAAATAACAAATCTAGTTTGTCAAAACAAATTCAACTGCTTAAGTAAAAGAGAAACCAATTTGACTTTAGAGAATGTAGTCAATTTAAAAGTTTAATAACTTGGTAGTCAACTTTTCTAAAAATCACAAACCTTTACCTCAAGACTGGCTTCTCACATGGTTTTCTTCCATTATAATTTTCTATGGTACAATCATTATATTATTTTTGGCATTTTCTTTTGCTGATATGGTGATAGACAGATGCCATTGTAATCACTATCCCCACAAAGTAGATAGTGATGATGAATGATTATCAAACACACGCAAAGGGAGATGATTTTTTTCCTGATATTATGTTTTCTTTTAGGGATGAGAATCCACAATTTTGTCATAGATGTAGTTGTTCCAGTGAGAGTATTTTAAAATAATTTTGAATGTATGAAGCATAGCATTCTCATTTTAGTTCCTCTATTTATAGGAAAGATATCTTAAATGAAAACCAAAACTTTATTACAGTATTTTGTGTATTTTGTGAAATCTGAATACATGCATATATGTATATGTGTGTATGTATATGTATGTATGTATTTATCTTAAAATGTCCTTAGATTACACAACATGTTAAGTAAGATATTTTTAAGGCTAAGAGATGATTTCATTCATCCCGATATATTCTCTGAGATGATGATAATCAGCAGTTTTGTAGTTAAATATGATGGTAGTTTTCATAAAGTGAATATCTGTTAATTAAGGGTTGCATTCATACTAGTATGATGATAGAGCAATTCTAATTTATCTTTATTATCTTGTTACTTTTATATGCTATATTGTAATATATATATATATATATATTATACACAATATATTATATACTATATATTATAATGTTATTATTATCCAAATAGTAGTATCTCAGTTTGGCTTGAAGTAGAACCTTGAAAACTCCTCTATTTCAAATCTGTGTAATATTGAATTTTAGGAGAGGGAGCTTCCACGATAGCCCTTGATATTAATGTCTTCCCAATCCTTGCTTTTTATATTCTAATTGAATTATAGCTCTTCCAAAGTTTGAGATGATTTATTCTCAGTCCATTAGAGACAGGCATATTGCTCAATGATGGAATGAAGAATCTTGACATATTAATAACAGGCTAGGGCTTAAAAATTGAGCATAAATCAAGGTAAATTCTTCTTGGCTCTAGTGGAAGAAAAGTAAGGAAAATACAAGTTATAGGTTTATTGAAAATAAGGTAAAATGGAGTGAAGATTTGTATATGGCAGTATTTAAACTAATATAATGGTATACATTCTGAAGGCCCAATAGGGACAAATACATAGCACAGTGAATAGAGTGCCCGGCCCAAAGACAGGAGTATTTATCTTCCTGAGTTCAAATCTGACCTTAGATATTACTATTTGTATGACCTTGCACAAGTCATTTAATCTTGTTTACCTCAGTTCTTTATCTGTAAGATGAATTGGAGAAGGAAATGGCAAATCACTCCAATATCTTTGCCAAGAAAAACCCCAAATAGGATCATAACAAGTTGGATACAAATGAAATGATTAGACAACTTTCCTCTAGGATACTGATATAAATCAAGTACATTACATAAGGCAATTTATTTTAATTTCTATATGCTTTTTAATATATCATTAGATTAATTAAATAATTAAAATTAAATAATTAAACATTAGTTAATAGATTATTGTTCTAAATGTTAAATGTTGAGGCTTGTGGAAATAGCAAAGCAGAAGGCATGGTCCTTTCAAATAATTTATCAACTGGCTGATGAGACAAAATGTAACTCTATGGAACTAGAAAATAGTACATAGGAGCATACAGTCAAACACTAGATTATATGGTCTAAAATATAAATACCATATTATTTGTGATTTACCTCATCACAAAATTTTTTTTTATTAATGTCATTGACAATGTACACATTGATCACACCAGGCATAAACTTAGCTTTATTTATTTGATTCAAGGCCAAACAATTTTTTTTTTTTTACGAGGTCCAATTAGAAAAAATTCAGAATCTTAAAGAAAATGTATGTCTCTAATACATTGCAATTGGAAATTAAACCAATACAGGCACAATTACCACTGCAGTAGATGGCAACCACTTTGTACTGTAGGGGATAGTTTTATGAATTTCTCTGTCTAGAAAACAAAAACAAAAAAAGTTGATGACTAAGCTGCTGGGATGAGCTTCTTTAAATTTAGCAAAACTAATACTGTTTCCTTTGATGACAAGAAGAGTCTATGGCCAGGGCTATACTCAAAACTTTCTTCATATCAATAGAAAGGCCCAAGGTTACTTTTCACAATAAAGCAGCACTAACCAAGATAAAGCAGCAAAGTATGACTTGAGAAAAGGAGAGAAAATATAAATGATGAAATAATAAATCAAAAGCAGCTAGGTGGTGCAATGGATGGAGGACCAGCCCTGAAGTCAGGAGGACTTAAGTTCAAATCTGGTCTCAGACATTTAACAATTTTTAGCTGTGTTGACCCTGGGCAAGTCACTTAATCTCAATTACCTCAGCCAAAAAAAAAAAAATAATAATCAACACTATCTCCTGTACACTTTATGGTAAGAAATATGTAGGTGGATATTTTGTACTTTTGTATAGAAGAAGAGAGAAGTTATAAATTGTTATTCCTTGAAATTCTTTAGTGGCTTAGTTTGGGGAAATTAAATAAATAGAGAAGTTTATTATGACAGTTTATTGTATTTATATAGTACCTCTTTTTAAAGAAAATAGATTCTTATTTATTTCTGCAAGGGATATGTAGGAAAGAATGGAATTATTTGAAACTGAGAGGAAAGGAGAAGTTTACTAATTGTAATAATCCTAGAAAGAACTGGATCCAGAACTCAGGCCAATTTACTTCCAATGACAATACACGACAAAGCACTCTAAAAAAGTCTGGAATGACATTAGTAACTGGGTTTCTTGTAATCATTTCCCTTATCCATTATTGCCATTACAGTCAGGTAGAACTTTTATTCATGCCATGAGAATATGAGAACTTGTTGCAAAAATATTTTCCCTCCATCATTAACTTTTTTAGCTTTTTTTTTTTTTTTTTTTTAATTTTTTAGTTTTACTTCAAATTCTTTGACTTGGCATTGGTGGACTTTTAAAATTATGTGTTTATACATTTACACATGTATGTACATATTGAAATGTGTTGCTATGAAGATATATTACATATATATTTATGTATATAAATATTGTTTAGCTATTATATTAGAATGTTTTAGGTATTCATTATATTCATCTCATAGCATTAAAAAGTAAGCTATGAAGATATTTAGAGAAATAAGATGTATATATTTTTTTCTTTATATTTTCATAATGAAACATACACAAATATACATACTTTTATATATGTATTTATACATATATAAATATATACATAATGCATATATGTATGGATGTATAGTTCAAAATATTATGAGTTCCTCAATGAAAGAAATGTCATATTTTAAATATAATAATTGTGTTTAGTAATCATCTTTGCTCAGTGCTAGAGTTCCTGACCTTAGACACTTGACAAGTTACTTGACCTCTTTCTGCCTCAGTTTACTCATCTGTAAAATAGAAGCAAAAATAATTTACATCTTAGGATTTTTGAAT
This sequence comes from Sminthopsis crassicaudata, assembly GCF_048593235.1. Taxonomy (NCBI): domain Eukaryota; kingdom Metazoa; phylum Chordata; class Mammalia; order Dasyuromorphia; family Dasyuridae; genus Sminthopsis; species Sminthopsis crassicaudata. The sequence goes on from NC_133619.1 coordinate 100,372,200, forward strand.
GGATAAAATGAGATAAATATGTAAGAAATTCAGTGCAATCCCTTAAGTGCTATGTAAATGCGAACTAGCTATTATTATATTAGAATGCTTTTTTAAACATTCATTAGTTATGCCATTTATAGCATTAAAATTAAGCTATGAAGATTTTTAGAAAAAAACAATATTATTTTAAACTTATTTTAATAAACCAAGACAAAACCTAAATTCAAGGAGTATAAAGCACGATCATAATAATTAGTTTGATCACTAGTTGTAATGGAGTATATAATTTGAAGAAACTTCAGTTATGTAAAGGATGATTAGATGTAATCCTATCCATAATCACAGTGATATATTTAGTAATGATGTATCATTTGGGGATGATCAAGTCTCAGAAAAGAATCTCCCTTTCTTGTGATTATAATCCTGAAATTCTTTGCCATCATAACTATTTCTAGGAACTTATTAGTGCAAAAGCTGTGCTTGACATCTTCGGTAGGACTTTGAATCCTTTCAAACCCACAGCATATTTAATTTACTCCATTTGGTCCCCTAAGGAAGAATGAGAAGCAGTAGGGGAATTTGGGGTGAGGCAACTTTAGTTTTTATATAAGAAAACATTTCCCATGAATTAGAACTGTTTTAAAGTAGAATGGGCTGCCCTGGGGGGTGTTATATGCCATTTCACTGGGGATCATCAATGAAAGTCTGTAGGACTACATTTTAGGTATGTTTTTGAGGTCATCTTATTCAGATCGAGTTTTAATTAATTGGGTCACTTCTACCTTTGATGTTCTGTGATTCTTTAAGACCTCTACCAAACATAGACCATAGTTTATGTAAATCTCTGTTTCTTTCTTTTTTCTTTCTTTTTTTTTTTTTAATCTATTTGATTTTGGGTCATATGTGATGAAAGGTAATATGGAATAGTGGACAAAAAGTTCACTTTTGAATTCAGGAAGATTTGATTCAAGTCTAACCTTTTTTACATACTGTACTGAAGGCAAGTCAATTAAGCTTTGTGTACTCCAGGCACTCCTTAGCAAACTATAAGTTAGAAAATGAAAATTATTTGTATTGGAATAAGGAGTTTCTTGTACCAGTAAATTCTAGTGAAAGTGTATCAATTCATTGAATTGATTCAAAATTCAGAATACTAGACTTGGAGGGGAAAAATATCTAATTTAATATGCTGCCTTAAATATTTACTACCTGTATGCTCTTGGCCAAGTCATTTAACCATAGAATAATAATAACCTTTAAATCAAATGGTTGTTGTAAGGTTCAAAAGAGATGACATTTAAAGGTGTTCTACAAACCTCAAAGTATTATATGAATAATAATTAAGTATTATTATATTAGAAAATATATTAGTCAATCATTATGGTTACAACTTATAGCTTTATAAAATTTAAAGCACTATATAAATGCTAGCTGTCTTTTTTTTTTTTTTGACCAGAACTATGATTTAATTGACATACAGAAGAAATTTTGTTTAAACAGAAAATTTCTATTTGCTGTATTTACAACTTGTGATCCTAGAGAATGTCTTGGGTGCAGTAAATGACTTGCACAGGATCAATCATACAGACAGTGTGTATCATCTCCTTGTCTCACAACTGGTTTTTGCTTCATGACCAAATACTTGCAGATACCTCTACTAGCCTTTTCTTGTAAAGGTTACAGTTGCAAAAATAAATATATAAAGTGCTAACTTCTTTTCCTATTACTTGATCTTTGTAAAAAGAAAATTTTTGCATCTATTTGGAGAGAATGTTAGTCTAAAGCATTTTTGGTTTTGGTCATTCAAATCAATAGTATTTCATAACCCTTTTCTCCATAGGAGATGTTTGCTATTTTAGATTAAAATAGAATATTTTCTCCTTTGTGGGAAAGTGAAGTAGAGCTGACAAAATGAAATCATTTGCATGTCTATGCATCCAAGACAACATATTCCACTAGACAGCATTTCATGTGACAAGGTAGGAGATTTTAATATTGTTGAAGCTGATAAGATGCGTTTTAAAATAGAGGAGAAAAGCATCTCACTTATAAAAAATAAACCTACATCCATTAAAGTGTCAGCGACTGACCACAGCTCCTTTCCTACTATATAGTTCATGAATTTTCAGAACTATGAAAAAAGGTATTCATCAAGAAAGAAAAAAAAAATTCTTTGAAAATTATCCACTGTTTTAATCTGATATGAAGTATTCAGTTTCTGTGCATCTAGCAAAATTACCTTATCCGTTAAGTTTGGCAAAATATGATTGAAATTGTAATAATGAAATTAATATAAGACTTATTACACATTGCTTTCACTATCTAGAAAAAGTAAGTGGATTTTACAAAACAAATTCATGTTCTAGCTCTTTTTAGTGATCATCCATCTTTCAACACACAACAAGATAGATGGTAAAGCAATCAATGGCACTAGCCCATATGCATTTTTCTGTCAAATTAAATCTGACATAATTTTCTAATAAAAACCAACATAGACAAGATCATCTATAGGAGAAATGAAGACATGTGTTTCTTTTTAATTCTAGCCTACTTTCCATCTTCCCTTTTTTATTGGAAAGAATGTGGGAAAGCTATCAGAATCCCAAAAGCTGTTCTAGCACTAATAAGCAAGCCATGCTAGACGGAAATAATAACATCAACACAGTCACATGTACTTATAGATTCTACAGGGAAAGATAACAATTGTTTTCCGAAGTTGGGTGATTATAGAAATTTTAGTGCAGTTTAAGGATTTTATATAACCCATCGTTTTTAAACTTTACTTGGAACCAGAGGGCTTAGACAAGATTTTAAGAAATAGCCATATTTTGTAGTAATCAAACTAAACTATTTGAAAGTAAAAACTATGAGAATAACATATTTTTGTAATAAATGCTATTTTCCTATCTGTGATGGCCTGATCTAAAGGTCCTAACTAAAAATCCATAGCACAATCTTTTTAGGATTTAAAATTTTCACACCTACAAAGTTTTCTGTTCTGGATTCTCTGGAAAAAAATTATGTCTCTCTTGCCAGTACATGTTTCTCACTGTAACTTAGGAAGAAGGACCTATGAACAATAGACTTGCCATCCTGATTACTTTGGGCGCACTTCTTAACATATCCCCCTTAGTTTGTACCTCTGAGAGTTGAATAATAAAGTCTAACCCTGTCTGCCTGTGTAAAGATATTTCCAGGAATAATAATAATAATAATAATAATAATATATAATATAAATATATATAAAATAAAATTATGTTATATATAATATATATGCATACATATTATATATAATAAAATTATAATATTTCCAGAACTTCTAATTCTTATGATTAAAGATTAAGTTCACTATTAAAGCCTCTGTTAATTTTCTAACTGTGAACTTTGTTGGGAACTACCATGAGAACATTGCCTTTATTGGTCTATAGTAGCCTAATTTTTCCACCTCTAGAATATTGCTATTTTTCTTTGGTTATGTATTAGTTTTTGTTGGAGAAAGTTTAGCTAGCAAGTACACAGTAAAATTAATTGTGCTATTCTTTGTATTTGTCCAGTGGGGTGATGGAATACAGCAGAAGGCTGTGTGAGGACATTCTTCAAAAACAACTTCTAGCTATCTGGTTCTGTAATAATTTAATATTTCATGGGCACCATTGAGTCTTTAAGAGGAATGTGCCATAAGAGAAAGGATCATAGAGGTCTCGGTGAAATGTGGTTTGAATGAATGATCTCACTCTTTTGCAAGGATTAAATCATGATTACTTTCCAAATGCATATAATATCCCTTATAGCAGCCCCAAATGTCCTCCATGATTGAGCAGACTAAATAGAGCTGATGAGGTTATTGATAGAACCAATAGCAGTAAATGAAATTATATTAATAAGATATTTTGAAGCCCACCTTGTAATCCTGTCTCCTCCTCTTCCTAAATAAATTACATTTCTCCTGTAGTCTCTTTATCAAAATCTAATGACATTTGTCAGTATTTTTCCATTTGAGTGCCTTCATTTTCTTTTTATTTTATCTTCCCAATTTTTACCTTCCCACCTCTGGCTCAGCAGTTCAATTTATGAAGGTTTTATCTCAACCATGAGGTACAAACATGACAGCCATGGTACCAAAATCCCTTTTGGTCTTGGACTATCTAATTAAGTTACTGAAAAGAGTAATTCAGAACCTCATAGATCAGCCAGCTCCACTGGGGAAAAAAAAAATGAACAAGCAATCAATTTGTGAGCACCTCTTAGAGCAGAGGACACTATTCACTGTAGCAATTGACATGACCCTCTGCAGAACGAATCTTGTCAGACCAATATAGTATTCTTTATGAAACAGTAATGAGCTTTGAGTATGAGAAGAAAACATTAGATACAATGCAATTAGGTCTGAACATAGCTGTTGAGTCTGTTCCAAATGCTATTCTTACCAATTTAGGGAAATATGATTGTGATGCAAAGGACAGCTGCAAGAGACTTTATTTTCTTCAATTATATTAATGTATTCAGAGATTCTAATTGGTTCTGAGGCTTAAAAAAGTATAAAGTTTAAAAGCAAATCTTATGTATTGAGTGAATATAAGTAACAAAAATGGAACTGCTATCTATTTTAAGGCTATTAAAGACATTCATAGATAAAGTGATCTTGAAATCTTATACCCTGGAATTCCCAAGATGATTATTATAGGACTGAGGTAAGAAAATCAAGATACTCTCTATCCTACCCAAGAGATTGAATCACAGACTATCCAAAATGAAGGGAATATAAATTCCATATAAACCGATTTGTACTTAAAGGAAAAAAAAAAAACTCCCATAAGGCATATCTATTAAAAATGGTTTTGCTGGAAAGTCCAAATGAATGTGAACCCATGACCTAAGATTGCTCATTCATTTTTGGCTGCCCCTTATCTCTATAAAGGCCTGAATTTGCCTTTTTGAAGACTAAGGAAAGATTCCATGAAGCTAATTAATAATGAGCATTTATCCCTTGAAGAATGATTGGAGCAAACAAGGGCAAATTAGCTAAGATCAGATGTTTGTTAGAGTGTCAGAGGAATTAGATCAAAGTTATAGTATGACAGCATGTAAACAAGTTTAAGAACAGCTAGGTGACACAGAGAATAGAATAAAGGTTCTAGAATCAGGAAGAATTGACTTTAAATTCAGCCTCTGATACTTATTTGTTATATAACTCTGGACAAATCACTTAATCCCAATTCCCTCAAAATTGTTTAAAAAAAAAAAAAAAGTTTGGGGGCAGCTAGGTGGCGCAATGGATAGAATACCAGCCTTGAATTCAGGAGGACCTGAGTACAAATTTGGTCTCAGGCACTTAACACTTCCTAGCTGTGTGACCCTGGGCAAGTCACTTAACCCCAGCCTCAGAAAACAAAACAAAACAAAACAAAAAAAAAGGTTTTAAAATAAAATAAATAAAAAATGTCAGTGAAATGCTTACTACAAAAAAAGAAAAAATAGCCCAGATGTATGGCAAAGGTGAAAAATAAACATATATATAGTCCTATAGTTTCACTGGTATCTTCGAAATTTTAGGTTAAAATAAGAAATGTGTTTCATCACATTTGGTAGACTATTGTCATGAATGTTTAGCAGATCATGGACAGGGAATGCCATTGGCAGACATGGATGGCAGACATTGGATATCATTGAAAGGAACATTCAAATCATTAAATTATATATCAATTTGAATATTTAGATGACAAGAATGTTCTATTTGATTTGCTTAAGAGTATGAGTATTTACAGATTTGGAGACTAGCCAATGGAATCTGAAGCTAGAATATCCTATGGAAGGAACAGAAAAGAGAACACTGTCAGTGGATCTTGGAATGTATTATTAAATAAATATGGGAGATAATATGGTCAAATCTGCATTTCTGAAAGATCATTTTGGTAAATTTATAAGTGAATTCTACAACACATTTATAAAACTAAATTTAATACTAGATAACTATTTGGAAAAATAGGAGAAGAAGGAATTCTATCCAGTTTCTTTTATGGCACAGATATTGTCATGATACCTAACCCCAAAAGGTCCAAAATAGAGAAAATTACAGATCAACTTTCCTAATGAATATTATATGCAAAAAATTTAAATAAAATATTAGTAAAGAGATTACAGCAACTTATCACTAGGGTAGTATATTATTACAAAGTAGGATCTATACCAGGAATGCAGGGCTGGTTCAATATCAGAAAAACTATCAGTATAATTGACCATATCAATAATCAAACTAATAGAAATCATATGATTATCTCAATAGACACAGAAAAATCATTTAACAAAATACATTATTCCTAATAGAAACACTAGAAAGTATAAGAATACAAGGTTTTTTTTCTTAAAATGATAAGCAGCATCTATTGAAAACCACTTAAAAGCACCATATGTAATGGGGATGTTAGATGCATTCTCAATAAGATCAGGGATGAAACAAGGTTGCCCATTATCATCACTATTATTCAGTATTGCAATAGCAATATTAGCTTTAGCAACAAAAGAAGAAAAAGAAATTGAAGAAATTATAGTAGGTAATGAGGAAACAAAGCTATCACTCTTACAGATAATGAGTACAGCCATGATTAGCAAAATAGCTGGAGAAACTTTTTTTTTTTTTTTTTTTTTTTTTTTTTTTTTTTTTTTTTTTTGCAGCCAATGTTTCTGATAAAAGTCTCATTTCAAAAATATATAGAAAATGGCTCAAATTTATAGAAATACAGGTTCATTCCTCAATTGATGAATGGTCAAAGGATATGAGCAGACAATTTTCAGATGAAAAAAATCAAAGTCATTTCTAATTATATGAAAAAATGCTCTGAATTACTATTGATTAGAGAAATGCAAATTAAGATAACTCTGAGGTACCACTTCACACACCTCTAGCTAAGATAACAGGAAAAGATGATGATAAATGTTGGAGGGGATGTGAGAAAACTGGGATGCAAATACATTGATGCTGTAGTTAAGAAATGACCCAACCATTTTGGAGAGCAATTTGGAACTATACCCAAATGCTATCAAACTTTGATCCAGCAGTGCCATTATTGGGTCTGTATCCCAAAGAGATCATACAAAAGAGAAAATAACATATCTGTGCAAAAATGTTTGTAGTAGCCCTTTTTGTAGTGACAAGGAACTAGAAATTGAGTGGATACCCATCAGTTGGGAAATGGCTGAATAAGTTATGGTATATAAAAGTAATGGAATATTCTTATTGTAGAAGAAATTATAAGGAGGCTGATTTTAGAAAAACCTAGAAAGACTTAGATGACTAATGCTGAGTGAAGTGATAAGGAGAAGGAGGAGGAGGAGGAACCATACATAGTAAAAAGATTAAGTGATAATAAACTGTATGGATGTGGCTCTTCTCAACAATAGGGCACTTCAAGGCAATTCTGATATACTGAGGGAGAAAAATGCCAATAGCATCCAGAGAAAGACTATAGATAATAAATATTGATTGATGTATGGTATTTTCACTTTTTTTTTTTTTTTTTTTTTTTTTTTTTTTGGTTTTCTTTTTCACATTTGGTCTGATTTTTCTTGCACAACATGACAAATATGGAATTTTTTTTAATGTACATATTTAGACTATATGAGGTTTTTTACTGTCTAGGGGAGGGGGAATAAAGGGAAGGAGGGGAAATTTAGAGCACAAAGTTTTACAAAAAATGTTAAACTATATTTGTATGTATATGAAAAAATAAATGCTATTAAAAAATAAAAAATATATCATTTTGGTAATTAATTGGAGGATGGATTATAGGAAGACCAACCTTCTGTTGTATATTGTCATAATCTAATCATGAGGAGCTATACCAGAATAATGATAACATCACAGGAGTAAAGGAGAATATAGAAGAGACACCACAAATATAGTAATGCCAAGACTATATCCCTAGTTTAATAAGGGGGAATAAAAAAAGTTCATAGTCATGGATGATATTAAGGTTTTGAACTTCAGTGACTGGGAAAATGGGGGTATTCTAGCCAGTTATGGGGAAATTAGTAATAGGGGAGAGTTTTTGAAGAAAGTACAACAGATTACCTCTGGGGCATATGATATTTAAGGTGAATGTAGGACACATTTTTGAGGTGGCTAAAAGGCCGTTGACATGTGAGACTAGAATCTGGGAGAAAGCTTACAACTGGAAAAGTAGATCTGAGACATCTTCATAAATATGATAACTCAAACCATGGGGTTTATGAGATTAGCAAGGGAAATAATAACAAGGGAAAAGAAAACAGGGTGCAGAATTGTACCTTGGTACCTCCACTGCTAGCAGGTGTGAAGTCGGTGAAGATACTGAAGAAGAAAGAGTAAGAGAGTTCACTTGGGGAAAAGAACCAAAAGGATAGTGTCACAAAACCTTTCCTTAAAAGAATATATCAAAGAAACAGGATGATAAGCCCTGCAGTCAAAGGCTACAGAGATCAGAAAAGATAAGGACTGAAAAAAACGTCATTAGAATTAGTGATTAAGAGATCACTAATAACTTTGGAGAGAGTATTTCATTTGAATTATGATGTTCCAATCCAGATTGTAAAAAAGATGAAAAAACAGTAAGAGGAAGGGAAATGCATGAACTTATTTTAGATGCCTTTCAGGGAGGTTGGAGGAGAGAGGAGAGGTGGGGGAGAGGGAGAAAGATACCCGGAGAAGAAAGGGGAGAGGGAGAAGGAGATAAGGAGTAATTTTACATTAGAAAGGAGTAATTATAGAAGGGGCAATTTGCTGGAGTTCATGACTTGAATAGTTACAACCTTTCCCATCCCCCAGGTAGCCATGAATTTGGAAGTGACTAAATAGAGGCCATGACAAATTAAGATGTTAAATTTAATGAAGTCCCAACAGATCAGTTTTAAACCTGGCATTATCAAACCTTTTTAATCACCCTTTCACTTAACAAACATTTATGAAGTACCTATTGAGGATAAGTAATTGATCTAGTTTCTGAGAGAGATACAAAGCTGCATAAAACATAATATCTGATCTTAAAATTTCAGAGAGCTTTGGGGAAGTAAAAGTATGGGACAGATATAAAACAACAAATATCTTTTAAATTCATGAGAAATATGTAAGGCCAGAAATCATGAGAATTATTAGGAGTGAAAGAAACATAGTTTCTGACTGGGAATATCAAGGATGACTTCAAGATGAATGTGGAATTTGAACTCGATCTTGGTGTTTAAATAGAATCTAGCTAGACATAAAAGTATTAGAAAACCCTCTGGGATAAAAATACTGATATTTCTATAATATGTTAAAATTTACAAATCACTTTAGTGCCTTATCATATCTGATCTTCACAAAAACTCTGTGATATAGATGGTATCCCCCTCCTTTATTTTCATCTACTTTTTCAGAAAAGGAAACTGAAAGGGGTTTTGTGAATTTCCCAAGGCTTTCATAATTAGTATGGTTCAAAGGGAGGATTTGAATTTGAGTAGCTCTTGAATAGTGAAAATTCAGTCTAAAGATAGAGTATCATGTGAAAGGTACAATAAAGAGAACACTGCCTCCTTAATCATGGAATACATAGTGGAGATTAAATTGTAAGAAGACTGGAAAAATAGGAAAAATTCTAACTTACAAAAAAGATTTAAATGTTTTGTATTTATTTTATATTATAGGTATATATTTTGTTTTCCTTCTCTACCAGGAGAAAATAAATTCTTTGAGAATTGTGATTGTTCTTGGTTTGTCTTTGAATTTCTAGTAGCTAGTACAGTGTTTGACACAAAGCAGGACATAAAGAAATGTTTGACAAATTCATTAATCTGTTTGGATTTTAACTACTGCTTTTATCTTCTATCCAAAGATTCCATGCAAATATGCTGGACTTTTATTTATTACTATAAACCTCTCTTCTTTTTCTATCTCCCTGAGGTTAATCATAGGTCCTTTTAATCACACCCTAAAGTAAATGCCCTGGTACCCAGAGAAGCAAAAAATGACTGGCATTAAAATAATTAAAAACTAGGTTTCTGCAATGAGCTTATTAAATATTAAGGGTCATTATTATAATTGCTTAATAAAAACCACAGGTTATGTTTGATGTCAAACTGAAGGGATGATTTACCTCTAGTGGATACAGAGGTGAGAAGGAGTGATATTTTATTGTGAAACTGAAGAAACTTATTTCATTTTAGATTATTATGGAATTATTACTGAAATATTTCAAGGGATCCCTTGTAAATGGGATGTTATCACCAGCCCCAAAAGGCCAAGTACTCAACTAGTCAGTGGTGAAGAATGTACATAAAATGCTTAATTTCCAGAGGCAAACTTTTGCCTAAAATCTGAGATTTTAACTTGGATACTGTACCTGGAAATTATTTCTTCTTCCCTATGAACCAATAAGAAAATAGATACTACTGCTAAAGACTAAGTATATGTCTCCAGGCAGAAGAATGATGGGTAAATTCCTAAAATCTCACTCAGCCAAATTTCAAGGTACCTAGAAAAAATATACAGTCAGCTTTGTGCAAAAGTAGGTCATAAAGATGAGGGTAGGGGAGGAGAAATTTGCATACTGAAATACAGCAACTGTCACAGACCTAGAGCATCCTGACAATTAGATTTAATCATTTAGATTACTGAGAGGCCTCAAATATCAAAATAATCTAATAGAAGGATATTCATGTTTATCCCAACTTATCTTTTTAAATCACAGAAAAAAGGATATATATATATATATATATATATATATATATATACCTTGTCTGGGTAGAATAGGGTTCCACTGCATACAATATTGCTTCTTCTCTCATAGCCAAAATATTTACCTGAAGAGAATAGCTTCATTCCAAGGGCAAATTCAAGATGTCAGAATAGAGGAAATACTCAGCCAAGTTCTAAAAACATTCTCCTTACAATTTAAAAATATAATATTTTAAATTGAAATCTGAAGTGGCAGAGCCAACAAAAGTTAAGGGTGAGATATCATTCATACCCAAGACAGAAAGAGAGATTTATGACATGGGGAAGGAGGGTGACCCTGGACCCATGAGGATGCTATACTAGTGATGGAACTAGAGGGCTAGAGGATGGTGAGAGTAGCAGAAGCAGCACCAGCTTAGGGAGATGTAAGGCCCAGAGTTGGTAAAGGAGATCTAGCAATTGGTCAGAAAGAGATTACAAGGGACCCCTGTTTTAACATAGGATGCAAAATTGGAAGTTGTTTGGCAACCACATTGATTATACCAACTTCTGGGTCACAGTTAAAGTCAGAGAAGTTTTTTTTTTTTTTTTATTTCAAGTCTTTAGAAGAGTTATCATTTCTCATCTCAATTAATCAGGGGCTACAAGGAGAAGTATCAGTTCTAATCTCAAGGGAGCAGGGAACCTGAGGAAAAGTATCATTTCTGGTACCAAGGAAAATGGCCCTGACTTCTTAGAAGCAGAGGACAAAATAGAAATTGAAAGAACTTACTAATTACTGATTGAGATTACAAACTGAAAACTCCTATGCATATACCTTGGATATTATAATCAAATTTCAGAAATCCTGTGTCAAAGAGAAAATACTTCAGTCAAAAAAGGAACCATTCAAAAGCCTTTAGGAATCCAGAAAATTTAGTAGCTTTTCTTCCAAAGGATGGGAGAGATTGGAATATAAAATTCCAATAGGGTTACAAACAAAAAATAAGCTATTCAATAAAATGAATATAATTCTTCAAGAAAAATCTATATTTATTATAGAGGACTTTCAAGTATTCCTGATTAAAAGAACATAGCTGAATATAAAATTTGACTTTAGAAATGCAAGACTCAATAAAAGATAAACAACAAATAATAAAGGTCACAACAAAGTTAAATTGTTTATCTTTCTATATGGGGAAATGATACCCTTGACTTTTAAGAACTTTTTTCTCTGATAGCACAGTTAGAACAAGGGCACAGGACTAAGTTGTTTGTGTTGGCATGTTGAAAAAAGTTGATGGGCAAAAAAGAGGGATGCACTGGCAAAAGAAAGAATGGAAAGGAAGAAGGGAGGAAATCATCTTCCAGAAAACAAGAATGCAAAAGAGATTTTATAGGGAGGGGATAATGATGTGTATGTGTGAGTGTGGGGAGCAAGTCAGGCAACATTTGAATGACACTTTTATCTAAACTGGTTCAAAGTGGGAATACATACACAAACACATTCAAGTAGACATAGAAACAAGAATATAGTATGTTTCTTATAAGAAAGATGCTTAAAATAGTGAGTAAAATAATGGGTTGGAGCAGAATCTATTATGCTTCAGCAGAAGTAATCAAGTAGCAATTGTGATTATAGATAAAGCAAAAGCAAAATTAGACTTAATTAAAAGAGATAAGAAAGTAAATTATATCTTGCTAAATGGTACCATATAAAATGAAGTAATTTCAATAAAAATCAAGATAAATGCAATAAATGTCATAGAATCCAAATTCTCAAAATATAATAAATTACAGGAGGAAATACACAGGAAAATTACACTAGTGGAGGACTTCACTTTCTCTTTTCAGAGATACATAAAACTAGCCACAAAATAAGAAAGCAATAAAGGAAAAAAATGGAATATTAGAAAAATTGGATATGATAGTCCTCTGAATAAAATTAAATAGGAACAAAAATATACATCTTTTTTTTTTCAGCTTAACATAAAACAATCCCAAAAATTGACTGTGTATTAGGAGATAAAACAACAACATAATAAAGTGCAGACAATCAGAAATACAAAAGAATAGTTTTCAGACCATAATACAATAAAATTTCACTCAGTAAAGGACTATAGACGCATAGATTAAAATTAACTTCAACAAAACATAATCTTAAAGAATGAGGGGCTTAAAGAAAAAAAACCCATAAAAATAATTAATAATTAATTAAAGAGAATGATGAGTATAACACCAAATGCAAAATTTTGTGAATTGCAGTCAAAAACAGTAGTTAGAGGAAAATGTACATCTCTCAATAAGTATATTACAAAAGAAAGACCAAATCAATATTTTGAACATGTGACTATAATAATTAGAAAAAAAGTATCACCAATTAAGCAACAGGATAAAAATCATGAATATTAAAGGAAAGTTTAACAAAATTGAAAATTAAAACAACAACAAACAACTCTTGAATTAATGAATAAAACTTGGAGCAGGCTTTATGTAGAAAAATAACTAAGCCATTGGTTAATTTGATCTGAAAAAAAATCACCAATAAATATCAAAAATGAAAAACGGTGAATGTACCATTAATGAAAATGAATTTAAAGCAATTATTAAATTATTTGCTCAATTCTATGCTAATAAAACTGATAATCTAAGAAGAATGGATGAATATTTATAGGAAAATAGAAGCTTTCCAGATTAACAGCAGAGGAAATGGAATTCTTAAATAACCTTGTTTTAGGGGAAAAAATAAGCAAGATATAAAATTAGTCCTTAAGAAGAAATTCCCAGTACCACCAGATTGATTTACAAGCAATTTCTACCAAATATTTGGCGAACAATTATTCTTAGTACTTTATGAAATATTTGAAAAGGAGTCTTACTTAATTCTTTTTATGACACAAAATTGTTTTAGATAACTAAATTAGTGAGAACAAAAATAATGAAAACAAAGAAAGCAAGAAGATTGTTCTTCTCAATGAATATCAATGCAAAAAAAAAAATAGCAAGAAGGTTGCAGCTGTGAGCAATTTCAATTTACAATATAGAATACAGGGCTAGTTCAATTTTAAGAAAACTATCATCTAAAATGACTTCAACAACAAAAAATATGATTACATTAGTAGATGCAAGAAAGGGTTATTGGCAAAATAACTCTCATTTCTTTTAAAAACACTAGAAAGTATAGCAATCATTAGAACCTTTCTTTTTTAATTTTTTTATTTACAAAACATAGATACTTTTTAACCTTCACCCTTACAAAATTTTGTGTTCCAATTTTTTTCTCCCTCCCTTTCCCCATTCCCTCCCCTAGACAGCAAATAATCCAATATATTTTAAATGTGTAATTTTTATATACATATTTCCACAATTATCATGCTGCACAATAAAAAAATCAGATCAAAAAGGGAAAAAAATGAGAAAGAAAATAAAAAAGCAGGCAAACAACAACAAAAGGTGAAAATACTATATTATGATCGACACAGTCCACACAGTACTTTGTCTGGATGAAGGTGGCTCTTTTCATCACAAATCCATTGGAACTGACCTGTTGAAAAGAACCATTCATCAGAATTGATGATTGCATAATCTTGTTATTACTGTGTATAATGTCTTCTGGGTTCTATTCATTTCACTTAGCATCAATTCATGTACATTTCTCCAGACCTTTGTGAAATCATCCTGCTGATCATTTCTTATAGAGCAATAGTTTTCCATAACATTATATATCATTATTCATCCATTCAGTTTCTTGTTCCTTGATCTTGAAAAAAAAGTGCTGCTATAGGGGCATCAAGGTGTTGTGGTGGATAAAACACCAGACCTGAAGTCAGGAGAACCTGAATTCAAAATCTGGCTTCAGACACTTAACATTTCCTAGCTGTATGACTCTGGGCAAGTCACTTAACCCCAATTGCCTCAGGGGGAAAAAAAGCTGCTCTAAACATTTTTGCACATATGGGTCCTTTTCTCTTTTTTCTCTTTGGGATACAGGCCCAATAGAGACACTGATGGATTAAAGGGTGCACTGACACCCACAAAACTTCAAATGACCTAGAGAAAGTCTTCTAAAAATATAGGAGAGCCTCTGTGGACAATTATTGATAAAATATAGATACAACCATATAAAATGACAAGATCTTCAAGCAAAATATGATGTGGAGAGCCCCAGTTTCTTGAAGGATATTTCAATGGAAGGAATCCCTGATACATCAAATTTAATATACAAGTAGGCTGATAATGAATTTTTTTAACTGAAGAACAGACCATTTATTCTGAGAGGTTCATTATCTAAAGGTTAATCCAGAGGTTCATTTGACTAATAAATATCTATCAATTCACAAAGATTTTAATTACTGTCAAAAAAAGAATTACTCATAACAATGAAACCAAAATCTTTGATGTTTAAAACTTTTTAAACATTATCCACAATTCTCTACTTGTCTTTTTTTTTTTTTTCTATCCAGTCATCTCCCATTTCTACTTATCAGAAAAAAAAAAAAAAAACAACAACAAAACAAAAACAAAAAACAAAACAAAACAACCTCCAGAAAATGGACCTCCCAGTTGGAGTTAATTGACTGAGGTTTGGTTCTGTACCTCATGGCTAAGTAGTATCTCTTATTGAGGGATATTTAGTGAGTTTAGTAAAAACTTTATCTAACCCAGCTTATCTAGTTCTCCTCAAATCATGTTTCATGTTTCATTTAGTTATTCACTGAGCCAGTCTAATATGAGCTCTTTTTCATCTTCTAATTTCACATCATCCTTCCCCACATTCCAATCATGATTTCTACCTTTTTCTCTTGCTCTGGCAACAGTAAACAAATCAGCCATTTGTAGCAGATAGAGTATGCCAATTAATTACTTTATAACTCTACTCATAATACTTGTGACTATCTTAGACCAAAGCATTCCTTTCCCTGGCTATCACTCTTCTATCAGATTGTGACTCCACATTAAAGTAAGCTTGAGAATAGGTAAAGTTTTACTTTTATATTTATATCCCAGAATCTAAGGCAGCTTTAGGCACCTAGTAGGCACTTAGTAATTCATATTCATTCATGCATCCATTTTTAGGGTCCAACCTATATTTTATGTAGTCTATATTCAATTGAATTCATTCTGTAATATTCCTCAATCTCAATAATAATTGAAACCCCAAGAAATAAGGCAACAATTTCAGTGGGGAAGGCTATAATATATTTTAGCTGAGATCTCCAGAGACAGGAAAAGGAGAATAAAGAATAAGGAACAAGTACTCCATAGTACAGTTCTTTGCCCAAATCTGAATGTTCTCAATGCCTCTCTTTCATAAAGGAGAGAGATATGTTTGTGTCTATGATTTTGATTTGGAGTAACATACAAGTGTGCATCAAATGTCAATTCCCTATCAAAGATCAGGTTCATATCACCTTTTTTTTTTTCTTTTTGAATCATCATTATCTGCTGCATTACAGTAACTTCTAGAGAATGATGTTATTTTTCTTCATATTTTAGAGTCTCATAAAGTATTGAAAAGCAAAGGTCTCCTCTTGGGCCCTTGGAAATTCCATGAACTGTATTCACGTTTGCCATTTCTCCCTTGTCTCGGACTTTATTTCTATTAGCCATGTTTTTCTTATTCTTATGAATTTGATGATCATTCTTGTTAGAGAATTAAGAAATGATAAGTAAAACATTCCACATACAAAGCAGTTTACAATCTGTTTAGAATTTAATTGATGATAATTGATGAGAAATGAAGAGAATTATTTGTGCCTTGGAAAAGTTAACAGATTTGCTCATGAATTCATGTAGTACCATAAATATAAATTGAAATCAATTTCTCTTGAAATGAAGTCCAGTACTCCATTCTATAATTAATTCTTTTTCTGTATAACATTATTGAAATCTTTATACCTCAGGGTACAAATAGTATAAGAAAATTAAATATGACTGATCAGAGAAATGCAAATTAAGACAACTCTGAGATACCACTATACACCTGTCAGATTGGCTAAGATGACGGGAACAAATAATGATGAATGTTGGAGGGGATGTGGGAAAACTGGGACACTAATACATTGTTGGTGGAGTTGTGAAAGAATCCGGCCATTCTGGAGAACAATCTGGAACTATGCCCAAAAAGTTATCAAACTGTGCATACCCTTTGATCCAGCAGTGCTGCTATTGGGCTTATATCCCAAAGAAATACTAAAGAGGGGAAAGGGACCTGTATGTGCCAAAATGTTTGTGGCAGACCTTTTTGTAATGGCTAGAAACTGGAAAATGAATGGATTCTCATCAAGTGGAGAATGGTTGGGTAAATTATGGTATATGAACGTTATGGAATATTATTGCTCTGTAAGAAATGACCAGCAGGATGAATTCAGAAAGGTTTGGAGAGACTTACATGAACTGATGTTGAGTGAAATGAGCAGAACCAGAAGATCACTATACACTTCAACAACAATGCTATATGAAGATGTATTCTGATGGAAGTGGAAATCTTCAACATAAAGAAGATCCAACTCACTTCCAGTTGATCAATGATGGACAGAAACAACTACACCCAGAGAAGGAATACTGGGAAGTGAATGTAAATTGTTAGCACTACTGTCTATCTACCCAGGTTACTTATACTTTCGGAATCTAATACTTAATGTGCAACAAAAAAATTGGATTTACACACATATATTGTATCTAGGTTATACTGTAACACATGTAAAATGTATGGGATTGCCTGTCATCTAGGGGAGGGAGTAGAGGGAGGGAGGGGAAAATTTGGAAAAATGAATACAAGTGATAATGTTATAAAAAATTACTCATGCAAATATACTGTCAAAAATTTATAATTATAAAATTAAAAAAATTAAAAAATTAAAAATTAAAAAAAAAAGAAAATTAGATATGATACTGTAATAGGAATGCAACATGGACCTCCTTGTTAGTTAGAGGATATAAATAATACCTTCCAAATACAGAAAATAAAAATTGCACAAAAAAAAGATATAATAGTAATGAGATACTTTTATCTCTCAATACCTCCTTCAGATATCCAATCTTTCTCA
Source organism: Sminthopsis crassicaudata (assembly GCF_048593235.1). Lineage (NCBI taxonomy): Eukaryota > Metazoa > Chordata > Mammalia > Dasyuromorphia > Dasyuridae > Sminthopsis > Sminthopsis crassicaudata. The sequence continues at coordinate 100,389,894 of NC_133619.1, forward strand.
AAAATACTACTATGGACTTAATTGTGCTGTAACCAGAGCCTTTCTGGATTGACAAAATATAAGGCTATAATTTTTAAAGATGTAGAGAAATATGGGCTTGATAATAACTTATTCTTGTGATTACTGGATCAATGTTAACTCTGAGAGCTAGAAACACGAGGATATTCTGCAGTTTCCAATAGCCCTATTACTAGTATATTTTGAGGGGAAATAAACCAGAATCTATAAATTATAAATCTGAAATTATGTCCTCAAAAAAATGTTCAGACTTAAAACTACCATAAATTTGAAGAATGAAATTAAACATGATATGTCTATGGATAATGACTTTTCAAAAATGAAAATAATATAGTTTTTCTGATATGATTGAAATAAAGTGAGCATCACAGCCTTTAACTATCATTGGACAGAAACAGAAATTATTGATAATTCAATGTCAAATTCTATAGGGGATAATCACAGGGATATACCCTGATTCTGTTTGTTAATCAGTTTTGCTGGATTGGAGACATGATTTTATTTTGGATGACAGAATTAGGACCCAAAAATATCTTAGTGTGATAGAATGATGGACTAATCCAATAAGACAAAATTTAATAGAGATAAATGTAAAGTTCTATACTTTATTGAGAAAAAAATGCTTCAAAAGTTTACCAAATCTTGCTGATAGAAGTAGGATTAATATAGTCCACATTCTGTATGTGTTGATTTTGTGACAGTAGTTTTAGGAGGAAATACAAGATTGAATTAAAACGCTTAAAGTTTCTATAAACCAGGATGTAATAATCCTTCTTACTCCGTCCACATCTGACCATATCCCCAGTTTTATATTCTGTTCTGGGTACCACAATTACTGAAAGGTGTTGACAAACTGGAGTGCATCCAAAAGAAGACAATTAGAAAATCAGGAGACCTGGAAACTATTTCCAAGAAAAATACATTGAAAAAATATGGGATGTTTACCCACAAGAGAAAGGAAATGGGATTGGCAGGAGGAAGACTATCATCATTGTCTTAAGTGCTTGAACTGGAATTATCAGGGGGGGGGGGGCAGATTAGACTTGTTTTTGATTTATTCAAATGGAATTTGTGGTATTATGTAAAAGTTTCAAAGATTGCATAAAGAAAAATTTCCTGATCTATATTTTTCCCTCAAAGTGGAACATACTTCTCTCAGAAATTATGTCTTCACATTCACTGGACTTCATTAAGAGGTGGTTAGAGGTCTATTTCCCAGAAATGCTGAAGAAAGAAATCTTGGTCAGATTTAAGTGGTTTCTGACTTAACTTCCAATTCTGAGTTTCTAGTATTTCTAGTAGCTCTGCTTATAATAATAAAGAACATCAAAAAATTAGTTCAAAGCAAAACAGCAGGCTGGAAAAGAAAGTAACAGATTCCAAATGTTTGTTATCCAAAATGGATTAGTAATAAAGAAAAAGAAAAAAAAAAAAAAAAGAAGAGTCCAAATGAAAATGTTTAATGCCAATATTTGGCCAAAAGGTAAAGACAGACATTGAAACTAATAAGAAAACAGAATAAGAAAATGATCAGATCTTTAAAAATAAGGAGCACTAGATGCTTCTGTAGCCAGTGAAGCTTTCATTTTCAATTGCATTTCTTGATTGTCTTCCAGTCACAAATTCGATGTTTGTTTTCCTGCTATACTGAGATAAGTGAATCTGGAAATTATTATTAAATTTGAAGCTGAACCTATCTTAATAGGGAAATATTTTCACTTTAGAAGTAAGTTTATTTTGACACTATTCTTTTCTGTCTTCATTTAGCCTTCACCATCTCAATTGTTTAAGCAGATTTGATCAAAATGATAGATTCAAATCTAATTCTATAGAGAATTTTGACATTAGATAAAAAGTTTTTCTTTAATTTTTCTGGTTTTCTCTCCCTCGGTTTACATATCAGTACCCCAAATTCAATCTTCTTTATATCACAACTTTATTCTACACAATTATTCATCATCTTAAGATACACAAGTTTTCTGAAATATCCTTGAACTCGTATCTTGCTTTCAAATCCCATTGTCACCATAAATGTTATCCTCAGTACACCCTGGTTCAGCGTCTTGCTCCTTCTCACCTAGATAGTTTCCTAACTACACTAGCCTTTTGCTTCTCAACTTATCATCAACATTCAAATTAATTTCCCAAAGAAACATTTTATTCTACTTCTCAAAAAGTGGACATTACTACTTTTATTTAATCCTATAGCTTTGGTTCCAACTGACATAGCAATTATGTAATAGGTCATAGAGTTGGTGTGTAGAGGGGGGAAATTACCTGTAGTTACACTTCAATGCTTGTCTGATCCTGCTGCAGCAACAAAAAACACAATATAGAAGGGATATCTTTGCACGCTCCAAAAAGTCTCAAGAAAACCAATGAGTTAATTAAACTGATGAATATCTCTGGAAATAGGAAGGATTCCTTACCTGTATCAATAGCATTGCATTGTCTCCTAGAGCAGATGAGTGAAACATTGGATAGAGTACTGGGTTTGGAGTCAGGAAAACCAGTGTTCAAATCCAGCTCTAGATATTTATCACTGGGAAAGTCACTTCATGTTTGATTCAGTTTCCTTATTTATAAAATTGCATTAATAACAGCTCCTGCACCCCAGGGTTGTTGTGAAAATTAAATTATATGCTAATTCTAAAGCACTTAGTCTGATGCCTGGCACATAGTAGGCATCATATAAATGTTACCAATTATCATCATCATCATCATCATTATTTATTATTATTATTATTATTATTATTATTATTATTATACCAGGCCAATTTGCTCAGTGTAAAACAAATCCCCTGGGTACTTTCACCCAGATACAACTATGTATAGACCTTCAATATAGTTTTTCTATGTTCTTAAAATAGCTATCAACTCTCCTCCAATAATTCTATAGTTGCTTTAGGTGATGAATTTTGTGTTTTATTAATATTATATGAATTTTCCTTAAGATAACTTTCCAAATTTTATAGTCCATTTTGCAGTTTGAAAATGCACATTAAAGCTGGCATTGCAGAGGTATGAATTGCTCTGAATGTCTTCATCTCATTGAGCTTTGCTTTCAGTGTAATATAAGTTTTCCTTACAAATTCAGCCACAGTCTTCTTGACATCTTTATGCTTAATGTATTTTACCTGCATAAGATGAAGGTATTTGTGTGTATCACTTTCAATCAATGGTTTACTGTGATCTCTGAATTGTAGCTCAATGTCTTCAGTCTCTATATTTCCTCAGCATTTTTGCATTTTTAGAATAGTATACTTAAGAAGGACAAATGACATTTTGACATCATTGGAGACAAATTCTGCAAGATGAAAGAACCATTAAATGTGTTTCCCCTAGATCACCAATTAAATGTTTTCCCCAGACCACCAAGGGAACCAAATAAGTGGATATAATCCATTTATTTAAGTTAAGTGATTAAAAAGATATTTTGTTTGCACTCTTTTCAATTTGTTAATGATAAAGCAAAAACTACCTTAACCCAAATAGGTTTAATTATATTTAGAAATGAAAAAAAATAGATTTAAGACTAGCCAGACGCTTAAAGGACTTAATCTTTCTCCCTGGGGCAAAAAGTCATATTTACATTGATTGTACTTGGGTTTATGATGTTGATGTTCTAAAGAAATAAAGGTTTCTTTTCGAATAACTATTATGTAAATTAACACACAGGAGTTAGCTAGGAAAGGAGTTTTAATGATATATATATATATACACACACACATATATATTTATATTATTATTGTTATTATTATTATTATTTATTTATTTATTTATTTATTTTGGGCTCAGTTATTTGGGATCAAGTGATTTTCCCAGAGTCACACACTAGGAAATATACTCTGTCTGAGGCTGGATTTGAATTCAGGTCCTTTTGATTTTAGGTTGATACTCTATTCACTGTTCCATTTACTTGCCCCAAGAACAGTTTTTAATGTAGACATCAAATACTCTGATGTTCTCACTACACTTGAGTCTATTGTTTATATTTTTAGCAAAGGAATTACCCATGAGTGAAGAATTGAGTCAAATCTTTATGAAAGCCCATAAAAACAATGTAGATATGATAATGCTTTCAGGGATTGTATCACCTTATTTGCCTCAGTTTCCTCATCTATAAATTAAACTGGAGAAGGAAATGGCAAATCACTCTAGTACCATTGCCAACAAAACCCCAAGAGTCAGAAATAACTGAAATCACTGAAGAGCAGCAAAGTTTGTCACATTTCCTGATATAACTTTTCTGTCATTTACAATATTAGTTTTATTTGAAATTTCTGTTTCAGCTTTGAATTCCTGCAGTCTCTTTGTTGTTGCTCTACTCTCCAACCCTCTCTATTCCACTAATAAAATTAATCCTTGTCTCTTCCTTGTTCTATTAGGTCAATCTTTTGTCCTATCTTTCCAGTACTAGATCTCTACTTTGCCACTTTTCCAATTTATGATTAGCTCCACTTGAAGAACTTGAACTCCATACAGACTTTTCCCAACTCTGATAGTTGAACCTTTTGCCTTAGGTTGCTGGGAAACAGACTTCTGTATAAATGCCTACAGTCTCCTCACAATCCACTGCCTGTCTCTGAATCTTTCATGTATTGAATTCCTCATTGGAATTTAAATTCTGTTAGGCAAAGGACTCTCTTGTGTTTGCTTGTTTGTGTATCTAAGCACTTAAAACAATACCTAGAACACAGTAAATACTTAATGAGTTCTCTTTGTCTCTCTGTCTGTCTCTCTTGCACACACATACACACACACCTGCCTGTCTATCTTGTCTGTATGTCTGTCTGTTAATCTATCATCCATTTCTTCATCTATCTGAACTTTCTAACTTACATTTTTACTATATCAGGCTTTAGATACCCAGAAATATTCCATGTCCTTTTTCTTTGGGAGTACCTTCATCTTTGATGGCTTAGCTTCTGAAGCTTCTATAATAAAAATTTTGATTGATGTTGACATTTATTTTTCCTTGTTCTTCTTTGATTCATTTTATTTCCATAATATTTCCATTTTTATTTTTACCGGATGATTAATGGACTCTTAAATTTCTGTTATATTTTGCTTTCTAGAATCTTAGACAAGCTTCATTTTTTAACTTTAATTAATGTTTTTTTTTTTTTTCTTTCTCACCAGCAAGTCCACGTATCCTAATAAACATTCCTTAATATTTTCATCTCTCCTCTTTTGGTTCTCATCATGTAACTGCCATAGCATATTCAATTTTATACAAACCCTGATTATGCTATCCTTTCTTTAAAATTTTGTAGGACAATGCTAGTAACAAGGTTTGTTTAGTTATTCTACTATTATATAGCTTTTTTGCTAGTTGGATTCATGTTGTCAAACTCATAATAACTTTTTTGAATTTCCAGTCAGTATGTTCAGTTCCTTTTCTAATTCCTTTGATATATTAGTATTTTCTCTGCCATGTATTTTATTACTCAAATTTTGGAGAAGTTTGTATTGAAAAAATATTTTCAATGGACTTATTTTCTTCCAGCTTTCCCTCCTTAAAACTCAATGACTTAATCTCTTATTCAATTAAAGCTAGCATAGACTTTGTTATGAAATTCTTGTTCATGATTGCCTTTCAATGATATGTAATACCTTGTTGTGTGACTTCCATCTGACAAAAATATTATTCTTGCCTTTAACTGAGAAGATATGCTGCCAAAATTTTTATATGATGATTTTACATAGTCATTCATGTCTATAATTTATGAGCACTTATTATTAACTCAGTTTAGTGCTCAGTGTCATTTATGCTATTATGGTACTGGTATTTCTGATTTGTCCTATTCTATTTTTTTTTTTTTTGACATTAGAACTTAAAGAATCATAATTTGTTCTGTAGTCTTCTATATTGAACTGATCATCATGATGATTATGAGTAGGACTAGCCACCAACCTCATCTTATGCCAAATATTTTCTTTGACTTTTAAGAGTAGCTCATCCTTTGACTGATATGTAGACCCTCTGCCATACAATATTTACTAAAAATAAATTTCCTAGAATTTCAAGTTTCATGCCTGGGTTTCATAGTTACTTTAATGAACTCATTCAGAGTATAAAACCTTCCTATTTATCACTATACTGACAACCTCTTCTACATTATCATTACTTCCCTAGCCCCATATAGAGTACATTATATTTTGGGTGATTGTTTTTGTGTTTTTATAGTTCCTGAGGTTTTCTTGACTCCCCATGTCATCTACAGTTATTTTTAAATGTAATTTTCTATCTCTTGCTGCAGGGCTTTGTTAGTAATAGATAGACTAATGATTTTTGTAGGTTTATTTTATATCCTGCCATTTTACTAAAGTTAATTTGTTAAAGTGAATTATTTAAGTAGATTTTAGTTGATTCTCAAGTAATCATTAAGTATGCCATCATATCATCTGCAAAAGCAATAATTTTATTTCCTTTTTGTTTATTCTAATTTCTTCAACTTCTAATTCATCTCATTGCTAAGCTAACATTTCTAGTATATTGAATAACAGTGTTATTCCTTACTTCACCACTGATCTTACTGTAAAGACTTCTAATTTATTTCATTACAAATAATGTTTGCTGATAGTTTTAGATAGATAGGGCTTATCATAAAACACATTTCTATGTACTTGAGTGCTGTTTATTTAATTCCTCCCACTGACACTTAACATTTCAATTTTTTGTAAATGTAAATTTTTTTTACATATTTCCTTATTAATTATTTTGGGAAAAAATTAGAACAAAAAAGAAAAAAAAAAACATGAGGGAAAAAAGGGAATAGAAGAGAAAGAAAAAAAAATAAGTGAACATAACTTGTGTTGATTTACATTTAGTCTCCATAATTCTCTCTGTGGATGTAGATGGCATTTTCCATCCAAAGTTTATTGGGATTCCCTTGCATCACTGAAAGTTGAGAAGAACCTACTCTGTCATAGTCTATCATCACACAATATTGATCTTGCTGTGTACAATGCATTCCTGCTTCTTATTCTTATTTTGAGCTGCATCAGTTCATATAAATATTTCCAGACTTTTCTAAAATCAGTTTGTTCACAATTTATATAGGACAATATTATTTTATTACTTTTAAATGAATAATTTATTCAGCCATTCTCCAATAGATGGGCATCTACTAATTTTCCATTTTTTACTCTTTTTTATTAATTTTATAATTATAATTTTTGACAGTACATATGCATGAAAAATTTTAATTTTTTTTTTTTACATTATCCTTTGTATTCATTTTTCCAAATTTTCCCCTCTCTCCCTCCCTCTACTCCCTCCCCTAAATGACAGGCAATCCCATACATATTAAATGTGTTACAGTATAACCTAAATACAATATATATGTATAAATCCAATTTTCTTGTTGCATGGTAAGAATTGGATTCCGAAGGTATAAGTAAACTGGATAAATAAACAATTTACATTCAATTCCCAGAGTTCCTTCTCTGGGTGTAGCTGCTTCTGTCCATCATTGATCAACTGGAAGTGAGTTGCATCTTCTTTATGTTGAAGATATCCACTTCCATCAGAATATATCTTCATACAGTATTGTTGTTGAAGTGTATAGTGATCTCCTGGATCTTCTCATTTCACTCAGCATCAGTTCATGTAAGTCTCTCCAATTCTCTCTGTATTCATCCTGCTGGTCATTTCTTACAGAGCAATAATATTCCATAACGTTCATATACCATAATTTACCCAACCATTCTCCAATTGATGGACATCTATTCATTTTCCATCTTCTAGCCACTACAAAAAGGGCTGCCACAAACAGTAGATGGATTCACAAATATTTTATACTGTCAACATTTGTTAGGAATGGAATTTCTCTTTGTATCTCTTGCTGTTGCATTTTGTTGGTGATGTATAAAACTGCTAAGGATTTATGTGGATTTATTTTGTATTCAGCAACTTTGCTAAAGTTCTGAATTATTTCTAATAACTTTTTATTAGAATCTCTGGGGTTCTCTAAGTATACCATCATATCATCTGCAAAGAGTGATAGTTTGATTTCCTCATTTCCTACTCGAATTCCTTGAAACTCTTTCTGGGCTCTTATTGCAGAGGCTAGCATTTCTAATACAATATTGAATAGTAATTGTGATAGTGGATAACCTTGTTTCACTCCTGATCTTACTGAGAACGGTTCCAGTTTCTCTCTATTACATATTATGCTTATTGACGGTCTTAAGTATATACTTCTGACTATTTTAAGGAATAGTCCATTTAATCCTATACTCTCAAGCATTTTTAGTAGCAATGGATGTTGGATTTTATCAAAGGCTTTTTCTGCATCTATTGAGATGATCATAAGGCTTTTATTAATTTGATTATTAATGTGGTCAATTATACTAATAGTTTTCCTAATATTAAACCAGCCCTGCATTGGTGGAAAAGATCCCCCTTTTCATTTTTAAGACTAAAAATTTGATTTTACTCTTTCCTTTTTCTGACCAGATTTATCAAAAGTTTATCTATTTCATTGGCTTTTTCATAAAACCAACTCTTAGTTTTATTTATTAATTCAATAGTTTTTGTTTTTTGTTTTTTTTTTTACTTTCAATATTTTTGATTTCTCCTTTTAATTTTAGAATTTCAAGTTTAATTATAGGTTGGGGTTTTTAAATTTGGTCTTTTTCTAGCTTTTTAAGTTGCAGGTCCAATTCATTAATCTTCTCTTTCTCTATTTTATTCAAGTAAGCCTCTCAAGATATAAAATTTCCCTTTATTATCGCTTTAGCTGCATCCCAAAAATTTTGGTATGATGTCTCATCATTGTCATTATCTTGGGTGAAATTATTAATTGTTTCTATAATTTGCTATTTCACCCAGTCATTCTTTAAGATGAGATTACTTAGTTTCCAATACTTTTTGGTCTATTTGTCCCTAATTGCTTGTTGAATGTAGTTTTTATTTCATTGTGATCTGAGAAGAAGGCATTTACTATTTCTGCCTTCCTGCATTTAATTGTGAGATCTTTATGTCCCAATATATGGACAATTTTTTTGTATAGGTTCTATGAACTGCTGAGAAGAAAGTATACTCCTCTCTATCACCATTCATTTTTTTCCAAAGATCTATCATACCTAATTTTTCTAATGGTTTATTTACCTCTTTAATTTCTTTCTTATTTGTTTTGTAGTTTGATTTATCTAATTCTGAGAGTGCAAGGTTGAGATCTCCCACTATTATAGTTTTGCTGTCTATTTCTTCTTGCAACTCTCTTAACTTCTCCTTAGGAGAAGCACTTAGTATTGATATGTCTTCATTGTCTATGCTACATTTAGCAGGATATAGTTTCCTTCCTTATCTCTTTTGATTAGATCAATTTCTGCTTTTGCTTGATCTGGGATAAGGATGGCTACCCTTGCTTTTTTGGCTTCACCTGAAGCATAATAGATTCTGCTCCAACCTTTTACCTTTACTCTTTATGTGTGTTTCCTGTATACAACATATTGTAGGGTTCTGACTTTTGATCCAGTCTGCTATCCACCTATGATTAATGGAAAAGTTCATCCCATTCACATTTACAGTTAAAATTACTAATTCTGTATTTCCTGCCATCATATTATCCCCTCATTATGCTTTTTTCCCCTTGTCCCCCCCTGAACCCCTTCCCCATTATTGAATTTATGGACCCCACTTGTGATGTGCAGCCCTTCCTTTTTAGTATCCCTCCCCCCTCCTTTTAAGTCCCTTCCCCTTTCTTGTACCCTTCCCTTATTCCCCTTTTCCTTTGTCTTTTTCCTCTTCCCCTTTATAATGAGGTGAGAAAGGATTCTCTGAAAAACAAGTATGTCAATTATTTACTCTTTGAGCCTACTCTAATGAGAGTAAGATTCACACAATGTTTCTCCCCCTCTCCAAATTCCCTCAGATGTGGTAAATTTTCTATGCCTCTTCCTGCGATATAGTTTCCCTCTTTTTATCTTTCCTTTCCCTTTATCTGATACTACCCCCTTCCCTTTACTACCCTTTTTTATGTTATATCAGTAAAATCAAATTATCCATGTGGACTTTCTGAATATCCACAACAGAGATACAGTTCTCAAGAGTTCTTTTTACCTTTTTCTGCTTCTCTTGAGTCTTGTGGATGTAGATCAAATTTTTTGTTTCAGTCTGTTTTTTTTTTTTTTTTTTTTCTTTTTTTTTTTCTTAGAAACAAATGGAATTAAATGACCAACTTCTTCCATGGAAGAAAATACGGAATTTAGCTGGGTAGTTTATTCTTGGTTGCAATTCTAGTTCTTTTGCCTTTTGGAATATCAGGTTCCAGGCCCTTCGATCCTTTAATGTGGAGGCAGCTAGATCTTGCATGACCCTTATTGTGGCACCTTATAATTAAATTGTTTTTTCTAGCTACTTGCAATATTTTGTCCTTTGTTTGGTAGTTCTGCAGCTTAGCCACTATGTTATGTGGAATTCTTTTTTTTTAATCTTTTTCAGAAGGTGTTCAATGAATTCTTTCAATGCCTATTTTCCCTTCAGTTTCTATTATCTCTGGAAAGTTCTCTTTGATGATTTCCTTTAAAATAGAATCTAGGCTCTTTTTTCATCGTAATTTTTGGGAAGTTCAATGATCCTCAGATTATCTCTTCTAGATCTATTTTCCAGGTCTATAGATTTTCCCAGTAAATATTTGACGTTATTCTCTAGCTTTTAATTTTTTTGTTTGTTTATTTTATTTTGTTTTGTTTGACTGATTCTTGGTTTCTCAATGAGTCATTCATTTCTACTTGTTCAGTCCTGATTTTTAATGAGTTATTTTCTTCATTCACATTTTTTAGTACTTTTTGTATATGTCCAGTTGAGTTTTTAAATGAATTATTTTGCTCTGTTGATTTTTTTTCCCATTTCACATATTTTTTTTAATTGAGTTATTTTCTTTTTCCAAGTCACAAATTCTTCTTTTACTTTCTTGTGAATTTTTTATCTTTTCCAATTCAGAAATTCTACTTTCCTGTGATTTTTTTAACCTTTTCCAATTCACAAATTTTGTTTCCCTGCACCTCCTGTGAATTCTTTATGTTTTCCATCTCAAATTTCAGGACATTGTTATTCTCTATCATAGTTTCTCTTTCCTTTCCCCATTTTTCTTCTAATTCTCTTAACTTTTTAATAGTCTTTTCTAGGAGAGAGTTATGTGATGGTGGGCAGGTATCCTTCCCCTTTAGGGTGTTATCTGGAGACTCTCTGCTGTTAGCCTCCTCAGGGTTGCATACCTGCTCTTTCTCTGTGTAGAAGGTGTCAATTGTTCTCTTCAACTTCTTACTAATTGTTAAAATTCTGTGGGGTCTCTGTGCTTGGGTAGGAAATTTATCAGTTTCCTCCCAGACCGGGGGTAGAATGCCACAATCCTGTGGCTGGGCTAAGAGAGAAGAGAAGCAAGTTGTGCTTCTAATCCTTGTGGTTTTTATCAGTCCAGCTGACTTGACTAGTTGGTATTGAGGGAAAAAGGGAGCTTACAAATTCATGAGTATCTTCTCCACCATCTTGGCTCTACCTCCCCTAAATTTCCATTTCTTTGTCAAAAAGAGTTGTTGCAAACATTTTTACATATGTGCATTCTTTTCTCCTCCTTGCTGATTTTTTACCTTTCTACATTTGATTAAGAGATTTTCCTGCCCTCATAAGGGGCAAATATTTGTGTATGTGCCCTATCTATTCCCATTCAATTTTCTCCAGAGGTCTTTAATGTCTAATCTTTCTAAAATGGTAATCATCTTCTTATCGTCTTTCCTGTTTAACTTTGTGGTTCAATTTATCTAGTTCTGAGAGTGGGAGGTTGAAGTCTTACACTGATATGTTTTTGCTGTTTATTTCTTCATGTAATTTATTTAACTTCTCCTGTAAAAAAAATTGGATGTTTTGTCATTTGTCATATATGTTTATTGTTCATATTAGTTCAGTATCTATAGTACTTTTTAGCAACATAAAGGAATAACCCTTTTAATTAAATCTATTTTTGCTTTATCTTTGAGTTCAGGATTATTATCCCTGCTTTTTTCACCTTTTAAAAAAACTTTATCTGAAGCATTATATTTGTGTATGTCTCTGATTCAAATTGTGTGTGTGTTTTTGTAAAAACAAAAACATATGATTTTAAAAATATACTCTGCTATATGCTGTTTTATGGGAGGGTTCATCCTACTCATATATATATATATATATATATATATATATATATATATATATATATATATATATATATAATTTTTTTTTTCTATCTCTTGTCTTTGACTTTTAGAATAACTTTTATTCTTTTTCTAAGAAAGATTTTTAGGATTGAGACCAATTTATATCCCCTTTGATTTTTTGGCAGGCAGGCATTTTGTCCTCTTCTAAGCTGCTGTTTTGATATTCTCTGTCCCCATAGCAGCTTTCTATGGTCAAGATTCTTTTTTGTTTCTTTCTCATTTTTTGCCTATGTTATATCCTTGAAATTTTACCATTGCTTGGCTATAGGGAGTACTATTCTAAGTTTCTCATGCTGGAGACAGGAGCCTGATAGTTGGATCTGAGCACTGTGGCCCAGGTGCTGGTGGCTTACTCACTGTACTGAGGTAATCTGGCCCAGTCAGGCCAGTTTTGGCCTATTTTTCAGGACTGGAAATATTCCTTCTGTGCTGGGGCTGAAAGCTCTATCAGTGGAATTCTGTGCCACTGGCCTTTGAGCTAGGATCTAGCAACTTTGGTTGCTGATCTGTGCTGTGGCCAAGAGCTTCTTATGGGATTGATACCATCAGTGCTGGGGCGTGTTTTTTCTTTTCCAGTTTAGAGGCTTGATCTAATTTTTATTCTGAAGAAAATTGAGGAGAACTCAGGCTGCTTTCTGACTTCTCTCTGCCATCTAGGACATAATTTCCAATTAAACTGAGCCATCCAAAAGTTGAATCATTTGCTTCATTAGGAAGTGGAGGCTAGATGACTACTTTTGAGGATTGTAATGGAGAACATTTATTATGTAAGGAAGTGACTAAGATAGCTACACTTCCATGAATTTTTTTTTTTAATTGCTCTTTTTGTAGCAAGATCTCAGAGTAAGAGCTTGAAGGGACCTAGAGATCCTCTAGTTCAGTCTCCTCATTGTATAGTTGTGGAAACTATAATAGAGATTGAATGATTTGTTCATGGACCCACAGGTAATAAGATTAGGGAACAGGATTGGAATGTAAGTATTTTGACTCCAAATTCTAACTCTTATATATTTAGCAATCGTAGAACAACCTAAGAGTTAGATTAGGAAATTAACCTTTGGGTACAAGTGTCCTGATAAATATCATCTAAATTTTTTTTTCCCTTTCAGGATCTCTAGCTTTTGACTGATGGCCTGAACTTTGGATTATCCCTTAAGTGACCTCTTCTTGCAGAGGCATTTTCTGCAATTATTTTTCTATTCTGATTTCTGATGTTTGTGATATTCCTACTATTTTTCATCTGTCCTATTGCTAGTTCACTAATTTATTTTTGCTTGCTTTGACAATGGACATTCATGCTTTCATTGCAAGCCATTCTGTTGTTCCTTTGCTGACTCCTAAGATGAATGAAATATTTATATTTGTCTTTGTTCTAGTCTCTATTATTTCCCCTAGCTCTCAATTCTTCTGTGTCATCTGACCCTGAAACTTTAGACTATTATTCCAAATTCCAGCTGACTTCAAATTCCCTTGACTCCTTATCTTCACTTTGACCAGGGAACTGACCTTTTTTATATAACTCTTCATCTAAATCAATGAGCTTTTATATACAGACATACACACACACACACACACACACACACACACACACACACACACACACATATATATATGTGAATATGTATATATACATACTTTATATATATATATATATATATATATAAAAATATATATATATATATATATATATATGTATATATCAGTACTCCAATTGTGGCTTCTTTGTCTCCCAAATCCTTAAAAAAGAGACAAAAACATCCTTCTCATTGCCCTGGCAACTCCTTATCATCCTTATTTTATTCAGACACCAAGGAAAATTTAAGTCCTATAATTGCTTGTTATGTTTCTAATTCTTCATTTTATCCCCTACTCTCTCTTCTTCCAGACTGTGCAAAATTTGGCTTTCAAATCCACCAATCAACTGAAATTGTTCTCCCTGAGGATAACAATTATTTTTAAAATTTATTGTTAATCTTTTTCTAAGTTGTTATCCTTTTTGAATGCTACAGTACTTAATAATATCGACTATCCTTTCTTTCTGAAAACCATCTCCTGCTACTTTTTTTTTTTTTGACACTGCTTTCTCCTGATTCTCCAGCCTAAATATTGCTCATTTTCATATTTATTCAGTAAAGCTCTATTCAGAGACTTTTTCTCTTCTCCATGTTCTATTTTCATGAGCTCATTGTATTCCAAGTTTCCATGATTGTCTATATAATGAGCTAATTTCTTAATCTATGTGTCCAACTCTGATGTCTTTCCGGAAGTCCCACAATTGCTTTCTGGTCATCTTCCTGGGTGTGTCCTGTAAGCATTTTAAATACAATATGTTTAAAGTTGAACTATCTCCTTTACAGAGATTGTCTTTTTAGGTAAAGAAAGGTACAAATCTGATCATATTACTACTCTGATAAAAGATTTTAATGACTTTCTATTATATCCTAAAGACTTAGTATAATACCGAAAGTCCACCGCAATTTGTTTCCACAGTCTATGCAATTGCCACAATAGATTATCATTCGCCAAACCTGTCTCACCAATCCATTTTTCACGTCATGTTTTATCTTTAACTTTTAAAATTGAGCCCATATGTCAAAATTTATTTTATATGCTACTTTCTCTATAAAGATGATAATCCCAGACAGAAAAAATACTCCCTTCCTTATATGTCTTCTGCCACTTTGCTTATATATCTCCTATTTCAATATTGTTTTCCATTTTTATTATTTAAGTCAATTATAGCAATACAGTTCTAGTAATACTATAATGTGGTAACTCTAGTAATATAATTTTACATTATATTTATTCATGTTTTTGTTGTATCTGCTTATTAGATTATGAACTTCTGTAAGACAGCAACAATTTTTGCACTACTTATTAAGTGTCATATAGAAAAGTATAGAACCTCTTCCCTCTCGCCATCATACTTTTCCACCAAAGCTAATAATGGGATTTTACCTATGATTAACTGATACTCTAAGAAAAAGAGTCTTACATAGTTCTGACATATCCAAACCTCATTGGCATAATTAATAAGATACTACAAGTCCTATTAACTTTATCAGGTGAGAATACTTTGATTGAATTACAGTAGGTACGAACAATTTCTAAATGCCTCTATTGCATCAGCTGATCAACTGAAGATGTAATAATTGTGTAGGAAATGTATTTTGATTATTTGAAATGATTAGACAGATCCCTGAGCTTTTATATATCAGAGAAAGTTTTAACAGGCAAAGATATCAAATCTTAGAAAGACTTTGAGGAGTCACAACTTTCACTCCTAACCAGAGGGTGGAACATAGAGTGGAGTCTATGATCAGTTTCACATTTTTCCCTTACCCCCTTCCTCTCCTCTTGTCATCAACCAAGATATTAGCAACAAACAATATATTTAGTTGGGGTCTGGAAAAAAAAAAAAAAAAAAAACAGATACCCTAAGGAATGGCTGTTTCAGAAAGTATGACTTCTTTGGGGTGGAGTAAGGGGCAGCTATAGAGTCCTCAAAGGCAATAATTTCCAAAGACCAGACTAAAAAGAAATTTATGATGATTCCAAGAATTTGAAAAAGAACTTAAAATAATTAGAAGCCACATGAATTCTCTATGTTTGAACCTACTATCCCCCCCGGACCATATCTTTACAAGAAGAGAATTATAGAAAGGAGGCCCAGAGCATGTTCTATAAGAGGAAGAAGAAGATCTGCACAATTGCCTAGAATGCCCTCAAAAATATAGTTTTTCCCCTAGCATCTTTTGCAGTCTATCTAGAATCCAAGATGATGTAGGCTAACTTTGGTGTTATATTTTCCAAAATGTGGTAGGAAAGCCAGAATGCTGTTATTTTGAATACTTTTATGATATTCCTCCATAGCTAGAGTCTTCTATAGCATATATATATATATATATATATATATATATATATATATATATATATATATATATATATATATATATATATATATATATACATATATACATATATACATATATATACATATATATACATATATATATATATATCATATATCAAGATATTGTTTATTCTCAATAGAATGTTTTGATTTAATAATGCAGTCCATGGGTCAATAAGTAGCATGTAATAGCACTTAATAAATGGTTCTTGAATGAATGAATGAATAACTACTTCTCTGAATTTCTGAATTATCACTTGGGTGGTTTGTGAAGAATAGTTATTTCTTTACAAAGTTTCTGATCTCCCACCACATTTTTGAAAATGTTATGGTCAAGTCACTATGAAAGGCAGATGCAAGCAAAATAATACAGCAAATTAATTTTAATAAGTATTTTTTAATCTTCTATTTTTATACCATCATAGTTATTCCTCTGCCTTCTCCTTTCAGAGAGCCATCCCTTAGAACAAATAGTATTTTTAGAGAGGAAAAAATCAGCAGAACTGATCAATGTATTGGAAAAACCTCGAAAACATGTACAATGTGTGATACCTGGGAACTTCCGATTTCCATAAAGGACTGACTTGGGGTTAACATCTCATATTTCTTCAATTGTCTTATTTAATCTTTATAGTTTATAACTCTTATTTTTATTTTTTTGGTATGTAGATACTTTATCAATTGACATCAACTTAAAAACATTCTTAGATTAAATAATTCTTAGATTCTTTACTTCTCTGCATCGGCACTTATCATACATCATTTTTTAAACTTTTGTTGTGTGTTTTGTTTTAATAGCTTTTTATTTTTCCAAATACTTGGGAAATAGTTTTCAACATTCATCTCTGCAAAACTTTGTGTTCTAAATTTTTCTCCCTCTGTTCCTCCCATTCCCTCTCCCTTAGATAACAAGCAATCCAATATAAAGAAGCTAAGTAAGTGCATTTCTTCTAAACAGATTTCCATAATTGCCATGCTGCACAAGAAAAATCAGATCAAAAAGAAAAAAAAAACACAAGCAAACAGCAATTAAAAATGGTGAAAATACTATATTTGATCTACATTCAGTTTCCATAGTTTTCTCTGGATGTAGATGGCATACTATCACAAATCTATTGGAATTGCCTTGAATCACTTGATTGTTGAAAGGAGTTCATCACAGTTGATCATCTCATAATCTTGTTACTATATACAATGTTATCTTGGTTCTGCTCAATTAACTTAGCATTCATTTATGTAAGTCTTTCCTGGCTTTTCTGAAATAAGCCTGCTCATCATTTTTTATAGAACATTAATATTCCATTACTTTCATATACCATAACTTATTCACCATTCTCCAACTGATGGGCATCCACTCAATTTCTAGTTTCTTGTCACTACAAAAAGGGCTGCTAAGAATATTTTTGAATGTGTGGATCCTTTCACTTTTTATATGATCTCTTTGGAATAATGAAACTGCTGGATCAGAGTATAAACAGTTTTATGCCTTTGGATAGTATTCCAAATTGTTTACCAGAGTGGTTGGATTATTTAACAATCCCATCAAAAACATCCCAGTTTTACCACCTCTCCTCCAACATTTATCATTATCTTTTCCTATCATCTTAGTTGCTCTGACAGTTCTGAAGTGATACTACAAAATTGTCTTAATTTGCATTTCCCTAATCAATAGTGATTTACAGCATTTTTTCATATGACTAGAATTTCTTCATCTGAAATTTATCTGCTTATACACTTTGAACATTCATCACTTGAGGAATGGCTTATAGTCTTATCAATTTGAACCAATTCTCTATATATTTAAAAATGGGATCTTTATAAAATACACTGGATGTAAAAAATGCTCAGCTTTCTGCTTCACTTCTAATCTTGGTTGCATTGGTTTTATTTGTACAAAAACTGTAATTTACTATAATAAAATTATTCATTTTATATTTCACAATGTTCCTTAATCTTCTTTGGCCATATATCTCTCTTTTCTCCACAGATCTGACAGACTATTCCTTGTTCTCCTAATTTGCTTATAATGCTACCTTTATGTCTAAAACACGACTCCATTTTAACCTTATATTGCTCTACGATGTTAGATATTGATCAGTGCCTAGTTTCTGTTATGCTATTTTCTAGTTTTCCTAGAAATATTGAATTCATATCCCAGAAGCTGAAGCCTTTAGGTTTATTAAACACTAGATTACTGCAGTCATTAACTATTGTGTCTTTTGAAGCTAACCTATTCCCCTGATCCTCTACTCTTATTTCTTATCCAGTAGCGAATAGTTAAGGATGACAGCCACTTTATAATATAGTTTTAGGTCTGATAAAGTTAGGCCACCTCTTTGTATATTTTTTTCATTAATTCTCATAAAATTATTGACTTTTTTGTTTTTCCAGATGAATTATACTATAATTTTTTCCTAGCTCTATAATATTTGGCAGTTTGATTGGTAATGAAAAAGTAGAATAATTTAAGTAGAATTGTCATTCTTATTATATTCCCTTGACCTATTCAAGAGCACTTCAAATTGTTTAGATTTCACATAATTTGTGTGAAGTGTTTTGTAATTGTGTTTGTATAGTTTTGGGATTGTCATGGCAGTTTCCCAAATTTTATATAGTAAAGAGTTATTTTAAATGGGATTTCTCTTTTTGCCTCTTGCTGCTGTACTTTGTTGGCATATAGAAAAGCTGATGATATAGGTGAGTTTCTTTTATATCCTGCAACTCTGCTTTTTGTTTGTTTGTTTTTGTTGTTGTTGTTGTCGATTCTCTAGATTTCCTTAAGTATACCATCATGTCATGTACAAAGAGTCAAGTGATAATTTTGTTTCCTCATTACCTACTCTAATTCCTTTTTAAAATTTTTTTATTGTAGTGAGGGTATTTATTTTTAATACACATTGCTTTATGAATCATGTTGGGAGAGAAAAAACAGAACAAAAGAGAAAACCATGTGAGAGATAAAAAAAGAGAGAGAACATAGCATGTGCTGATCAGTCTTTTTAGATCTTTTTCTGGATGCAGATGGCTTGGAATTGCTTCGACTCACTGAACCATTGGGAAGAACCAAGCCTTTCATAGCTGATCATTGCATATTCTTTACTGCTATTGTGTACAATGTATTCCTGGTTCTTGTTTTGCTCAGCATCAGTTCATGTAAATCTTTCCAGATGTTTGTATAATCAGCTTGTTCATTATTTTTTATAGAATAATAATATTCTTTGACCTATATGTATCATAGCTTGTTCAGCCATTTTCCAATTCATGGGTATCCATTCAACTTCTTATTCTAAAATGGCACTTTTCAAATAATTTATTTCTTCACCTGTTAATCTGAGCAAACTATATTTTTGCAAGTATTCATCCATTTCACCCATTAGAAAATCAGATTTATTGGCATAGAATTGGGAAAAAAATTTGGTCCTAATTATTGCTTTAATTTACTCTTCAGTCGTTCACCCTTTTCGATTTGGATACTAAGTAATTTGTTTTTCTTTTTTTCCTTTTTCTAATTAAACTAAGGTTTGTCTAATTTTTTCATAAAACCAACTCTGTTGTTCATTAGTAAAGTAGTTTTCTTACTTTAAATTGTATTAATCTTTCCTTTGATTTTCAGAATTTCTAATTTGCTATTTAATTATAGGTTTTTAATTTGTTCTTTTTCTATTTTTTTTTTTTTAGATGTATGACCAAATAATTGATCTTCTCTTTCTCTATTCTATTCATTTTTAACATTTAGAGATGTGAAATTCCTCTTAAAACTGCTTTGGCTACATCCCATAAGTTTTAGTAAGTTTTCTCATTATTCTTATTCTCTATTTCCTTTTTTCCCTCAACTCTAATAGGTATTCTCTCCCTCTCTATGTGACATAATTTGTTGTATTTTACCTGTCCTTTCCTCTTCTTGCAGTGCAATCCCTTAATTTCTTTTTTATAACATTGCATTAAAGTTAACTTATATCTATATCCGTTAAGTATACCACTTCTAATGGTCCCAACAAAAATACAGTTCTCGAGAGTTACACACACATATCATCTTCCCATGTAGGGATTAAACATTTTGACCTTTTAAAAATTTAGTTTTTTTTCCCCCTTTTTATGTTTCTCTGGAGTCTTGTATTTGAAGAACTGATTTTCTGTTCAGCTTTGTTTTTTCATCAAAAATGATTGAAAATCTACTTCATTCCGTTTTTGCCTTGAACTATAATGCTTAGTTTTGCTGGGTAGTTGATTTTTGATTGTAGTCCAACCTCCTTTCCTTTTAGAAAATCATATTACAAACCCTCTGATCCTTTAAAGTAGAAGCTGCCAAATCCTGCATAATCCTGATTGTGACTCTTCATTGTTTAAATTGTTTCTTTTTTGGCTTCTTGCAGCATTTTATCCTTTATTTGATAATTCTGGAATTTAGCTACAATATTACTTGGAATTTTCATTATGGAGTCTCAGGAAGTGATCTGTGTAATGTTTCAATAACTATTTTGCCCTCTGGCTCTAGGGTATCTGGGCAGTTTTCCTTAAAGATTTCTTGAAAAATGCTGTCTAGATTCTTTGTTTTTCTTCTTTCGTGGCTTTCTGTTTCTCCTGAATTCCATTTTCCACAGGTGAGTTGTTTTTCCAATGAGATATATATATATATATATATATACACACACACACACATATATATATATATATATGTATATATATATATATATATATATATATATATATATATATATATATATATATATATATATATATATATATATATATATATATATATCTGGTTTTGTTTGACTGAAACTTGATATCTTATTGAGTCATTAACTCCCATTTGTCTGATTCAAATTTTTAGTGAATCATTTTCTTTGATTAGCTTATTACCTCTTTTTACATTTGGCAAGTTGTATTTTTAAAGTTCTTTTGTTCAGTAGATTTTTTTTTCTACATTTTACCAGTTATATTTTAAGGAGTTACCTTTTTTTCCATTTCACCAATTCACTTTTCAATTTTTTTTTTCTTTTTCCATTTTGCCAAATTTATTTTTTGATGAGTTGTTTTCTCTAGTCAATTCTTGTGCTTCCTTTTAGAAGCTGTTGGCTCTTTTCCTCAAGTTTTCATAATTCTCCTGCATAGCTGTCATTTTTCTCTCTCTTTTAGGATCTTCTTTGAACTCTTCCAAGAGAGCCTTTTGAGCTGAAGACCAATTCATATCTCCATTTGAAGCTTCACCTGAAGGCATTTTGCCTTTGCTGTCCTATTCTGAGTTTATTCTGATCTCCCCAGTCTCCACAGTAGCTTTCTATAGTCAGAGCTCTTTTTTTTTTCTCTTTTGCTTATTTTTAAATGTTGAGCTCTGTTCTTAAGACACAGGGGAAATGGTCCCAAATTCTTTTGTTGGGGGACAGGGGCCTCTCACTTACTGGACTGGACTGGGCCTGGTGCTGCAGACTTTCCTAGAGACTGGGCATGTTACGCTGAGATTTGGATGCTCACAATTTGCCTTCTGAAGTTGTGTTGGAGGCTTCACAGCTGGTCCTGATCCATGGATTTCTGAACCAGTACAAAGTAATCAATGCTACTGTATTGGGCTAAGATCCTCCTGTTAGATTCACCATGCAAGCCAGGCATTCTGGCTTGTCTCTCCATACTGTGCCTGCACCAGGCCTTGTTTCCCCCATCCAATCAGATAGACCTTTCTTGAAGTTGTTCCAAGATATCTTAAGTTGGAAATTATTATACTCTGAATGTTTGTGGATTCTGTCACTCCAAACATCCGTTCAGAAGCCTGAAGTAGTGCTGATTATGGGAATCTGGGAGGGAAGCTGGGGAGAGCTTAGGCAATATCCAATCTACTCTAGGCCATTTTGGCTCCACCTTTGACCTGGAGGTCTGTAAATAACAATAACACAATAATATTCCATTATATTCATGTGTAACAATCTGATTTGCCATTATCCAATTGATTGGTACCTACTCTACTCCTCTCCCCAATTCTTAGCCATTACAAAAACTGCTGCTATTAACAGTTTAATATATATGGGACCTTTTTTTCCTTATGAATAGTTAGTTTCCTTAGTATATATGGAAATTTTAGATAGTTCATTTGTGTACTTACAAATTGTTTTAAAAACTATTTTACTATTAACATATTCACAATATCAGTGCCTATACATTCCAACACTGAATATTGTTATTTATTATTATTATTATTATTATTATTATTATTATTATTATTATTATTTTGGAGCAATCAGAGTAAGTGATTTGTCCAGGGTCACACTGTTATTAAATGTCTGGGGCCAGATTGAATTCAGATTCTCCTGACTACAAGAATAATGCTGAATCTACTTAGCCACCTAGATTCCCCCCCCCCACACACACACATTTTAATTTATTTATGGTAAATTTTCAGAATGTGAGATGAAATCATAAGGTTTTGATCTGTATTTTTCTCAACATTAGTGATTTGAAGAATTTTTTTTCAGGTGGCTGTAAATATTTACAATTCTACTTGATGAAACTATTTGTTCATAAACTTTGACCACTTATTTCTCAGAGAACAGTATAGATTTATATCTATCGTGAAATCAAAGCCTTGGCAGAAAAAAAATTAATGCAAAATCAATATACACCCTCCTCAAACTTGACCACTTCCTTTTTTTATCCCAGATGCACATTTGTCTGTGCAAATGCTTTTAAGTTTCAAATAATTACAACAATTTATTTTATCTTTTGTAATTCCCTCTATCTTTTGTATGTTTAAAAATTAACCTCCTACCCATAGCTTTGAGAGAATATATTTCTATTCTGTTTTTTGTGACATGATTTTTAATACTGAAGTTATGTATGTATTTAAAATATATTGGAAAATATGGTGACATTTGTTAGATTAAGCCTATCTTCTGTCATATTTCTTTCCAGTATTCCCATGAAGTTTTGTCAAAAAAAATATTTTCCCTTAATTCATATTTTCTACTTTATCAATCAGTGAGCTATTTTCATTATTTTTAATTCTCTCTTAACTATTCTGTTCCATTGATCTGTCTCTCATTTTTTAAAACCGTAAGATGTCCTTGACTACTCTTTTATATTATACTTTGAAATCTAGAATCAATCACTCATTCAACCAATCAATAATTATTAAATCATAACTATAGGCCAATTATTATGCTAAGCTCTAGACATGTTATTTCTTTTTTTTTCCTTAACTTTTTTTGTTGTTATTTCCCTTAATATTCTAGATAATTTATTTTTGCAAGTGAATTTTGTTATTATTTTTCAAGTTTTGTAAATTATCCCCATGGTAATTTGATTGGTAAAGCATTAACATATAAATTGATTTTGGTACTACCTCAGTTTTTATTATATTGGCATGGATATTTATTTCTAGTATTGGAATTAATTGTTCTTTAAATGTTTGTAAAATTCACTGGTGAATCCATCTGGCCCTAGAGATCTTTTCTTAAGGAGTTTATTAATAGCTTGTTCAATTTATTTTTGTAAAATAGGACTATTTAACCAATTTATTTCCTCCTCTGTTTATCTGGGAACTTTATATTTTTGTAAATATTCATCCATTTCTGTTAGATTGCCAGAGTTGCTGCCATAAAATTGAACAAATTAGTTCCTAATTATTGCTTTATTTTCTTTTTTCAGTGGTAATAAGTTCACCTTTTCATTTTTCCTGCTGTTGATTTAGTGTTTTGCTTTCCCTTTTCTAATCAAACTTACCAAAGGCTTATTTTTTGTTGTTTTTTTCATAAAGGCAACTTTAGTTTTGTTAATTAGTTCAATAGTTTTCTTAGTTTCAATTTTATTAATCTTTCTTTTGAGTTTCAGAATTTCTAATTTGGGGGACTTCCGGCCAAGATGGCGGCGTGGAGGCAGACAGCTGCTTGAGCTCCTCGTTTTCTCTCAGAACTTACTTCATGACAAGCCTCTGACTTAATGCTTGACCCAGAAAGAAATCCACAAAGTATCACCAAGAGAAGACATCCTTGAAAGTCGCCAGAAAAGGTCTGTGTTTGTTCGGGGGAGGGTCAATCAGACTGGGCGCAGACTGAGGGCAGACAGCCAGAGCAAGACAGGCAGCTCACACAGCTCAGACCGGAGGGGGAGGGGTGTGATCTCTGTCGTTTTTGTGAAAGGGCTTTTGCCCCAGTGTGGAT
Source organism: Sminthopsis crassicaudata (assembly GCF_048593235.1). Classification (NCBI taxonomy): domain Eukaryota; kingdom Metazoa; phylum Chordata; class Mammalia; order Dasyuromorphia; family Dasyuridae; genus Sminthopsis; species Sminthopsis crassicaudata. The sequence continues at coordinate 100,414,179 of NC_133619.1, forward strand.
GCTCCGTCTTGGCAGCAAGCCAGGAGCGGTGGAGAGGGTGTAAACACCGGAGGTGAAGATTAAAACCCCAGAAAGCCAGCGTCTCTCAGAGCCCGGCCACCCCCAACCCCCACCTGGACTGACTCGGTGCGTTCTCGGAGCCTCAGAGCGCAGACTCAGTACAGTCATTGCTGTTCTGTTAGTGGCTCTCTGCTGCCCTACCCCCAGTCTGTAGAGGAAGCCCATTAATACCATCCAGCCCTATCCCCCGCAAAACAGACCAATTGTTTCTCTTGTCAGTTTGTTTTCTTTGATTCCTACTCTGACAAAATGAACAAAAAATTCAAAAGGGCTCTAACCATTGACAGCTTCTGTGTGGAGAGGGAGCAGACTTCAAATGCTGAAGAGACTAGGAACAGAATGTCCCCAGATGTATCCCCTGGGAGGGATATAAGCTGCTCCTCAATACAAAAGAACCTCATAGAGGAAATCAAAAAGGCTCTCACAAGAGAGCTGGAAGAGAAATGGGAAAAGGAAAGGGAAGCTTGGCAAGAGAGCCTGGAGAAGTCATCCCATGCATTCAAAGACAGAATGGATAAAGAAATCAAATCATTGAGAAACAAGATTAGTGAGCTGGAAAAGGTAAACAACTCCAAGGAAAACAGGATTAGAGAGCTGGAAAAAGAAATCAGCTCTCTAAAAAATACAATGGAAAAAAATTCCATAGAAGATAAAAACTCAATTGGACAATTACAAAGAGATATAAAAAAAGTGAGTGAAGAAAATACATCATTGAAAATTAGACTGGAACAAGTAGAAATGAATGACTCAAGGAGAAACCAAGAGGGAGTCAAGCAAAACCAGAGAAATGAGACAATTGAAAAGACTGTCAAGTACCTTACCAGAAAGACAACAGACCTGGAAAACAGATCCAGGAGAGACAATTTGAGAATAATCGGACTCCCTGAAAAATGGGAGGAAAAAAAGAGCTTGGACACCATTTTCGAGGAAATTATCAAAGAGAACTGCCCAGACGTTTTGGAAACAGAGGGTAAAATAGACATTGAGAAAATTCATCGATCACCTACTGAAAGGGACCCTAAAATCAAAACGCCAAGAAATATAGTGGCCAAGTTCAAGAACCATCAGACAAAGGAAAAGATATTGGAAGCTGCTAGAAAAAAACAATTCAGATATGGAGGATCCACAATAAGGATAACACAGGATCTAGCAGCGTCCACATTAAAAGAACGCAGGGCCTGGAACATGATATTCCGAAAGGCTAAGGAACTTGGTATGCAGCCAAGAGTGACTTACCCAGCAAGAATGAGCATCATTTTCCAGGGAAGAAGATGGACATTTAACGAAATAAATGAATTCCATCTATTTTTGATGAAAAAACCAGACCTACATAAAAGGTTTGATCTTCAAATACAGAACTCAAGAGACTTCTAAAAAAGGTAAAAAGAAATCTTGAGAACTATACTTCTGTCAAAAAAATATGTAAAGAACATATGTACAATTTGTCTTAGAAACTAGAGGTGGAAAGGAGATTATATCATAAAAAAGTATAAAGTGGTGGTACTACATCTCATGAAGAGGCAAAGGTAACCTATTATATCTGAGAGAAAGAAAGGAGGGAGATGAACATAGCGTGTATCAATAGACATATTCGATTTATGGTGAAACTTCTTCCACTTCATTGAAAAGTGAAAGGGAAGGAGTAAGCTAAGGGGAAGGGAATACAGTAATTTCGAGGAAAAGGGATAAAATAAGGGGAGGATCTTTAAGGTGGGGGAGGGATCCTAAAAAGGGAGGGCTGTGAAAAGCAAGTGGTGTTTACCAGTTTAATACTGGAAAGGAGGGTAAAAGGGAAGGAAAGGGGAAAAGCATAAGCAGGAGTTAATAGGATGGCAAGCAATATAGAATTAGTCCTTCTAACCATAAATGTGAATGGGGCAAACTGCCTCATAAAGAGGAAGCAGTTAGCAGACTGGATTAAAAGTCAGAATCCTACTATATGTTGTTTACAGGAAACACACCTGAAACAGGATGAGACATTCAAACTAAAAGTAAAAGGGTGGAGCAGAATCTATTATGCTTCAGGCAAAACCAAAAAAGCAGGAGTAGCCATCCTCATCTCAGATCAAGCAAAAACAAAAATTGATCTAATTAAAAGAGATAAGGAAGGGCATTATATCCTGCTAAAGGGAAGCATCAATAGTGAAGCCATATCAATATTAAACATGTATGCACCAAGTGGTGCAGCATCTAAATTCCTAAAAGAGAAATTAAGAGAGCTGCAAGAGGAAATAGATAGCAAAACTATAATAGCGGGAGATCTCAACCTTGCACTATCAGAATTAGATAAATCAAACCACAAAATAAATAAGAAAGAAGTCAAAGAGGTAAATAGAATACTAGAAAAGTTTGATATGATAGATCTTTGGCGAAAGCTAAATGGAGACAGAAAGGAATATACTTTCTTCTCAGCAGTTCATGGAACCTATACAAAAATTGATCATATACTAGGGCATAAAAACCTCAAAATCAAATGCAGTAAGGCAGAAATAGTAAATGCATCCTTTTCAGACCATAATGCAATCAAAATAACATTTAATAAAAAACCAGGGGAAAATAGACCAAAAAATAATTGGAAACTAAATAATCTTATACTAAAGAATGATTGGGTAAAACAGCAAATCATAGACATAATTAATAACTTCACCCAAGAAAATAACAATAATGAGACATCATACCAAAATGTGTGGGATACAGCCAAAGCAGTAATTAGGGGAAGTTTTATATCTCTACAGGCCTACTTGCATAAAATAGAGAAAGAGAGGGCCAACGAATTGGGTTTACAACTAAAATTGCTAGAAAAGGAACAAATTAAAAACCCCCAGACAAACACAAAACTTGAAATTCAAAAAATAAAAGGTGAGATTAATAAAATTGAAAGTAAAAAAACTATTGAATTAATTAATAAAACTAAGAGTTGGTTTTATGAAAAAACCAACAAAATAGACAAACCCTTAGTAAACCTGATTAAAAAAAGGAAAGAGAAAAAGCAAATTGATAGTCTTGAAAATGAAAAGGGTGAACTCACCACTAATGAAGAGGAAATTAGAACAATAGTTAGGAGCTACTTTGCTCAACTTTATGCCGATAAATTTGATAACTTAAATGAAATGGAAGAATACCTTCAAAAATATAGCTTGCCCAGATTAACAGAGGAAGAAGTAAGTAGTCTAAATAGTCCCATCTCAGAAAAAGAAATAGACCAAGCTATTAACCAACTTCCTAAGAAAAAGTCCCCAGGACCAGATGGATTTACAGGTGAATTCTACCAAACATTTAAAGAACAACTAACTCCAATGCTATGTAAACTATTTGAAAAAATAGGGATTGAAGGAGTCCTACCAAATTCCTTCTATGACACAGACATGGTACTGATACTTAAACCAGGTAGATCGAAAACTGAGAAAGAAAACTATAGACCAATTTCCTTAATGAATATTGATGCTAAAATCTTAAATAAGATATTAGCAAATAGACTTCAGAAAATCATCCCCAGAATAATACACTATGACCAAGTGGGATTTATACCAGGAATGCAGGGATGGTTTAATATTAGGAAAACTATTAGTATAATTGACCATATTAATAATCAAATTAATAAAAACCATATGATCATCTCAATAGATGCAGAAAAGGCATTTGATAAAATCCAACATCCATTCCTACTAAAAACGCTTGAGAGTATAGGAATAAATGGACTATTCCTTAAAATAATAAGGAGCATATATTTAAAACCTTCAGTAAACATCATATGTAATGGTGATAAACTAGAACCTTTCCCTGTTAGATCAGGAGTGAAACAAGGTTGCCCACTATCACCATTACTATTCAATATAGTACTAGAAACTCTAGCCTTGGCAATAAGAGCCGAGAAAGAGATCCAAGGAATTAGAGTAGGAAATGAAGAAATCAAATTGTCACTTTTCGCAGATGACATGATGGTATACTTAGAGAACCCCAAAGACTCTGCTAAAAAGCTATTAGAAATAATTCAGAATTTTAGCAAAGTCGCAGGATACAAAATAAATCCACATAAATCCTCAGGATTTTTATACATTACCAACACAATCCAACAGCAAGAGATACAAAGAGAAATTCCATTCAAAATAACAGTCGATAGTATCAAATATTTGGGAATATATCTACCAAAGGAGAGTCAGGAATTATATGAGCAAAATTACAAAACACTTGCCACAAAAATAAAGTCAGATTTAAATAATTGGAAAGACATTCAATGTTCTTGGATAGGCCGAGCGAATATAATAAAGATGACAATACTCCCCAAACTAATCTATTTATTTAGTGCTATACCAATCAGACTCCCAAGAAACTATTTTAATGACCTAGAAAAAATAACAACAAAATTCATATGGAAGAATAAAAGGTCGAGAATTGCAAGGGAACTAATGAAAAAAAAGTCAGAGGAAGGTGGTCTAAGTGTACCTGATTTAAAGCTATATTATAAAGCAACAGTCACCAAAACCATTTGGTATTGGCTAAGAAATAGACTAGTTGATCAGTGGCATAGATTAGGTTCACAGGACAAGATAGTGAATAAAAATAGCAATCTAATCTTTGATAAACCCAAAGATCCCAAATTTTGGGATAAGAATTCATTATTTGACAAAAACTGCTGGGAAAACTGGAAATTAGTATGGCAGAAACTAGGCATGGACCCACATTTAACACCACATACTAAGATTAGATCAAAATGGGTCCAAGATTTAGGCATAAAGAACGAAATCATAAATAAATTGGAGGAACATGGGATGGTTTACCTCTCAGACTTGTGGAGGAGGAAGGAGTTTGTGTCCAAGGGAGAACTAGAGACCATTATTGATCACAAAATAGAACATTTTGATTACACCAAATTAAAAAGTTTCTGCACAAACAAAACTAATGCAAACAAGATTAGAAGGGAAGTAACAAATTGGGAAAAAATTTTTACAGTTAAAGGTTCTGATAAAGGCCTCATCTCCAAAATATACAGAGAATTGACTTTAATCTATAAGAAATCAAGCCATTCTCCAATTGATAAATGGTCAAAGGATATGAACAGACAATTTTCAGATGATGAAATTAAAACTATTTCCACTCATATGAAAGAGTGTTCCAAATCACTATTGATCAGAGAAATGCAAATTAAGACAACTCTGAGGTATCATTACACACCTGTCAGATTGGCTAAGATGACAGGAACAAATAACGATGAATGTTGGAGGGGCTGTGGGAAAACTGGGACACTGATGCATTGTTGGTGGAGTTGTGAAAGAATCCAACCATTCTGGAGAGCAATCTGGAATTATGCCCAAAAAGTTATCAAAATGTGCATACCCTTTGACCCAGCCATACTACTACTGGGCTTATACCCCAAGGAACTACTAGAGAAGGGAAAGGGTCCTGTATGTGCCAAAATGTTTGTGGCAGCCCTTTTCATAGTGGCTAGAAGCTGGAAGATGAATGGATGTCCATCAATTGGAGAATGGTTGGGTAAACTATGGTATATGAATGTTATGGAATATTATTGTTCTATAAGAAATGACCAACAGGAGAAATATAGAGAGGCTTGGAGAGACTTACATCAACTGATGCTGAGTGAAACGAGCAGAACCAGAAGATCATTATACACTTCAACAATGATACTGTACGAGGATGTATGCTGATGGAAGTGGATTTCTTCAACATAGAGAAGAGCTAATCCAATTCCAATTGATTAATGATGGAAAGAACCAGCTACATCCAGAAAAGGAACAATGGGAAATGAATGTAAACTGTTATTTTTACCTTCTGAATCCAATTCTTCCTGTGCAACAAAAAATTCGGTTCTACACACATATATTGTATCTAAATTATACTGTAATATATTTAACATATATAAGACTGCTTGCCATCTGGGGGAGGGGTTTGGGGGAGGAAGGGAAAAAATCTGAATAGAAGTAAGTGCAAGGGATAATGTTGTAAAAAATTACCCATGCATATGTACTGTCAAAAAATGTTATAATTATAAAATAAAATAAAAATAAATTAAAAAAAAAAAAAAAAAAAAAAAAAAAAGAATTTCTAATTTGGTATTTAATTGGGGGTTTTTAATTTGTATTTTATCTAACTTTTTAAATTGCGTGTCCAATTCATTTAACTCTTCTTTCTCTAATTTATTCATGTAGCTGTTTAGAGATATAAAATTTCCCTTAAGACTTGCATCCTAAAAGTTTTGGTATGTTGTCATATTTTTTGTCATTCTCTTGGATGAAATTATGAATTGTTTCTGTGACTTGGGGTTTGACCCACTCATTCTTTAGAATTAGATTATTAAATTTATAATTGGTTTTTAGTCAGCCCCTTTATTGATTATAATTTTTATTGCATTATTGTATGAAAAGGCTGCATTTACTATCTGCCTTTTTCCATTTGATTGTGAAGTTTTTATGCCCTAATACATGGTCACTTTTTGTTTAGGTGCCATGTCCTACTGAGAAAAAGGTGTATTCCTTTATGCCCCTATTCAGTTTTCTTCAAAGGTCTATCCTATCTATGATTTCTAGGATCCTATTAAACTTCCAAGTTTTTTTTTTTTATTTTGTGGTTAGATTTATCTGATTCTTGAAGGGAAGGTTGAGGTCCCCCACTAGAACAGTTTTGGTATCTATTTTTTTCCTATAAATGGCTTAAAATCTTCTCTAGGAATTTTCCTGCTCTACAACTTGGTGAATACATATTTAGTATTGTTGCCATTTGTTTATTTACTGTATCCTTCATTAATATATACTTTACCACCTTATTTCTTTTAATAAGTTCTATTTTTACTTTTGCTTTATCTGAGATCAGAATTGCTACCCAATTTTTTTTTTTACTTCACCTGAAGCATAATAAATTCTGTTCCAGTGTTTTACCTTTTCTCTGTATGTCTCTCTTGTGTCAGATATGTTTCTTATAAACAAGATATTGTAGGATTCTGGTTTCTAATCCACTCTGCTGTTTGCTTCTATTTTATGGAAGAATTCATCCATTCATATTACCAGTTATAATTACCAGCTCTGTATTTCCATCTAACCTATTTTCTGCCCTGTATTATACTTTTGTTTCCATGGTTGAGGGGGCAATGCTTCAAGCTTCAGAGATTTTGTGCAACTCTTTTCAGAGATCCTTCTAGAGACCTGTAAATTTTCATTTCTTCCAACTTATTATGATCCAAGGAGAAATGTGTTTACTATTCTCCTAGCCTATGCTCTTGTTTGTCCTGTCAAGAGTAAGCTATCTTTTCTACTCTGGAATTGTGAAGATGTTTCTTGATCTATTTTGGCTATAAGTTATAGTATGCAAGAGCCCCTTCTGGTCTTGAAACTGTGAGCCAGTACTACAAACCAGATCTTAGTATGGGCAAAAGAACAGAGTTCTTCCTCAGTGCTAGCAAAGAGGTCCTGTAATATTCTTATTACCTATTTTGCTTCTTCTTCTTTCTTCTCCTTCTGGTCCTCCTCCTCTTTTTTTCTTTCTTCCTCTTCTTCTTTCTTCTTCTTTTCCTTCTTCTTCCTCTTCTTTCTTCTTTCTCCTCCTCTTCCTCCTCCTCTTCCTCTTGTTCTTGTTGTTCTTGTTCTTGTTCTTGTTGTTCTTGTTGTTCTTGTTCTTGTTCTTGTTCTTGTTCTTGTTCTTGTTCTTGTTCTTGTTCTTGTTCTTCTTCTTCTTCTTCTTCTTGTTCTTCTTCTTGTTCTTCTTCTTGTTCTTCTTCTTGTTCTTCTTGTTCTTCTTCTTGTTCTTCTTCTTGTTCTTCTTCTTCTTGTTCTTCTTCTTCTTCTTCTTCTTCTTCTTCTTCTTCTTCTTCTTCTTCTTCTTCTTCTTCTTCTTCTTCTTCTTCTTCTTCTTCTTCTTCTTCTTCTTCTTCTTCTTCTTCTTCTTCTTCTTCTTCTTCTTCTTCTTCTTCTTCTTCTTCTTCTTCTTCTTCTTCTTCTTCTTCTTCTTCTTCTTCTTCTTCTTCTTCTTCTTCTTCTTCTTCTTCTTCCGCCGCCAACAATCGCTCCTGGTTTTCTGGGGCTCTCCTCAGACCCTAGTGCAACAGACCTTTCTTGATAATTTAAAAAAATTCCTTGGAGTCTGTGGTCTGAGAAGTCTGCAAACCACAACTACTTTCAGATTCAGAAGCTCCAATACCTGCTCCTGGTTTTGAGGGTCTGGGACTATGCTGGCACAGCCTGTGTGCCATCCTACTACACTTTCTGCTGATCTCTAAATTGTTTGACTGAATAATTGTTCCACTCTGTCTTTTTGTGGGTTCTGATGCTCTAGAATTTAATAAGTCATTTTTTAAAGGTATTTGGAGGAGTATGGGAGAGAGTTCAGGTAAGCCCATGTCTTTACCATCTTGGTTCTTTCTCCATTTATTCTGAGTATAAAAGAAGACTATTCCTCACATTGGAATTCCTCTCTCTCACCATATCCCTGATAATGCAATACATTAATGAAGTACACTCTCCCTTGGTTTGATTGTTTTTCTCTCTATTTGCCTCCAAGTTTTCTCCTTGATTCCATGTTTGCCTGTTTCCCTACCTATCCCTTTTCCCCTAAAACTCTAATTTCCCAACTAGTGTTTTCAATGGTAATTTCAAGCACCAAATCCATTATGTTACATTGAGAGAAAAAATTCCTCTTCCCTCTTTACACATTACCTCTATTCATCTATAGGAGTATTCATCATTGGACACTCCTTCCAGCATCCATTCAGGGTTTTCTTGCTTTTCTACATTATTTATTCTTTCCCTTCTCATTCACTTTCCTGTAGACTTTTCTTTTTCTGAGTCCACAGGGGTCATTTTTAGGTCATGGCTAACTCTAGATTTCACCATCAGACATTCTTTACTTTCTCCTGTTTCATTCATTCAAATGCACTCTCACATGTTATTATAAAAATGATTCTCTTGTAGGATATCACAAAGCTCTGTCCATAATGCCCCAGATTTACGTCTTTACTATTATATCTACCAGGCTTCCATTTTCCTTTCTCCTTCTCCTTCTTTTCTCATAGAAAATGTATATTTTACTTATAGATTTTATTGATTTCCCTGCTGTCATTCTGTGCTATTGCTCTCTTTGTCTGTTATATTTATGCACGCTTTTGTATTTTGGGTCCTTGGCTTTGTTACTGCAGCCTTGCATGGAAGATGAAGGGATGCTGAATAAGCTCAGGGTCAGTAAGAGTCAGTTCATACAATTTTTTGTTTTGTTTTGTTTTTAACCTTTTTTTTTTTAGATTTTAAGTGTTCTAGTCCATGGAGACAGCTAAATTTATTTTATCTTTGGAGCATAATTTCTGCTTTGGAAAAAAAAAAATGAGAAATCATGGGGATAAGAGAAAATGTCTCATCCTGTATTTTGTTGTTCATATAACTCAGAATGGCAAATTACTTTACAAAGAACTTTCTGCTACATAAATAAAATCATTATATTTTTGTTTGGCTTTCTCTGCTGAAGAATTCTAACATACATCTATAACCTTAGCCTCTAGAATTAAAATGATATCATTTTATTAATACCCAATACATTCTATAATAGAATTCTACATATTATATGTTTGATATACAGGTATTAAATGTCCTATAAGAAGAATAATTCATTGTATATGAAATCAATGGTCCATCTTTAACTGTGAGTAAATAATATAGAGTAAGCAATTTCACAATTGGAAGTTGAGTGGGCAAAAAAGAAAGAGAAATTAGGATTAAAAATATCTCACATTGGGGCAGCTAAGTGGCACAGTGGATAGAGCACCAGCCCTGAATTCAGGAGGACCCAAGTTCAAATCTGGTCTCAGACACTTAACACTGCCTAGCTGTGTGACCCTGGGCAAGTCACTTAACCCCAGCCTCAGGAAAAAAAAAAATTAAAAAAAAATGTCTCACTTTTTTTTTTTCTGAGAAAATTAGAGATTATAAATTACTTCAAATAATGTATTCATAGAGGAGATTTAGCCATTGAAGAGGCCACTTTGCCTCTTAAAAGTCAGTTTTTTTTTTTGTTTAACAAGTCTCTCTTTTGTATTTTAAAATGATTTAGATTTTAACTTAAAATCCTGCAACATCTCATTTTTAGTTAGTCATTCTATTCATCTGTATTGCAAATTGATTCTGAAGTCAATGTAGCCATTCAGTACATTTCAAATCCTATCTACTCTGATGAGTCATTCACATTTAGAAAAGGAGAGTGAAAAACATAATCCTGATATCTTATTTATCCTTCCCATGATTCATTAAGTAGAGATGAAATCTTGTGTTTATAAGTGAGCTAAAAGCAGATATATAACCTAGAAAAATAGATTTTTATTTTTTGCATGTTATAAGGAGTTATTATAATAGCAAATTACATTGGTATGGAACTTCTGCATTATTCCCATTTTACAGAGGAGAAAAATGTGTCTCATGGATTAAGTGATTTAACCAGTATCACATAGCTATTATTATACTCACGATTGAAATATATATATACATATATATATTATACAAATATTATATATATATATTTTACTTAAAGTTATAATTAAGGAACACATATTGCTTGCTACTACAACAGATTCAATGAGATGTAACAGTGTCACAGTACCATATACAGACATAGAAAAACTGGAAAAGGAACAATCTATTTCTGTGTTAGTCACTCTAAGACTTAAGAACTCTTACTTGAATTTAATTAATAAATATCCGTTCATGGGCATGGTAATATATATTACTAGCTGTGACTACTAACATCCTTGACTTTAGGGCTCAACTAAAATTCCAGCTTGTAAAGAAAACCTTCCCCAAACCTTCTTAATTCCAGTGTCTTCCTTCTGTGAATTAATTCCTATTTATTTTGTTCATATCTTGCTTTTTATATGTGGTATTTTGCATGTTGTCTCTACATTTGATTATAATCTCTTTGATAGTAGGGACTGTCTTTTGTCACTCTCTGCACTACATAGGAGGAACTTAACAAGTGTTTATTAATTGATTGAGAGAATATTTCTATTTTTCATGAAGATCAAAATACACCCATTTATTCACTCTATGACCTCTCTCTTCTTGTATTGTGAAAATAAAAATCACTCAATTGTCCATGTTACACAATAAATGAAGGTGCTCTTTTAAGGGGTATGAAGTAATTCAATGAAAAATACCATTGCTCCTTCAGGCTACTAAGCTGGCTAATTCCAAAGCTAACCATTTTCTATACCTTCCTCTAAATCCAAGGAAGGAGGACATCATGATAAGTATGTTCTAGGGCAGGCTGAAAAAAAGACTCACAATAACTTTTAAAAATAAATTCCATCAGGGTAGAAAATTTGTGGAGGAGGGAGTCATTTAACCATGAGAAACCATCAAAATTTTTCTGGAAGGGACAGCCAAGATGTTTTGTGCTGGGGAGGAGTTCACTTAATGAGAAAACCTGCTATGAAGTTTCATGTTTTAACCCATTATTTTTGCAAAGTAGGTGTCAAGCTCAATTATTTTTACTTGCTAAAAGAATACAATGCTATCAGCACCCATGAAATTTTGACATCTTTGGGGGAAATATTCGAGTCATCCTGCCTTTGTTACAATTCTTAGGCTGGCAAATGACTTCTTACACTTCCACACCCCCCCTCCTTTTTTCACTTGAGTTAAAACATTAGTGTCTGTATAAATGTGGGAAATAAAGAGCAAAAACCCTTATGTTTTTAGGCATGCTTCATACTTGAGTAGTACTAAGGTATATCATATACACGCATTGACTTTCATTTCTGACAGATACCTTTACCACCAGTATCTTTTAGAGAAATTCTTCTATTTGATTACCCTTAATTATACCAGATTATGTTACATTACCCACTTCAGTGACTATGAAAGTACAATACATCCTCCACTAAAGCTGTCTTCCTGAGGTTCTTTGGATGTCACAGAGCTTCTTCATTACTTTACTCTTCAAACACTGTGTCCTGGGGTAGGCACAAAGTGTGGCAAGGAGGAGCTAATTTGGTGTCATGTCACTTGTAATAGATCTCTTCATTGAAAGGGAGTTACATATTCTTACTCAGTTTTAAGCATGGGGAGCAATACACTAGTGAGCTCCTTCAATTTGGTCAGAAGGAATCAAATACAGCAGAAAATAGCTCTACAATCTTTTTAAAGACAAACTGAAAAGGAAAACAGGAAGATGTATTTGTTCAGCAATATCTGGATGCTGAAGGACAGTTGTTTTTGTTTTTTTGCTTTTTTTCTTAATTCCTGTATTTGCAGTGAAATTTATCTGTTATTTACACAAAATTCTCAAAACTTAACAGCACTTTTTATTGTTTCAGGCAATGAAATAAATGACTAAATGCATACCAAGTAAAAGGTAACATTAATAAGTTGGTGTTTTCTTAGCATCCACTTTATGTTTAATGTGCTCTCATTCTTTTGACATGGGGAATTTTTAAATGAATTCATTGCTTTGCTAAAAAGGTACCTATGAGAATGGTCCTCTCCCTTTAATAAAGAGTTTGATTGTTTATGGAAAGGATTAAAATATTTTCTTCTAGCATCTTCTTATCTAATGCAGTAATTTATTTTTTTATCTCCTGTCTTTTTTTCCTTATCCTTTGGAATTCTGTGTCTTGCTCTTTATTGCTGCACTAAGGAGCACTGACAGAAAGCCCCAGGTGGCTAATGCTAAGGGAGGTAGGAAGGAATCAGCAGGAAAAGAAGGTTGGCATTGAGACAGTCTGAAGTTCAAGTTCATGAAAGACATGAAGCAGAGAAGTGAGCTCTATAAATAGTGGATGAGTTCAGAGATCAAATTGTCAAACAGATTTTAGGAAATTCTAGGGGATAGAACAAGGTCTATTTTGAGAATATAAGAATTCTATATATTCAAAAGTGCAGAAAGTTAACTCTGAAGACAAATTACTCGTTGGGGTACATATTAGAGTGGGGAACAACAAAAGCAGATAAATGGAAGGGGTTGTGCAACCAGAGGTGCCATGACATGTCCAGAGTGTTCCAAACTTGTCCCACTACCACTTCTGAATGGCCTGTTGCTTCACTTCATCTTCTCTCTCTCACAAATGGAAGAGATCTGTGTTTAGATGGGACAGACAATATTATATATGGGGCATCCAGATATAACACTTCAGAAAAACTATAAGTAGATTATCCTTTGATATGAATAGAAACAGATTCTATGTATGTACTGTGAATCTTGTGTATGTTAACATTAGGCTGATCTCACATTATATATTGTAAAATTATTCAGTATCATTTGAAATATTTACACAAAAACTCACAAAATACATTTTACACTCTATTTTTTTTTTTCAGGAAAGCATTTATAGAAAAATCAGGGCATCAAAACTTTGACTTTTTGAATGAGATTATATGTTCATATTGGAAAACAATAGAAATCATCATTGTGTAGTCAGTGGAAAGAGTTTATAGGATTTGGAGGCAGAAAATCTGGGTTTCAATGCCAGATCAGATACTTTTTCTCTTTTTTTTTTTTGAACAAGTCACTTTACCCATTTTTTTATCTGTAAAAGGAGAGGTATGAAATAGATAAGTTCTGATACCATTTCTAGCTCTAATTTTCTCTGTCCTACTCACTGATAGGACCAATGTTAACATGTATATATAATACTATGTAGAACATGTAAAATCACATATGTATTTATTATATAATGATATGATGCAACTAAGTGTAATAGATGAGTCTATGGGCAACATTTTAATAGGAAATCAGTAATGATAACAAATATTTCTGCATTTTTACTATTCAGTTGTGTCAGTAGTGTCTGATTCTGTGACTTCATATGAAATTTTCTTGGCAGATACTTGGAATGGTTTGCCATTTTCCTATCTAGTTCATTTTACAGATAAAGAAACTAAGGCAAGTAGGATTAAGTGACTTTCCCAGGGTGATTGGGCTATCAAGTGCCTGAGGCCAGATTTAAAGTGAGGAAGAGGAGTTTTTCTGTCTCTAGGCACCCCCACTCTATTTCCTACTAACTAGCTACCCATATTTGTTATCTATCTATCTTTATCTATATTACTATTTTTATTAAAGCTTTTTAATTTTTAAAAGATATGCATGGATAATTTTTCAACATCAACCCTTGCAAAACGTTGTGTTCCAATTTCCCCCCTTTCCCCTACCTATACACTAAGGATAGCAAGTAATCCAATATATGTTAAACATGATAAAAATATATGTAAAATGTAATATATGCAAACATATTTACACAATTTTCTTGCTACACAAGACAAATCAAAAAGGAAAAAATGAGAAAATAAAATGCAAGCACACAACAACAAAAAGAGTGAATAATACTATGTTGTGATCTGCTTATTTCCCACAGTCCTCTCTCTGGATGCAGATGGCACCCAAAAGATGGATAGAACTGGCCTGAACCATCTCATTGTCGAAAAGAGCCACATCCAACCGAATTGACTATCATATAATCTTGTTGTTGCTGTATACAATGGTCTCCTGATTCTTCTCATTTCACTTATCGGTAGTTCATGAAACTCTCTCCAGGACTCTCTCTGAAATCATTCCACTGATAGTTTCTTACATAAAAATAGTATTCTATAACATTCATATACCATAACTTATTTAGCCATTCTCCAATTGATGGACATCCATAAATTTCCAGTTTATTGCCACTTCAAAAAGGGCTGCCACAAATATGGGTCCCTTTCCCTCCTTTAAATTCTCTTTGGAATATAAACCTAGCAGAAACCCTACTGGATCAAAGGGTATGCACAATTTGATAACTTTTTGAACATAGTTCCAAATTGCCCTAGTGTCACAATTTTCCCACATTCCCTCCAATATTCATCCTTGTGTTTTCCTGTCATCTCATCCAATCTGAGAGATGTGTAGTGGTATTTCAGAACTGTCTTAATTTGCATTTCTCTAATCAATCATGATTTAGAGCACCTTTTCATATGGCTAGAAATGGTTTTAATTTTTTAAATTTTTTCTTATAAAAAGTATTTGTTCATATCCTTTGACCATTTATCAATTGGAGAATGGCTTGAATTCAAATAAATTTGAGTCAATTCTCTCTCTCTCTCTCTCTCTCTCTCTCTCTCTCTCTCTCTCTCTCTCTCTCTCTCTCTCTCTATATATATATATATATATATATATATATATATTTTTTTTTTTTTTAAACATTTGAAAGTTGAAAAGTTAGTTTGGGATTTATATGGCATTAAACCATAAATATATTGCTATATTGATTGTTTGGAATTTAACCTTCTTTTATATTTTCTATTCTTAGGGGAAAGAAGTAATGAATGATTGATGACAAAAAAAAGCTTAGAAAGGATGAAAAATATAATTAACTTTTAAATGAGCATAAGCTTCTTTCACAATGTAGATAATATTGTTTATAACAAATATTGGTTGAGTATCTTTTGTTGATACCTTTACATATTTTTTTAAGTTGGCTCATTTATTTTTTAATTTTAGATTTTTATTTTCAAATTACTCAATTTCTTAGCCAGTACCAAATGGTTTTGATGACCTCTGCTTTATAATATAGTTTTAGATCTGGTATAGCTAGGATACCATCATTTGCATTTTGTTTCCTTAATTCCCTTGAAATTCTTGATCTTTTGTTCTTCCAGATGAATTTTGTTATTATTTTTTCTAGTTAAAATAATGATTTGGCAATTTGATTGGTATGGCATTGAACAAGCAGACCAATTTAGGCAGAATTTTCATTTCTATTATATTAGCTAGTCCTAGCCATATTTTTCTGATTGTTAGATGTGACTTTTTATTTCTGTGGAAAATATTTTTAATTGTGTTCATATAATTCCTGACTTTATCTTGGCAGGTAGACACCCAAATATTTTATATTATGTACAGTTATTTTAAATGAATTTTTTCTATTTCTTGCTGCTGTAGTTTGTTGGCAATATATAAAAATACTGATGATTTTTGTGGATTAATTTTGTATCCTGCAACTTTGCTAAAGTTGTGAATTATTTCTAGTAGTTTTTATTTAATTCTCTAGGATGTTCTACATATACTATCATAGATGCAGAGTGATACCTTTATATCTTTGTTCAGTCATTTCAGTAATATATAACTTTTTACTCCATTGGGATTTTCTTGTCAAAGATACTTGAGTAGTTTGCCATTTTCTTTTCCAACTGGAGGAAATTGAGTCAAACATGGTTAATTGACTTAAGAATCACAGAACTAGTAAGTATCTGAGGTCAGATTTTGAACTCAGAGGAATCTTCCTTACTCCAGACTCAGCACTCTGTTCATTACATCACCTGACAGTTTGTTTATTCCACAGAAAATATTGACTAGCTTCTTCTATGAAGTTGCATAGTAACATATTTTAGTTAGTTTGTTTTCCAAATCAGGGTTCCTAGCCTTCTAGAGAATTTCTATCACACATTGCTTCATATTCCTCAAATTGTCTCTAGTCTTTCCCAGCTTTAATTTAGCTTTTAGTACAATATACCAAAAATATTATTTTGCATTTATAACTATTCTTTCTAATTCTTTTCCCTATAGTAAAAAAAAAAAAAAAAAAAAAAAAAAAAAAAGGACAAGAACCCTTCAATAACTTCCCCTTTTATAATAGAACTGACATAGAATCTAAAAATGTGGAAAGGTCCTCAACTCATCTAGTGCAAATTCATTTTCATGACATTTGATAATTATTATTTAACTCTAAATTCATTCTTTAACAAAATTCTGTTTTGGTTAACATCACAGAATCATAGAATGGAATAATTGGAATGGACTTTGGAATGTACAACTTGTTCCTGAAAAATAATTCCCTATACCAGTTTAGAAAATCTGTTATAAGTGGACATCTAGCCTTTGTTTGAACATTTCCACTAAGATGGAAGCCAACACCTTCTAAGACAATTAATCTTATTTAAGGCTATCTTTAATTGTTAAGAAATTCTTTGTTGGACATTTGTCTCTTTGCAATTTCTACTATTGCTCTTATTTCCTTTCTCTGGGGCCAAGCAAAGCCATGATCATTTAATTTTCCACACAAAAACTGTTCAGATAGAAGCCTAATCAGAAGAATGAAAATTCCCGTAGTCTTCATCTGAAAAAAAAAACCCAAGACCTCAAGGAATTTTACCTTTCATTTGTTTCCTTCTGGATCTTCTTCACTTTATTGACGTCACTTCCCAAATGTAATACTTAGAACTGAATGCAATAACCATTGGTACTATAATTATCACTCTCTTCCTTGGCATAATGACTTTTCTAATGCATTAATGAATATTAAGATTGAATTGGTTTTGTTATGTTATGTAACGTGCTCTCCTGGCAGTTACAATTACTAGCTTAATAACCGGTAGCGCACTCAAGAACAACCATGTGTAATCTTAAAAGCCTTTATTATACCTACTCACATAATGCCCTGACTGATGCCCTGACTTGTTGGTTCCCAAGTGAACACCTGGTCAGAAGACCCATGTGTTCACTACCAAAACCCTTACCTCTTTTGGCTATCCATCTTGGCTTGGCCACCCAGGCTGGGAAGCCAAGGTGAAGAACGCCAGGTTAAAGAGGCCGCCTGCTGCCTGCAGTGGGCTTATATAGGGCCTGTGAGGTCACACACACAGCCAATCAGCGACAGAGTCACCCATTACGAAGCTATCTCAATATGGCCAGGATCCCGCCCAAGGGCAGTCCTAATATCCACAGAAATTACTTAGGGGCCTCAATCTCCCGATGCGCTGTGGCACCCATTTAAAGGCCCCTTACAATGTTACTATAGAATATGTTTGATACATATTCAACTTCCAATCCACTAAAACAGCAAGGTTTTTTTATTCTTTTTGTAATATTGTTTGTTTTAGGAAAAAGTCCACATAATCATGATTCTCCTTGCTAAATTACTTTTAACCTAAGTGCA
Source organism: Sminthopsis crassicaudata (assembly GCF_048593235.1). Lineage (NCBI taxonomy): Eukaryota > Metazoa > Chordata > Mammalia > Dasyuromorphia > Dasyuridae > Sminthopsis > Sminthopsis crassicaudata. The sequence goes on from NC_133619.1 coordinate 100,432,126, forward strand.
AGATTTGCTCATATTAAAACATTGCCAGTTTATTACAATTGTTCCAATATTCTACTCCATCATGTTGTTTATGAGTTTAGCTGTAAACTGTTATTAGCTATCTAGTCTGATTTTATTATTTGAAAATTTAGTGAAAGATGTTGATCCTTTTACTTAAATCATTGATAAAATTTTTAAAGTATAAAACTCAAACAAAGATCCCTGGGATACTCTATGGGGAATTTTCTTCTATGAATTCAACTATTTTCAAAGTCACCTGATCTCATTGTCCAGTCCACATTTATCTCTCTTAGCCACAATGACAGCATGATGAAGGAAAACATATTGAAAATTACAGGGTTTGCATATCAATAGCCAAATTAACAAAAAACATATGATCATCTCAATAGCTGCAGAAAAAAGCATTTGATAAAATCCAAAATCCAAACACTTGAGAGTATAGGAATAAATGGACTTTTCCTTAAAATGATCTGTAGCATGTATTTAAAACCATCAGTAAACATCATGTGTAATGAGGATAAATTCCCAATAAGATCAGGAGTGAAACAAGGTTGCCCACTATCACTATTTTTATTTAATATTGTATTAGAAATGCTAGCTTTGGCAATAAGAATTGAGAAAGATATTAAAGGAATTAGAATAGGTAATGAGGAAATCAAATGCTGATGATATTATGGTATACTTAGAGAACCCCAGAGCTTCTATTAAAAAAGCTATTAGAAATAATTCACACCTTTAGCAAAGTTGCAAGATACAAAATAAACCCACAAAAGTCATCAGCATTCTTATTTATCACTAACAAAATCCAACAGTTAGTGTACAAAGAGAAATTCCATTTAAAGTAACTACCTATATATAAAATATTTGGGAATCTATCAGCCAAGGGAAAATCAGAAATTTTATGAGCAAAACTATAAAACACTTTCCACACAAATAAAGTCAGAACTAACCAATTGGAAAAATATTAAATGCTCTTGGATAGGGCAAGCAAATATAATAAAGATTACAATACTACCTAAACTAATCTATTTATTTAGCTCTATACCAATCAGACTCCCAAATAACTATTTTAATGACCTAGAAAAAATAACAACAAAGTTCATATGGAAAAACAAAAAGTCAAGAATTACAAGAGAACTAAAGAAAAAAAAATCAAATGAAGATTGTCTGGCTGTACCAGATCTAAAATTTTATTTAAGCAGCAGTCACCAAGACCATTTGGTATTGGCTAAGAAATAGACTAGTTGATCAGTGGAATAGGTTAGGTTCAAAGGACAAAATAGTCAATAACTTTAATAATCTAATATTTGGCAAACCCAAAGCCCCCAGCTTTGGGATAAGAATTCATGTTTGACAAAAACTGCTGAGAAAATTTGAAATTAGTATGGCAGAAACTAGGCATTGATCCACACTTAACACCATACACCAAGATAAGGTCAAAATGGGTTCATGACTTAGTTATAAAGAATGAGATTATGAATGAATTAGAAGAACATGAGATATTTTGTCTCTCAGACATGTGGAAGAGGAAAGAATTTGTGACCAAAGAAGAACTAGAGATCATTATTGATCACAAAATAGAAAATTTTTATTATATCAAGTTAAAACGCTTTTGTACAAAGAAAACTAATGCAGACAAGATTAGAAGGGAAGCGTTAAACTGGGAAAACATTTTTACAGTCAAAGGTTCTGATAAAGGCCTCATTTCCAAAGTATATAGGGAATGTTCTCTAATTTATAAGAAATCAAGCCATTCTCCAATTGATAAATGGTCAAAGGATAGGCCCAAACAGTTCTCAGAAGAAGAAATTGAAACTATTTCTAGCCATATGAAAAGATGCTCCAAGTGATTATTAATCAGAGAAATGCAAATTAAGACAACTCTGAGATACCACTACAAACCTGTCAGATTGGTTAGAATGACAGGGAAAGATAATGCAGAATGTTGTAGGGGATGTGGGAAAACTAGGACACTGATACATTGTTAGTGGATTTATGAATACATCCAGCCATTCTGGAGAGCAATTTGGAACTATGCTCAAAGAGTTATCAAACTGTGCATACCCTTTGATCCAGCACTGCTACTATTGGGCTTATATCCCAAAGAGATATAAGAAAGAAGGGACAGGGACCTGTATGTGCAAGAATGTTTGTGGCAGGCCTCTTTATAGTGGCCAGAAACTGGAAACTTAGTGGAAGCTCATCAATTGGAGAATGGCTGAATAAATTGTGGTATATGAATATTATGGAATATTATTGTTCTGTAAGAAATTACCAGCAGGATGATTTTAGAAAGGCCTGGAAAGACTTACGTGCATTGATCCTGAGTGAAATGAGCAGGACCAGGATATCATTATATACTTCAACAACAATACTATATGATGATCAATTCTGATGGACGTGGCCCTCTTCAACAATGAGATGAATCAAATCAGTTCCAATAGAGCAGTGATGAACTGAACCAGTTATACCCAGTGAAAGAACTCTGGGAGATGATTATAAACCACTACATAGAATTCCCAATAACCCTATTTTTGTCTGCCTGCATTTTTTATTTCCTTTACTGGTTAATTGTACACTATTTCAAAGTCTGATTGTTCTTGTTCAGAAAAATAACTGTATGGACATATATACAATATGTGTAATATTATATCTTAACATATTTAACATGTATGGGTCTGCCTGCCATCTGGGGGAGAGGGTAGGGGGAGAGAGGGGAAAATTGGAACAAAAGGTTTTTTAATTGTCAATGCTGAAACATTACCCATGAATATATCTTGTAAATAAAAAGCTACAATAAAAAAAATAAAAAAAATAAAATTACAGGGTTTCCCTGGAATGTTGTATTCTTGGTGAATCCATGTTACCTATTTTCAATAAACTGCCTCTTTTTTTTTTCCTCAAGGTAGCATGGTACCATGGAAAGAAACACTGGTTTTAGAAGTAGAAGAGGACATGAGTTCAGATCCTGTCTCTTATGCATAACAGCTATATAATCCTGACAAGGCATATAACCTCCCTCAGCTTCATTTTCCTCATCTGCAAAATGAGAATTGACAAAAATGGTTACTCATGTCTCTTTTAAAACTAGCTCTATAGTCTTAGAAAAATATTATCCATCTTCACACAATTTACCAAGAATCAAAAAGACACTTGCTGGTGCATAAGTTATTAATACTATTCTTTTCCTAGTTTTAAAAATTGGTGCACTGTTTGCATTTTAAAGGTCTTATAGTATTTTCCTCATATGCTATCCTTCCAAGTATCAGTGGCAATGAATCATTCATTATATTGGATAATTCTTTTAGCAGGTAAGGAAATAGTATTTCCTAGACACATCATCCTTCATAATTACTTAGCTTCCCTGTTCTAACCTCCTCTCTTTAAACATTCTATAATGACTGATGGTTCACTCTATTAGATCACTATTTGGGAATATCCAAGTTATATCTGCATTCATGTCCTATTCTCTGCACATCTCTTCTACAATATCCCTGTGGCTTTTTTGGACCAAATTATTTCCTCTCAAATGTGCTGCCCATTGTGTGCTCTCCTTCTTAGAAAAAATTTTGGGGGTTAAGTAATTTGCCCAAGGTCACACAGCTAATAAGTATTAAGTATCTGAGAACTGATTTGAAATTGGGTCCTTCTAATTCCAGGGCCAGTGCTCTATCCATTGTACCATCTAGCTGCCCTTCTCTTCTTGCAATCTAACCTCCTTAAGATTAGGGACTATCTCTGCTTTTGCATTAGTGTCTCTAAGTTACTATGTCCAAAATAGGAATCACTATCTCACACAGTCTCCCAAACACATCCTTTTTCTTTATTTTCCAATTATTGTAGAGTGCATCATCATCTTTTTGACAACCATATGCAGTTTCAGTGCTATCTTCATTCTTCCCTTTCTCTTACTTCAGTTAAGATAAAGCTAAACAAGTGCTTTCTCTCTCTTTGTCCCAAGAGTGATACAAATTTTTCCTTGCATGGCTACAAACCTGGGACTAAGTTGAAGGGGTTTGGGGATTAAGACTTAAACTCTGCCTCTCACCACGATTTCCAGATTGTCTCCAGCCATACTGACTTGTTTCCTAGTCTCACAAAGGCATAAAAAATACTTGGAATTAAGGCCCTTCAGATTTGTTGGCTATCCAGAATATGCAAAGCACACACTCTTCCCTATTTACCATAAGTTTCTGTGTGCAAGAAGGAAGAGGGTGAAGGGCATCCCTTGTTATTTTTTTATCTGTACTGAACTTTATGTATATGTTTCTTTCTACATTAAAATGTAATAAGGTATCTGAGGTAAAGACTGTTGCTTTTCATTTGTATTCCCAACACTTAGTATAGTATCTGGCAGTTAGTGAATACTTACTAAATTCCTGTTGATTAATTTATTGATTTTTAATTAATGCTGATTGAATTGAATTCTTCCTGCCTTGAATACTCTCACTTCTCCTCTGTGAATTTCTAAATCTCAGCTTTCCATCAAGAAGCTGATTAAATGTTAACTTACCTAAAAACTTTTCTCTGCCTCACATCATAATAAGGTTTCCTTCTGAACTCATACTGTTAGGATTACAAGGTAAGAACTCAGGTTGTCTAAACAATTCTCTGGCTCAGAATTCACACCTTTGGTTCAGGTCTTTGAAGGGAGTTTACACTTTTGAACTTCTGAGGTAGAGTTTACATGTTTAAAAGAAGTTTGCACCTTTAAGAGGAGTAAGTTCATTGGTTGAAATATTTCCCCAGGCCCCCTTGAGTTCTCACAAGGCCATTCTCTGGGAGGATAAAAGAAGACAACATTGGGCCTGGACAAGCAGTCTGAATTGGGGAAGGACAAGAGCTGGAGGAGATTCAGAGCTACCAAGAAACCTGTTCATAGAGAAAAGATTATACAGAAAAGAGATCTCCCAGAGAAGGATTCCAATTGAGAGACGATAGGACCTTGCCATCATACCATGCTTCTTTCATATTAACATGTGATATTTGCCCTTGTATATCTTAATGTGCCTTGTTTTCAAGTTGCTCTCTTAGGAAAATTAATTAACTGTATGTGTGGCTCATGTGTAGATACTTTGACCTAAATCCTATAAAATGCAAACCTTTCAGAACCTGGATGAGAATGAGTTCCATCTCCTTTCCAGCTTTTTTTTTTTTTTTTTTTTTTTTTTTAACTAAATGACCATATAAATTTCTTTCTAAAACCATTTCTGTTTTGTGGGTTTGTTTTCAGGAACGATATTAAAAATATGAAATAAATATTTCTCAAAGAAAAGTAATGATACATTATTTCTTTTGGACCCAATAGTTGGTTCTACCTAAGCATCCTAACTAAAATAGACTTCTTGACCTCTCATAGATATTGGAAAGAAAAAAATATATATAATGTTTTAGAGAGTCTTGTGACTACATGAATAGTTTTGTATTAACTGGTGAGTGGAACAAAAATAAAAAGCAATGATCTCTTGCTTTTCCATAAAAAGTGAAAGGAGTCTTGTCTGTTATCTACCAGGAAGGAAAAGAAAAAAAAAATCTTCTGCTTACAGTATTGCCAAGGATAATTTAGTAGGAAACTTCCTAGTAAGAATACTTATATGTAATAAATAGAAATAAGTAGGAATATTTATTTGCTACAGGGTTGATACAGAAAGTATCTATAGAGGAAATGCTTTCAGATATAAGCTTTGATGAATTTCCAGGAATTAGATAAATGGAATGGAGAAGTAATGGCAATAATATAGTTGAAGTGAAATGTGGAAATTTCATATGACAAAAACATTATGAGCAAGGTAGATAAGAAATGATATATTTTTAAGGAAATAATTTATACTTTCAATCAATAAACAAATGTTAAGGGGAGTAGTACCAGATGAGACCCAAGAGGATATTTTAATTTTAATTTTTGCTAAACTTAGTAGATAGGGGGATGTATGATTTTTGAGAATAAGAATGGCATAATTAGAACTATTACTTAGGAGAACTAATATATATGGGTGAAAGAAACCAGAAGCAAAGGAAACATTTAGAAGGCTAATTTAATTATCTAAATTAGATATATCAATATTATTGCCTAAGACTCTCTTAAGTTGTATGATCCTAGGCAAGTCACTTAATCTTGTTTGGTCCAATTTTCTTATCTTTAAAATGAAATGGAAAAATAAATACCAAATTAGTTTGATATCTTTATCAAGAAAACCTCAAATAGATTGATATTATATTGTGTATATCTAATCTCTATAGTAATCTAGTATTTGATAAATGCCTGAACTTTAGCTTCTGGAATAAGTACACACTCTTTGACACACATTTCTGAGAAAACTGGAAAATAATGTTAGAAACTCAGCATAGACCTGCATCTCACACTCCATACCAAAAGAAGGTTAAAATGGGTATATGAATTGGCCATGAAGGATGATACCATAAACAGATTGGGAGAGCAAGGAATAATTAGCCTATCAGATCTTTGGAGAAGGGAAGAATTTATGACAAAAAAAAATAATAACTACTAGAGAACATTATCAAAAGCACAATGGACAACTCTGATTACATTAAATTAAAAAGTTTTTGCACAAACAAAACGAAAAGAAACAAGATTGAAAATGATGTACAAAACTGGGAAAAACATTTACAGTCTGTGTTTTTGATAAAAATCTCATTTCTAAAATATATTAAGAACTTTGTCAAATTTTTAAGAATCCCCAATCAATAAGTGGTCAAACGGTATGAGCAAACAATTTTCAGATGAAATTAAAGCCATCTATAGTTACATGAAAAAATGTTCTAAATCACTATTGATTAGATAAATGCAAATGAAAACAACTCTGAGGTACCACCTCACATCTGTCATATTGGTTAAGATAACAGGAAAAGATTATGGTACATTTTGGAGGGGATATGCAAATACTAGGGCAGTAATGCATTATTGGTGGGGTTGTGAAATGATGCAACCATTCTGGAGAACATTTGGAACTATTCCCAAGGGGCTATCAAACTGTATTACCCTTTGATCCAGCAGTGCCATTACTGATCTGTATCCTAAGGAAATCTAAAAGGAGGGAAATTAATCCACAAGTGCAAAAATGTTTAGGGCAGCTCTTTTTGTGATAGGAAAGAACTGGAAAATGAGTAGGTACTCATCAATTGAGGAATGGCTGAACAAGTTGTGGTATTTGAAGATAATGGAATATTATTATTTTATAAAAATGATGAATACAGTAATTTTTAGAAAGGCCTGGAAAGATTTACATGAACTAATGTTGAACAAAACCAGCAGAACTAGGAAAACACTGTACACAATAACAGCAATTCTGAGATGATTAACTATGAAAGACTTTTTCTCTTGTTCAGATATATAGAATAATCCCAATAGACTTTGGATAGAAAGTGCCATTTTTACCCAGAAAAAGAACTAAGGAGACAGAGTGTAAATCAACACATGCTATGTTTAGTTCTTTTTCTCCTTTTTTTTTTTTTTAAATCTCTCCCACAGTTTCCTTTTTGCTCTGATTTGTTTTTTTTTTTGTCCTAACATAATTCATAAAATAATGTGTATTAAAAATAAATAAATTTACCAGGAAAAGCAAAGCAAAACAAAACAAAACAAAATCTCAAAATCTCAAAACAAAGCATCAGAACTAATGAAAATAATTGAAGAACACCAAAAAAGAAGAAAAAATCTGTCATGCCATCTATGTGTCTAAGGAAGATTAGACATGATTTTATGGGGTTTTGTCTATTGCTAGGCAAACATAGGTGACATGACATATACATATATATATATATATATATATATGTGTGTGTGTGTGTGTGTATATACACACACAAGCATACATATACACACATGCCACATACACATGCCCATTACTTATGCATAGTGTGTAAGTACATTTATATATGTGTGTATTCTCCTTTTAACATTAAGAAAGTATGACCCATTTTATGTACTAATCAGACATTAGGACTCATTTATGTCCTACTCTTTAAAGAATTAGTTACTTAGTTATCCAACTCCACACCCTATCAATGATAGAGGAGATAGCTGGAGAATTATCTCTGCTTTCACACCTGAGAGCAACAACAAGAAGAATTACTTAGAAATAGATAAACATTAGCTTGGATAGACTGGAACTGTGCTTATAGTAAAGGATGCTTAAGGATTAATAACTACTCACTTTATTTATTTTTTATTTTATTTTATTTTATTTTATTTTATTTATTTATTTATTTTTTGGCTTACCTTGAGAGAAAAGGACTCTCGAAATCACAGTTTGTTTATTCTTAAAGTCTGTACACACAAAAACTTTCGGGAGTAGTTTTTGTAGAAGGGTAGGGGAAATTATAATATTGCTCTAAAGCAAATAAGTTTAGACAGAAAACTGGATTTTTATTTATTTATCAGTTTTGTTTTTTATTGCTTTCTTTCTTTATTTATCAATGGCTCTTATTCTTATATGATTTACGGGCAAATAACTTAATCTTTGACCTTTAATTTTCTCATGAGCTGTTAATAAAATTGTGGCAATTGGACTAGATATTTCCCTGAAATTCTTTCCTTTACAGATTTAAATTTCTATGTTCCATTCTACATGTCCTAATCTAGCTACCCTATCCATCTTTCTGCCTCTATTTATAATATTTATCACCCATCTATCCATCTATCTGTTTATATCCATCTACCTGTCTACCTATCTATCCATCTATAGCTGTAACATCTTTTAAAAGAAAACCAAATAAATGTTCATGTAGCAAACAGTCTCCAATTATAGAAATAACATTTTGCTAAAAATATCAGAAAAAAAATCCTTCCAGAACTACTTGAAGTATATCAATCTCTAATTGAAGTAATAGATTTGAAATTTGAAGGAACCAGCCTTATAGCTTCATTTTACAGCTGAGAACACTGAGATTCTGAAAACTTAAATGAGTTCTCTAAGATAACCTTGCTGTTAAGTGATAGAGATAGCATTTCAAGGAAGGTTCTCAGTCCAGAGGGCTAGAGTGTTGGGCCTGGAGCCAGGAAAATTTGAGTTCAAATCCAGTTTTGGAAACTTATTTATCACCTTGGGCAAATCACTTAACCCTGTTTGCCTCAGTTTCTTCATCTGTAGGATTTTGGAAAAGGAAATGAAAAAAACCATTATAGTATTTTTTTGCCAAGAAAATCCTAAGTGGCATTACAACAAGTCAGATACATTGAAATAACTAAGCAACAACAAAAGCCTTTGACTCCACATCTAATAACTCTACTTAAGCATTCAGCATTTATTGAGTGCTTACTATGTGGAGGGCACTGGGCTAAGACAAAAAAGGCAAAACTGAAACAATTTCTGAAGCTGGCTTTGTACTTTGTGTTATTTTGGGCAAGGCATTCAGGCACCTTTGATACCATATGTCAAATAAAGATTTTAGACAAAATAACCTTTGAGTTGTCTTTCATTTCTAATCCTTGGTTCCCGAAACCTAATTTAGCAGAAATGATTTTTATTTTATGCCAAATATAAAATAAATGCATTTTAGATATCCTATTTAAATAAGAATAATGAATTTGAAAGCATATTCTAGAATGCATTGAATGCCTTAATCAGACATGAATGAATGAACTGATTTTGTTTCAAATGATTCTATATCAAGTTATATATTATTTGCTTAGTTTTCCATCTGCATCTTGCACTCACTTATGGGAGGCTAGGAGATAGCCTACTAGCACTACTCACCCAAGGAAAGTATTGTGACAAAGGAGACTACAATTTTGCAGGAATATATGACAAGTGAAGTATTGAAGGATAATTTAGCTGATACTTTCACAATGCCCTGATCATAGTTGCATATCAGTTTTTATTCCTTCACAGATGGGTGGATTGAAAACAATGTTTAATTTTTATTTTTCCCTTTTTTGGTTCAAAGCCCCCAGTTAGGTTAAATGCAAGTTTGATCAGTGTTTACTGTACCTCCATGGTCATAGATAGGACATATGGAGTGGAAGACATCCATCATTTAATAGCAGCAGTTGTCATTATCTTTACCCCATGGAGCCTGTTGCCATACCTTTGCCCTGGGAGGAAACACCACTGTACTTGGGGAATTCTGTGAACTTCGGTTGCCTGTATAGGCAAAAATGGCTGAGAGTTTGGTTCTGTGTCTCCATCATTTAGACTGCTATCTTGCAGGGGGCAGCTCATTTTGCCAGTGACAGATTAGAACCCTAATCTCCAGAGGTAAGAAGACTATGTAATTGTCCTTCTTAGATTTGCCAATTGAAATGTTTTTCTTGTGCACAAATGAGCAGCTTGTTGACAGAGCTCCTTTTAATAAGATCGCCTCCCCTCCTATCTATAAAAGCATTTTAATAATGGAGCTTCATTTCTTATCAAAATTAAACCTCATGTATTCATAGACAGATGAGGAACAATCTATGTTGCCAGAATTTCCCAGCTCCTCAAATGCAGGGATCCTATAAAATTGTTAACAAGTCAAAATGCCAGAAATATATAAGACGAATATTTTCTGTATAATCTGGAAAATTCTTTGGAAGAACTTATTTATGGAAAGAATCAAATAACCTCAACTCTTTTTTCACATGTCTAATTAAAGGGAACTAAAAGACACAATCGTAGTTTATAATTTCCCATTTCCTATTAAGGTATGATTTTCTCTGTACTGTTAAGGGCATCTTTTTCTGGCAGTCCAAATATCACAGCAATCTCTTCTTCATTAAACTGGGCAAAGAGCACTCACTCGTTCTCAAACTGTTAAATGGATATTGGGATTTTTAATGAATGGAACATTTATTTTTGTGCCAGCTCAACTACCAACGTTGACATGATTAGCATGCATTTTGGCAACTGTTCTAGCACAAGGTGTTAGTAAAATGGGTCTTTTATGTATAAGCCTGATTTGCTTTTAGCATCCTTTGTTATACACATTTTTAGTGTTTTGATGTGGAACGTGATTTAAAAAAAAAACATATAAGCCAAATAAGCCATTCTAGAAAAAGAAAGAATAAAAAATATGACTATTTTAATTTTAAATATTTTATAGTCTATTTGATAATTTCTTTTTTCCCAAAAAAGAAAATAAAAACTATACATAATAACTCTTCAAATTAAATAAGTATTTTATGCTTTATATCAAAAGCTAAATTGTTGTATATTTGGGGACTTCAGGATTTAGAGTGTTGCTATTTGCATGTGAAACTACATTTTTCTTTTTTGTAAGTGAAGTGTGAGATAGTTAAAGAAATGTAGTTTGTTTTCCCTAGAACATTTATATATTTGAGTAAGAGGGACAAGGAAATAGTAAAAATTCTGTTTAATAAATGTTAAGTTGCCTATTTTCTGCAAGGTTTCCTCCCTTGGCTTGTACTTCTATTGAATTAGTTAGATTGGTAGGGAAACTTTCTCAGTTAGTTATTTCATCTACCCATATTCATAAATAGCTTTTACTTCACAGTATACATATCTCGAACTGGTTTTGGGTCAGAACATTAATATATTTATCATTTCACTTTGGGATAATGTGGCACTGAATTGAACAAAGATGCTAGCCGCCAGAGACTATTACAAGGCTGCTTTGTTACATTTTATTTTGTATAGAACTTTTTCCCCCTATGAAAGTGACTTGAATCTTTATGCTTCAATAATTTAATTTATATTAAATAAATGAACAGCAAAAAGAATGTTCAGAATTGCTGGTGCCATATTTTTCTTTTCAAATGTACATCATCTGCAAGATTTCTTTGTATATATAGCTCTTTTAGACCTATTTACACATCTTCATCTACATAAGGGTTGACTATTTTAAAATAAACTCTAATTTTTAATACGTTAACTTTTAAAACACCACTTTCCTAAGATTTAAATAAGACAGAATTAACAATACCTTCAGAGAGCAATTCAATGAATTTTATAGTTATAAGGGTAATCAAGAGGAAGAAGTTATGAAAATATATAGCTTTAATTTGCAGACATATAAACACTTTTGGTACAATCAGACATAAGATGCTAGAAAGTAAAATGACCCATTTTAACCTGTCACATTTTCCTTGTTTACACAGATATGTTTGCCATAACCCTCATATGAAAGATTTTTTTTTCTCAGCTTGTACAAGGTGAAAGGGATTCATCTATGATGAACCTGCTGCTTGCATTGCAAAGGATGTGGTAAAGAATAAATTATCCCAGAAATCTGCCACCAAGCTTAAAAGGCAGCTCTTGGACCCAATCCAAAGCCAAAGAACAAAAGCCAGAAATAGTAGCCAGTTAATCTAAACAACAACAACAACAACAACAACAACAACCACAAACAACAACAACAACAATAACAATAATAATAACTCTCCCATGTGAAATATCAATCTTGAACAGCTAGATTTCTATGTGAATTAACTTCTAAAATTACTAACATTTTTAAAGTGATTTCTATTTTTCCTATGACAGTTGAAATGGAGAAAGCATGTTATTTGTAACAAATGAAAAGCACAGCAGACAAGTAGAGGAAGCACAAAAAATGTTTTTCAACAACTATGGGACAACTAAGGATCAAACCATCCCTTTGCATCTGGCTATTTGGACATGGGCACAATTATTTCATTTACATTTTCTGCAAGAAAGGGTAAATGCATCCCACTCCCAAAATGGCAAGCAATATGGTAGAACAAATAGAAAGCTATCGGAGTTGAGAAGTGAAAAGAACACTATTCAGCAGTTCAGATTTTCATTACATGGCAATGTTTTCTATTCTTGTTGAAAAGAAATTGCACTTCTTGTTAATGCCTTCTCTATCATACTGTATATGTTATTTTTGTGAGGTAATAAACATTCCACTTTACTAGTGCATTTCTTCTCCTTTCATTAGCATACATATAAGTTGAACAAAATCTTCATTTATTTTAGATTTATGTATACTTTAGGTTCAAAACAACATATTTAAAATATACTTTTTATTATTTTCATATACAATACCTGTCATGTATAATATCTCAAAACATCTTCCTGCATAGGAGCAACTGATGCCCTCTGGTGGTTTAAATAACTTCTTATCCTTAAACTTCAACATCTTACCTTGCTCTTTTTTTTTTTTTTTTTTGTTCAATGACCTGGCTGATGTATGAAAGCTGCAAATGATGGAAAGCCGTTTATCAGCAATATGCTAAGTGTTAATACTAATTTTTCATTTAAAAAATGCTGTACACATTTCATAAGACCTGAATTTGAGTTTTATAAAATTTGTAAACATTTATTTACAATATAATATTTAATTTATAAATTATTTGTCCTTCACTGGAACTGCCAATCAGCACACCTATGATCATGTTTGTGGCCTGCACAAGGCCAAATATCTGTCTGAGTTTTCCCCTGGAAATATCAAATATTAGAAATCTCCATTGGTTTCCTCTCTATCATATGTAAGTCAAGCTTTCCTTTCAGTGGGATTTGTACTTCCAAATTGTCATTTTCCCGATGATGCTTTTTCCCCTTCCTTAGACATATATATATTCCCATCCCAGTGACTAATGTGATGGACCCCAAACTTATCACAGACAAGGCAACTAAAGTGGGCACACAGGATGCTGATTCCACTTTTCGGTGAGTAGGTTCTATTGAAATTTGTGGTTCTTTTTCCTCTATGCTGATCTCAGGTTCTTTTCGCAACAGACTCTCAATGTAGCTCTCATTGCTAACAGTGTCATTGACAAACAGATTTACCATTACAGTAGAATGGAGGGGCTCAGGATAACCATGGTCGCTCACTTTAACTAGTAAGCGGTAAAGCCCATAATCATTCTGCATCAATGTCTCTTCCAAAGTAATGTTACCAGTTTTGGGGTCTATCCTAAAGGATTCAGGCCTGGGACCTCTTCTTCCTATGATGCTATAAGCTATGACAGCATTCATACCAGTGTCTTTGTCAACAGCATAGACTTCTGTAACTGGTGAGCCAGGTAGAGTAGAAGGTAGAACTAATAGATAAGACATATTTGACTGAGGAAACAGGACAAGAGGAGGATTGTCATTGATGTCAAGAAGAAGAATTGTTATCTTTGCAGTAGAGGAGAGGGCAGGTTCACCCCCATCAACAGCTTCAACCCACAAAATATAGGAACTTTGTTGCTCCCTATCCAGGGAGACTTTTGCTCTCAACATGCCTTTCCCAGTGTCGATGACAAAAATATCACTTTGGTTCATCACCGAAAGGGCAACCCATCCATTTCGCCCTGCATCTGCATCTGTGACACTGATTACTCCAATTTCACCAAAACCTGGAAAATTTTCTGGCACAAAAAAACTGAAATCCTTGTTGATAAATCTAGGGCTATTGTCATTTTTATCCAACACAGTGATAGCAATTGTAGCTATTGATTCTCGAGGTGGTATCCCAGAGTCAACTGCTTTTACTGTGTACCTATACTTCTCTTTTTCTTCTCTGTCCAGCTGAGTGGACACAGTCAGAATCCCTGTAATCTTGTCTAACACAAAATATGATGGTGCATCAGGTCCGAGGAAGTAGGAAACTTGACCTCTCTCTCCACTGTCAGCATCTGTGGCGTGCAATTTTGTCAGAAAGGCATTTGGTGTATTATTTTCTTCAATAGATAGTTCTATCAATGGTTGAGTAAAAACAGGAGCATTGTCATTGTCATCTAGAATCTGTATTTTAATCACCTTTTTAACATGAAATCCCTCAGAGTTCCAGGCCACCACAGTTATCTCATAGAGCTGTTGTGTCTCATAGTCCAAAGATTTTGCAGTTTCTAACAAGTATTCATTACTGTATGGTTGATAGGGAGATAATCTGAATGGTCCATCTCCATCTAGGTAGCAATTCACCTTATATTTATCCTCTGGGTCCCTGATAGTAAAAAATGCAACTGGGGTGTTGATGGGTTCCAGCTCCTTTAAGTAAACAACTCCTTCAGCTTCATTAGCAATATAACGAGGAACTATCTCAGGTGGACGAAAAACCACTTTGATGATGGTCACCAGGACAGTGATTACAGCTGGAATACAGCCCGGCCCATTGGCAAGTACAGTGAGCTTGTGGAGTCGGAGAACATTGCCGCCAATCTTTCTGAAGAGTTTAATGACTCCAGTGATTTCATCCAGGTGGAATAAGTCTTTTGAAACCTGGGGAACCTTCTGGCTGTAGGTGTAGGTGATCTGAGCATTGGCACCTAAGTCTCTATCCACAGCCTGGACAACTGCCACAGGAGTGCCCACTGTAGCATTTCCATACACAGTCACATTGATCTGTGAGTCTGTAAAAAGGGGACAGTTATCATTAATATCACTGATGCCAATTGTGAGAGTGGCACTCCCCATGAGAGGTGGAGAGCCACCGTCTTCTGCTATGATGATGGTTACATACTGGTCTTGAGTCTCCCTGTCTAATGCCCCCATGACAATCAGGTAGGGGGTGCGCTCTCCATTCTCATTCTCCTCAACATCCAACGTAAAGACACCGTGATAGTCCAATAGGCGATAGGTCTGAACTCCATTAATGCCCACATCTGGGTCCATGGCTGGATGTTCAATGGCCAGTCGTGTATTGACGGGTGCATTTTCAGGAACTGAGACAGAGATTTGGGAAACAGGGAACTGAGGAGCATTGTCATTGATGTCCCGGATGGCAATTTTCACTTTCACAAATCTGAAGTACTCCTGAGGCAGAACCAGCACGTCCAGGAGCAAGACACAAGATTCTGAGGAAGTTGAGGAGGAGATGGAGATGCCATTTCTCCCTCCTCCTCCTCCTGCCCCTCCTCCGCCTCCTTCAAGACACAGTGCCTCCCGGTCGATCTCCTGAGCAGAAGTGTGCAACTCCCCCGAACGGTTGTCCAGGGTCACATACTGACCAGCCAGCCCTTGGGACGCCAAGCTGAAGGAAAGAGGAGGATCCCATTCCTCTCCGCGGTGCTGGTGCTGGTGCAACTGCTGGTCCTCCTCACTCCCTGGTGCCACGGCTGCTTCTGCTGATGCTGCCTGGGGGACCAGCTGCAGGTCCTCAGCAAGGCTTCCGATGAGCACTCCCGCCGGTAGCCCTTCGTTCAGGCTGTAGAAGAGCTCCGTAGCTCGACTGTAACTTGCGAAGCAGTTAAAAGGTCCCACGAAGAGGAAAAACAGTAACAGATGCTGGAGGCGAAGAGGAATAGAGAAGACGACACAGGAGCACATAGAGAAAAGCATATCGGAGTTAGAGACAAGGGGTTATAGAACTCAGTGTGCATGTAGCTCTTTACTCTCACCTGACCACTCTCCTGCCCAAAACTCAGCCAAGATGATTCGGGCACACAGAGCATCATGCTCAGGCTGGTGAAGAGGGGGGCTTGCTTTATAGGATGGTCAAAGACTGAGTTGGTGTTTATAACTACACTCCCTTGCTTATCTAGTTTCGTCAGCGCAATCCTTTATTCTCTAAATAATCTAGCAAACACCCAGTGCTGTCAAGTGTCCATTGCAACACACATACACACACACACACACACACACACACACACACTCGACTGAATGTTTCACTCATATGTAACAAGGCAGCACCAAAAGCAAAGGAAGGATGGGGGCTGGGAAGAGAAAAGGAAGGTTTGAGAAAGGATCCAGGATTTTTTTTTTTCTCTTCTTCCCCATTTAAATCCCCATGCCTCCGGTGCCCCAAATAACATGCTGTGCCATGAAGCATACAAATCCCTTAAAGCACGAAGGATGAGAGATTCTCGTTTCCAACACGCAACTCAGATCTAGTTGAAAAGAGGATAGCTCTCCCCACCCTCTCACAAACCCTCTCTAATCCTCCTACCCTGGGGGACGAAACTAAACACAGGAAAAAAAAAAATGATTATGCAAAATAATTTGTCATTTGCAGTTGACTAGAAGCAGTTCCACTGTTGCACGTGCGGAAGCAGGCTTTAAACCCCAAATTCTAAAAAGGAATTAAGGACTGCACCCATTCCCTTTTATGACTTAATCGTGCAACATTTTTGCTTCCAAAATTACCCTTCATACTCCAATACAATCCCAATACGTTCTCGTTCCCCTTAATCCCAGCCCATGGCTTTCGTTTTGGGCTAAAGACATTCTCCCAAACTCTTTCTCCCCTTACTCCTCTCCCCAATCGCTCCCATGAAGTTTGGTTCAAGGTAGAAGGCGCAAAAAAGCAAAGCTTTGGGGGCCCGCAACTGCCCGTGTAAAATCCCTGCAAGTTGCGCAGGTGCTGAGATTTCTGAGCCCTCTCACTTACCGGCAGGTTTGTTCGACTGGTGCTGTTCCTGGGACTGTAGAGATGCCCCATATCCAGAGGCTGTTGCCTGTTCCGCGGCAGCCAGCTGACTCCTAGGGTTCTTGAGCGCCTCTCATTCCCTGGGCAGTTCATTCCCAATGAAACTGCAGTCATTTAGCTACTGATGTGAGAGCAGCAGAAGACACTCCCTCTCCGTTCATGCAAATCACTGAGAGAACTTCAGCCAATAGTCACAGGCACATCAATTAACAAAAGGCTGAAATGGGGGAGAAATGAAAGACCAGGGCATAGGGAGGACGCTGGCATTGTTCCACTCTCTGCCCTCTGACCCAAGAACCTAATGGTCCCCTGCCTGCAGGAGCCTGAAGAGGACAACTTGCAGCAGAGACTGCAGCGCTGCTTAGCCGGCAATCACATGGAGCACAATCCTTCTCCTACCTCGTTCCCAGCACCGGTTAAGGAACACTCCACGGTGTGCGGGGAGGGGGGAGAATCACAGGGAGGTGACGCCACAGCAAACGTTTCACATCAAAGACTCATTTGCAGTAACTTTCCTTTTTTTTTTTTTTTTTTTTTTTTTGAGAGAGAGAGAGAGAGAGAGAGAGAGAGAGAGAGAGAGAGAGAGAGAGAGAGAGAGAGAGAGAGAGAGAGAGAGAGAGAGAGAGTTGTTGTTGTTGTTGTTGTTGTTGTTTTTTCCCCATCCTCATCATACCTTATGCCTTAAGAACCAGGAGACTACTTGTTGCTTTGCTGTTAATACTACAGGGGCAAAGCAATACTTTCTAAAGGTTTGGATGCTTCTTCAAAGGTGAGGGATTTCTTTGCTTTCAGGTCTGAAAGAGGTACAGGAGACTATTACATCAACCTCATTTTACAAATAAAGAAACTGAGGATCAAAAGGGTTAAGTAATTTCCCCAGTCTCATTCAAATAATTCTTATAACTCACATGTCCGTGCTACTTTAAAATTTTTCCGATATTTTGTACTGGCTGTTGAAATTGACTGGTCCTTTTTTTAGAGTAGTAGGAGTCAGCACAAGAATTCAAACTCAGATCAGATCATCAAACTTCTGTTTCTTCTTTACACTGTGCTATTTTAGTGTGCTTCCAACAATTGATCCCTTCTTCCCTAAGAGCTTTTTTTCTCTTAATGTAATGACCCTGTTAGTTATTGCTTTAGTTAATGTGAGTTCACAGAAAGCTTTGAGGACAGAGTAAGGAATGAAGTAGAAAGTAACCTTGCAACAAAAGGTATCAGTTAATAGCACTTAATATTATTATTTTTTTCCTACAACAAATAGATGTGTTTTAACCTTCTATTCCTGTGAAGTTAAGTACAAAAGAAAAGTCACTGTATGAAGTACTCCTGATTGTATGTATATGAGTATATGTGAGTGTGTTAGGAGGGAGGGTAGATCTTAGAGTAGGAAACTGTCTCCCAAAGATAGTTTTACATCATAAGTATTTCCCTTTTTCATTGGCCCACTAGATTATCTGTCAACTGCACTGAAAATGAAACTTCCTCATTGAGGGACCAGGCACAATTTAATTACTCCCCAAGGTTAGAACCTTATTACTTAGTGATCATAGGTAAAGACAGTTTTTTATTGGTAATACTTCTTTTGGATAATTTTCCATTTTCTTCTTTGTCCTTTTGCATATTCACTCAAGTAATTATTTGTTTCCAACTTCCTAATCCTTCTTTTTCATTTCTATATTCCCAATAGCTAAATAAAAATTAAATTTCAAATATTTGAATAAAATTATGTGATACTATGGATAGAACACTGATTTGAGTCAATTAATGAATCAATCAACAAATATTTAAGTGTTTTTTGCATGCTAGACAATGCTAAGGACTGATCTTGAAAAGACAAAAGTCAAATTGTCCCTTTCTCGGTAACTACTTGATTTCTAAGGAGCCAGCTAAATACACAAGCATATACACACAAATATATGAGCAAAGATTTAATACAAGGTCATTTTTGCAAGGGAAATTAGATGTTTCAGATAGAAAGTCATTGTTGAGCTGAATCTTGAAAGAAATCAAGAATTCCAGATTGAGATGTTATCTGGGCATGGAAGCCCATTAAAAGTTAATGAGATTGTAGAAAAAGTATCTTATGTGAAGTAGAGACAATATGGTTGGACTATGAGGAGGATTGTAATGTGTAAGATGACCAAAATAAAAAAGACCCAAATCAGAAGACCTGGTTTCAAATCTTGCCTTTGTGACATTTATTATTTGTCTTACCATGACCAGATCAAGTAACTCTTTTAGACTCTAGTTTTCTCACCTGTAAAATCTACATGTGTGGACTATATGACTTGTGAAGTTCTTTCCATTATAAATCAGTGATTCTATGAATTCATTATTTCACTAAGTTGCATATGGTATGGGCCATCTCATTTATTCTGAAACAATTCCTTAAATATAGATTTGAAAAAATATTGTTTGTCTGAAAAGTAAATATCCCCATGTTTTTTAAGCTATTATAGAGAGAAGGAACAGCAGGAAGGTTTAAATCACAAATCCACATCTACCTGAAAAATAAGTCTATATAAACTCCACCCCCCCAAAAAAAATCCCAAAGTCTCAAGATAAAATGCAGGCAAAAAGCTAGCTTCCCATTCCTGCTTGCTCAGCTGCTCATTCCTGTCTTATTGAAGAACTCTTACCATAATTGGTAAATATTTACTTTGGAGTTTTGAGCTGAAATATATCTCACTCCTCTACCATACTTATTTTTTTTCTAAAGTGGGTATAATATTTTCAGCCAATACTCTAAGCTTATAGAAGTCTCCGGCACTTGGCCAAAATTAGACAATCACTTAGTGGTGTGAGTATGAGCAGACTAGACTGGGAATCTCAATTTATTCCAAACCCATCCGGATGCAGCAGCAGCAGGCTGTATTTTCACATGAAGCTCTTTACACTGTCCAATGGCTTCAGATCATTCATTTTTCCTTTGGGTGAGAAGATAGTGGTCTCTTTCTTTGATTTGCCTTTGTTTATGGGAGTAATAGAGAGGAGCTGCATTTAATGAAGACAAAATCTATTTGCTGTGATGTCACTGTGATATTTCTCACAACAGATTTTGATTTTCCCTGTTTCCCTGTCTAGTCCAGCTTTCCTTTTTCCTATTTTGTGGCTGATGCTTCTGGCACAGATGTACATTTTTATAGCTGCTTTTTTCAAGTACAATCTATTGCTCCTCTGGCCATCATTCTACCAGCTGCTCCCTCCAGAGAAGGAGGCTAATGTTTTTGCTTCACTTAGAGAGTTAAGTTGGCAGACGATTACACATGCAGGCTCAGCCACTGTTTTGACTGAAGTCTTTCTACAAGGCATCCTGAAGTGCAGCAAAGGCATGCCCTGTCCATCAAAGCATGAGAATTAAACACATGTAAACAATATTTCAAAATGCTAGAAATCTACTCTGTTTTAAGTCTCCATGGTGACTCTAAGGGCTCTGTACAGAAATCCATCATCTGTGCCCAGTAGGCCTTGGCACAGTTTTGGGGAACACCTTATGTGTCAAACTCCAAACTGTTAATTGAGGTACTTGTTATTTTTTCATCATCCATTTACAAACTAAGCAGGATTTCATATAGGCTTCAAACTCTAATTGGTCCGAAAAGGGACCAAAATAGCCCCTCTTTCTTCTCATGTGTCTTAATTCTGGGCATTGTGAAAATGTTCCAGCATTGCTTCACCTCCTGACTCCAGTCCTGTGACCTCCCATCTGGTATCGCATATTACTTTCTAAAGACAATTTGGAGAGCTTGTATGCTATTAGTCCCTTGAAAATAATACTTGTGAACTTCTCAGATGTCTCAATTGCTCTGGGCCTGCTTCCCAGGTGTTTTGTAAAAATTGATCTAGAAGAATAATTAGCTTTTATGCCTTCCAAGCTTGATTTTCTTCAGATGAGGACAGCAGTATGATCTAATAAATAGAGCCCTGATCTGGGTGTAATGGGACTTGATTCCTATTCCCAGTACTATTGTTAAATTTGCTTTGTGCCTTTAGGCATATTACTATAGTTCTATATTTCAATTTCCCCAAAAGTAGAAAAGAAAAAAAATTGCATGCTAATTACATATAGAAATTCAATGTCTATTTATTTATTCATTTTAACCATTCATTCTTTTATTCATCTATTTATTTGCTTTTTATTTATTTATTCAGTATAGACTACATTTCATATTCCATGGGGAACTTTTTTGACTTATATGGAACAATTTTTTTGTAGTTCACAATCTGAGTGATTTGCCAAGATTACTAAGAGATAATAATAAAATAATAATAATAATAAGGCGATTATGATTATACTGTTAGTAGGTATCACAAATTAGTAGATATCACAAATCTGTATCCTTTATGTAATAGTATATAGAAACCTCACAAACATAAGTAATTGGCAAAAGTGTATTTGAATTACTTAGTTTTTCATATACATATTATTTTATGAGGATTCTCTGAGTAAGATAGCAAAAATATCATGATCCAGATTTTACAGATAAGAAAATAGAGGCTTGTCTATAGGAAAAAAAAGCTAGTAATTAATATAGTTAGTTCAATCTCAGGCTTTCTGAGTGCAAATTCCTTGAACTTTCCACTATATCATGCTCCTTGTTAGCACAATTCCTGAAACAGAATTAGCAGTTAATAAATGTTTTTGTCTACTTTCTTCTTCTACACACACACACACACACACACACACACACACACACACACACACACTCATTGAATATGTCTTTCATATAAGGTTATTAATCTTTATGAATTTGTGAAGATGATCATTGATTTCATAAAGCAGCATAATGTTTCTAATTTTATTATATTTATAAAATTTTGGGTTAAGATTCACCAATTTTTGGTAAATGATTTACTGTAAATTGTGAATAATCTCAGCACCATTTAAAGTTTTCATTTTTGAATATGTTAAGATCTATCAAGTTACTTTTACTCATTTATAGATGCAATCTTGTTACTAAATGCATGTTTTACATGATATACTTATTTTATTTATTTTAAAGCTATTTTGAGATTTGCATAATTTTAGCAAAGACATTTTCTATTGATTTTGAGGGATACCTCAGTCTGACATTACAGTTTTACCTTCCTTTGCAAAGGTCTACTTAATTTTTCTATATATGTGTCACTACCTTTTTTTCAAACCACCCATCTTTTCCAGATTTGGATTAATTTATATTAACCTAACCATTTTTGAAATTTTGACCTTTTATTGTTAATAGTATCTGTGTTGGGATTAAATTTATTTTGTTGACTTTACTTTCCTACCTTCACAGTCCTAAGCATGGTCAAGTCAGTCACTTAAAAATATGCTCACTCCTCTACCCTTTAATCCTTTGTTCCCTGATATTTTTACTTTCTTATGCCCAGGCCAAAATTACCACTATTTTTGCTTTTCTAGTTCTAATCCTGAACTGTGGGTCTGTGCTAGAGGAAGCTATCATTATAATTTTGGCTTGGCAATCTTTTTAAAACTTGAATTGATTCTCTATCTCATTCCTTACAAGAATTGTTTCTAACTTCCTCCTTTCTTGACTCAAATTTGCCATGCCACTCTTAGTTCTTCTCTTTTAGCTAGTGGTTAACCTCACTCAATATTTCAATGAGAAGATTAAGGCAATTCATTGTGAACTTTCTAAACTTTTTTGGGATCTCAAAAATAGTATCTTTACAGCCTACCCTCTAGACCTTAAAGTATGCCCAAGATCTCTGGACCTTCCAATTTTGCTTCATCTAAAATCTCCTATCTGTTCTCTCTCCCTATTCTAATGTAAATTTTATAGCAGGTATTGTCTTCATTTTTGATTGCTATTCCTAGTCACTTGAATAGGGTTTTGTACATAGGAAGTACACAAATACTTTTTTCTTTGACCATTTTCTTTCTTTGTCTCATTTTTAATAGATCCCTCTTTAATTATCATTTTTATCTGTTTACAAAGTTGTCTAGGTATATCTTATCCCATTTTTTTTCCTGAGGCAATTGAGGTGAAGTGACTTGCCCAGGGTCACAAAGCTATAAAGTGTTAAGTGTCTGAGGTTACATTTGAGCTCAGGTCCTCTTGACTTAAGGGCTAGTGCTCTATCCACTGCACCACTTTACTGTCCCTCCCCCTCTCTCCCCTCCCTCCCCCGCCTTATCCTTAAAGATAAAAAAGGCAAATATATTTTCTATCAACTCAATGGATAGATTCATGATCCATCTATCAACCTAGCTGTCTGTTCTCCAATTCACTGCTATTTCTACAAACTATATTTTCCTCAATTTTCTCTAGTCACAAGTAGTGAAAAGGAAGACGTTCCTTTCTAAATTCAAACTTCCTTCTTTTGCTTGCAACCTCATTGCCAGGTGTTCCCTCTGGAAAGTTGCCCCATTGATCATTTTTTTTTCCTCTTATTTGAAAAATCTCTTCTTATCTTGTTCTACAAAGAGGATCAGATTTAATCTTTAAATACAAACTAAAACTAAAAAAACCAAAAAACTAAAAACTAAAAACAACCTAAGCACTTGACACTTTCATCCTCTTAATGTACTATCCCTTCTCCTCTCAGCCAAAAAAAAAGTCCAAAAGGCATAAACACACATTAATTACTTCCATTTTCTCATTCTCATGCATTTCTCAAACTTTGAAATCATGCCTCAGGATGATACTGCTCACTTTTTCAATATTTCAAATGACAACTATTTATGAGGGACCTGTACTGCACTAATTCCTGGGTTACCAGAACAAGAGCAAAACAGTCCTTTGCTCTCAAGGAAATGACATTCAAATGGGGAAGAAAGTGTGTGGACAAATAAGTATATGCATACTCTATTCAAAATGAATGCAAGGTAAAAGTTTTGGGAAAGAGTCAACTATCAGTTGGAGGATCAAACAAATGCAGCATATATAGTAAATGCTTGAGCTGACTCTTGAAAGAAACTCTAAGAGATTAAGATGAGGAAAAGGAATGTTTCAGACATCATAGGGAAGCCAATCTCAAAAGTCATAAATGACTTTTATGTTATTTTTTGAGGCATTTGGGGTTAAGTGATTAGCTCAGGTCACACACAGCTAGTAAATTTTAAGTGTCTAAGATCAAATTTGAACTCAGGTCCTCTTGACTTCATAGCTGGTAATCTCTCACTGTGCTATCTAGCTGCCCCTGAATAATTTCTTAATGGTTAAATCTGATACCTTTTATTTAGTAGTTCTCATCTCATTTACTTCTTAGCATCTGTAGCCCTCTTCTGCTTTATGTTGGGCTCCCTTGGCTTTTGTCACATTGATCTCTCCTGATTCTCCTCTTTTGTGTCTGATAACTTCCTCTCAGTTTTTTTTTTTTCCTATTCATTAATCTTCCTCTTCTTTCTTCCTCAATTTAGATAATCTCCAAGGTATTTCTTTCCAGATACTCTCATTTAACAATCATTTTAATTCTTATGTTTTAAATTATCAATAGTATGCAAATAATCCCTTCTTCATCTCTTTTCTAGCATTATCTGGTCCTTTCTTTAAACTCTTTGTCCTGAATTTTTAATTGCCTAATGGATAGTTCCAAGTGGATATTAATAGTTTCAACATGTCCAAATCTGAATCCATTATCTTTTTCCCAATCTGTCTCTTTCTCAAACTCCCTAAATCTGTTCGTATTCCTTCTTCAGCCACCAAAGCTTATTTCTTTTTTTTTTTTTTTTATTATATATATATATATATATATATATTTTATAATATTATCCCTTGTATTCATTTTTCCAATTTACCCCCCCTCCCTCTATTCCCTCCCCCCGACGACAGGCAATACCATACATTTTACATGTGTTACAATATAGTCTAGGTACAATACATGTGTGCGAATATCACTTTCTTGTTGCACAATAAACATTAGAATCCGAAGGTACATGCAACCTGGGCAGACAGATATTAGTGCTAACAATTTTCATTCCCCTCCCAGTGTTTCTTCTCTGGGTGCAGCTACCTCTGTCCATCATTGATCAACTGGAGGTGAGTTGGATCTTCTTTATGTTGAAGATTTCCACTTCCATCAGAATACATCCTCATACAGCATTGTTGTTGAAGTGTACAGTGATCTTCTGGTTCTGCTCATTTCACTCAGCATCAGTTGATTTAAGTCTCTCCAGGCCTCTCTATATTCCTCCTGCTGGTCATTTCTTACCGAGCAATAATATTCCATAACCTTCATATACCACAATTTACCCAACCATTCTCCAACTGATGGACATCCATTCATCCTCCAGTTTCTAGCTACAACAAAAAGAGCTGCCACAAACATTTTGGCACATATATGTCTCTTTCCGCTCTTTAGTATTTCTTTGGGATATAATCCCAGTAGTAGCGCTGCTGGGTCAAAGGGTATGCACAGTTTGATAACTTTTTGGGCATAATTCCAGATTGCTCTCCAGAATGGCTGGATTCTTTCACAACTCCACCAGCAATGTATTAGTGTCCCAGTTTTCCCACATCCCCTCCAACATTTGTCATTATTTGTTCCTGTCATCTTAGCCAATCTGACAGGTGTGTAGTGGTATCTCAGAGTGGTCTTAATTTGCATTTCTCTGATCAGTAGTGATTTGGAACACTCTTTCATGTGAGTGGATATAGTTTCAATTTCTTCCTCTGAGAATTGTCTGTTCATATCCTTTGACCATTTATCAATTGGAGAATGGTTCGGTTTCTTATAAATTTGGGTCAGTTCTCTATATATTTTGGAAATGAGACCTTTGTCAGAACCTTTGTTTTTAAAAATATTTTCCCAATTTGTTACTTCCCTTCTAATCTTGTTTGCATTAGTATTATTTGTACAGAAACTTTTTAGTTTGATGTAATCAAAATCTTCTATTTTGTGATCAATAATGATCTCTAGTTCTCCTCTGGTCATAAATTCCTTCCTCCTCCACAAGTCTGAGAGGTAGATTATCCTCTGTTCCTCTAATCTATTTATTATCTCCCTCTTTATGCCTAAATCATGGACCCATTTTGATCTTATCTTGGTATATGGTGTTAAGTGTGGATCCATATCTAATTTCTGCCATACTAATTTCCAGTTTTCCCAACAGTTTTTTCCGAATAATGAATTTTTATCCCTAATGTTGGAATCTTTGGGTTTGTCAAAGATTAGATTGCTATAGATGTATCCTTTTTTGTCCTTTGTATCTAATCTGTTCCACTGATCTACCGGTCTATTTCGTAGCCAATACCAAATGGTTTTGGTGACTGCTGCTATATAATATAGCTTTAGATCAGGTACACTTAGACCACCTTCCTCTGAGTTTTTTTTCATTAGTTCCCTTGCAATTCTTGACCTTTTATTCTTCCATATGAATTTTGTTGTTATTTTTTCTAGGTCATTAAAATAGTTTCTTGGGAGTCTGATTGGTATAGCACTAAATAAATAGATTAGTTTGGGGAGTATTGTCATCTTTATTATATTCGCTCGGCCTATCCAAGAGCACTGAATGTCTTTCCAATTATTTAAATCTGATTTTATTTTTGTGGCAAGTGTTTTGTAATTTTTCTCATATAATTCCTGACTTTTCTTTGGTAGATGGATTCCCAAATATTTTATACTCTCAACATTTGTTTGGAATGGAATTTCTCTTTGTATCTCTTGCTGTTGCATTTTGTTAGTGATATATAAAAATGCCGAGGATTTATGTGGATTTATTTTGTATCCTGCCACTTTGCTGAAATTTTGAATTATTTCTAGTAGCTTTTTAGCAGAGTCTTTGGGGTTCTCTAAGTATACCATCATGTCATCTGCAAAAAGTGATAGTTTGATTTCCTCATTTCCTACTCTAATTCCTTGAATCTCTTTCTTGGCTCTTATTGCCGAGGCTAGCGTTTCTAGTACTATATTGAATAGTAATGGTGATAGTGGGCAACCTTGTTTCACTCCTGATCTTACTGGGAAAGGTTGCAGTTTATTTCTATTGCATATTATGCTTACTGACGGTCTTAAATATATACTCCTGATTATTCTAAGGAATAATCCATTTATTCCTATACTCTCAAGAGTTTTTAGTAGGAATGGATGTTGGATTTTGTCAAATGCTTTTTCTGCATCTATTGAGATGATCATATGGTTCTTATTAATTTGATTATTAATATGGTCAATTATATTAATAGTTTTCCTAATATTAAACCAGCCCTGCATTCCTGGAATAAATCCTACTTGATCATAGTGTATTATCTTGGAGATGATTTTCTGAAGTCTTTTTGCTAATATCTTATTTAAGATTTTAGCATCAATATTCATTAAGGAGATTGGTCTATAATTTTCTTTCTCAGTTTTCGATCTACCTGGTTTAGGTATCAGTACCATGTCTGTGTCATAAAAGGAGTTTGGTAGGACTCCTTCATCCCCTATTTTTTCAAATAATTTATATAACATTGGGGCTAATTGTTCTTTAAATGTTTGGTAGAATTCACATGTGAATCCATCTGGCCCTGGGGATTTTTTCCTGGGGAGTTGATTAATAGCTTGTTCTATTTCTTTTTCTGAAATGGGACTATTTAAGCAATTTATCTCCTCCTCTGTTAATCTAGGGAGCCTATATTTTTGGAGAAAGTCATCCATTTCACTTAAGTTATCAAATTTATTGGCATAAAGTTGGGCAAAGTAACTCCTTATTATTTCTCTAATTTCCTCTTCATTGGTGGAAAGATCCCCCTTTTCATTTGTAAGACTATCAATTTGATTTTCCTCTTTCTTTTTTTTGATCAAATTTACCAAAGGTTTATCTATTTTATTGGCTTTTTCATAAAACCAACTCTTGGTTTTATTTATTAATTCAATAGTTTTTTTACTTTCAATTTTATTGATTTCTCCTTTTAATTTTTGTATTTCGAGTTTAATTTTTGGTTGGGGGTTTATAATTTGGTCTTTTTCTAGCCTTTTAAGTTGTAAGCCCAATTCGTTAATCTTCTCTTTCTCAATTTTCTTCAAATAAGCCTCTAAAGATATAAAATTTCCCCTTATTACTGCTTTAGCTGCATCCCAAAGATTTTGATATGATGTCTCATCATTATCATTATCTTGGGTGAAATTGTTAATTGTTTCTATAATTTGCTCTTTCACCCAGTCATTCTTTAAGATGAGATTATTCAGTTTCCAATTACTTTTTGGTCTATTTACCCCTAACTTTTTACTGAATGTAGCTTTTATTGCATTGTGATCTGAGAAGAAGGCATTTATTATTTCTGCCTTCCTACATTTAATTTTGAGATCTTTATGTCCTAATATATGGTCAATTTTTGTATAGGATCCATGAACTGCTGAGAAGAAAGTATATTCCTTCCTATTGCCATTCAGTTTTCTCCAAAGGTCTATCATACCTAGTTTTTCTAATGTTCTATTTACTTTTTTAATTTCTTTCTTGTTTGTTTTGTGGTTTGATTTGTCTAAATCTGAGAGTGCAAGGTTGAGATCTCCCACTATTATAGTTTTACTGTCTATTTCTTCTTGCAGTTCTCTTAACTTTTCCTTTAGAAAGTTAGATGCTATACCACTTGGTGCATATATGTTTAGTATTGATATGGCTTCATTATTTATGCTACCTTTCAGCAGGATATAGTTTCCTTCCTTATCTTTTTTAACGAGATCTACTTCTGCTTTTGCTTGATCTGAGATAAGGATAGCTACCCCTGCTTTTTTGGCTTTACCTGAAGCATAATAAGCTCTGTTCCAACCTTTTACCTTTACTCTGTATGTATCTCCCTGCTTTAAGTGTGTTTCCTGTAGACAACATATTGTAGGGTTCTGCTTTTTGATCCAATCTGCTATCCGTCTCCGTTTGATGGGATCGTTCATCCCATTTACATTTACAGTTAAAATTACTAATTCTGTATTTCCTGCCATCGTATTATCCCCAGATTATACTTTTTTCCCTTGACCCCCCTGATCCCCCTCCCCGATATTTAATTTACAGACCCCCCTTGTGACGCGCAACCCTCCCTCTTTTTTTTTTTTTTTTTAGGATCCCTCCCCCCTCCCTCCAAGTCCCTTCACTTATTCTCCTTTTCCTTTCCCCTTTTCCTCTCCCCCCTTTTAATGAGGTGAGAGAAAATTCTCTGAAAAACAAATATGTTAATTATTTACTCTTTGAGCCTCTTCTGATGAGAGTAAGATTCACACAATGATTCTCCCCCTCACTAAGTTCCCTCAGATATGGTGTATTTTCTATGTCTCTTCCTGGGATGTAGTTTCCCTCTTTTTATCACTCCTTCCCCTTTTTCTGAACCGACCTCCTTCCCTTTACCACACCCCCCTTTTTTTCTTTTATATCAGTAAAATCAAATTATCCTTGAGTATTTTTTATATACCCTCAATAAAGTTACAGTTCTCAAGGGTTCTGTGTACCTTTTTCTGTTTCTCTTCAGTCTTGTGGATGTAGATCAAATTTTTTGTTTAAGTCTGGTTTTTTTCTTAGAAACATATAGAATTCCTCTGTTTCATTGAATGACCATCTTCTTCCATGGAAAAAGATGCTAAACTTAGCTGGGTAGTTCATTCTTGGTTGCAGTCCTTGATCTTTTGCCTTTCGGAATATCAGGTTCCAGGCCCTTCTATCTTTTAATGTGGAGGCAGCCAGATCTTGGGTGACCCTTATTGTGGCACCTTGGTATTTAAATTGTTTTTTTCTAGCTGCTTGCAGGATTTTCTCCTTTGTGTGGTAATTCTGCAGCTTAGCCACAATATTCCGTGGTGTTCTTTTTTTAGGGTCTATTTCAGAAGGAGTTCGATGAATTCTTTCCACATCTACTTTCCCTTCTGTTTCTATTATCTCTGGACAGTTCTCTTTGATAATTTCCTGTAAAATAGAATCTAGGCTCTTTTTTTGGTCATAGTTTTCTGGAAGTCCAATAATCCGCAGATTATCTCTCCTAGATCTATTTTCCAGGTCTATAGATTTTCCCAGTAAGTATTTGATGTTGTTCTCCAGCTTCTCATTTTTTTTGTTTTGTTTGACTGATTCTTGGGTTCTCTGTGAATCATTCATTTCTATTTGTTCCATCCTGACTTTTAAGGAGTTATTTTCTTCTTTCACAGTTTTTAGTTCTTTTTGTAAATGCCCAATTTCGTTTTTAAATGAATTATTTTGCTCTATTGAGTTTTTTTCCATTTCCCTAATTTTTTTTTTTTGAGAATTATTTTCTTTTTCCAATTCAGAAATTCTATTTTCTTGAGACTTTTTTATCTTTTCCAATTCAGATATCCTACTTTCCTGTGTTTTTTTAACCTTTTCTAATTCACTAATTTTGTTTCCCTGCATCTCCTGTGAATTCTTTATTTTTTCCAACTCCAATTTCAGGACATTGTTGTTCTCTATCATAACTTCCCTTTCCTTGCCCCATTTTTCTTCGATCTCCCTCAATTTCTTAAGAGCTTCTTCTAGGAGAGAGTTATGTGATGGGGGGCAGGAATCGTTCCCCTTTAGGTTGTTATCTGATTCTCTGCTGTCAACTTCCTCGGGGTTGGACACCCGCTCTTTCTCTGTATAGAAGGAATCTATGGTTTTTCTAGCTTTTTTGCTCATACTTAAAAAAAATCTTTTGGGGTCTGTCTCTGGGGTAGGAAATTATTTACTTCTTTACCAGCTTCCTCCCAGACGGGATGGATGCAGCGGCTCCTGAGCCTGAGCTAAGAGAGAGCTCTGGGAGAGAGTTCCCCACCCTCTCCCTGGGAGTGCCTCAGAGGTGATTAGCACTGCTGTGCTTCGAGGGCGTAGAATAGTGAAGACTGCAGGAAGCCCAGGCTATGTGTCCGGGTGGGGAGTGGGTGTCTGCAGCAGGTGACGTAAGAAGCCCCTGCGCTCAAACTGGAAGTGTCTGCCAGAAACCGCGGTCCCTAGTTTAAAGGTTCCGCTTCTCTGGGACTTCCTGGAGCTGAGTTCCACTCCCTCCAGCTAAGTTAGGCAGTGTGTGTTGCCTTGGGCCGTATCCACCCACTTGTCAGTCTCTTAACTATTCTCAGGAGGTAGCTGAGGCCACACCCCCTGGTGCCTGAGTCACCCCCAGGGTCCTGGGAAAATCTAATCTGAGTTTTAAAATATTTTGGCTTTCTCTTCTGAACTGCTAAATAATTAGCAGAGAAGAGCTAACAGCCTGTGCCAGATTCCTTTACCTCAGTGGCTTCTCTGATCCCAGAGCCCCTCCCAGCGCAATGGGCGCAGTGTGCCCCTACCCCACCGTCTGTGCTGGTCTTTCTTATTCCTCCCCTGAGAACTGACCTTTCCTGTTGAAACTCCAGATTCTCTTCAGCTGGTAAGTCGTGCTTCCAGTCCTTGTGGTATCTATCAATCCTGAGCTAATTTTGAGACTTAATTTATCTAATTGGTTGTGAGGGAGTGAGGACGTTCACTGAGTCGTGTGTTTCCTCTCCGCCATCTTCAAGGCTTATTTCTGAGTCATTGTTAGTTTTTCTTTCTTTTTCAAACAATATGTCCAACCAATTGGAAAGCACCACTTATTCTTCCATGGCAATATCTCTGAAATACATTTCTTCCTTTATACCAGTATTGGTCTTTTAGCAAGCTCCCAGTAAAGACCATTTTAATATCTTCCCAAATATTCTCTTTACCTTCAGTCTATTCCATGTCCATTCTTTTCCACATAACTGACAAAATATTATTATTTTTCAAATCCATTGTTGGTGGAGTTGTGAAATCATCCAACCATTCTAGAAAGGAATTTGAAACTATGCTCAAAGAGCTATCAAACTGTATATACCCTTTGATCCAGCAGTGCTACTACTGGGACTATATCCAAAGGAAATCATAAAGAGGGCAAAGCATCCACATGTGCAAAAATGTTTGTTGGAGCTTTTTTCTGGTAGTGAAAAGTTGGAGAAGGAGTTGGTGCCCTTCAATTGGGGAATGGCTGAGTAAGTTATGGTATATGAAAGTAACGGAATGTTATTGTAATATAAAAAATGATGAAGATGTTGGCTTCAGAAAATTGGGAAAAATTACATGAATTGATGCTGAGTGAAACAATAGGAATACATTATGAGTAGTAACAACAAAATTATGTAATGATTAACTATGGAAGACTTAGTTCTTCTCAGTGATTCAATGATCCAAGACAATTCCAATACATTTTGAATAGAAAACACCATCTGCATCCAGAGAGAGAACTACAGATACTGAATGTAAATCAATACATGCTATGTTTACTTTTCCCCCCTTTTTCTTCTTTTTTTCTCTCATGTTTTTTCCCTTTTTTGTTTTGACTTTTCTCTTTCAATGTGATTCATAAAGAATGTATATTTTAAAAATAAATATATTTCTATAACCAGAAAAAAGAAAATAATAAAAATTGAATCACAAATTCTATGTCTCCTTCCTCTCACTGGTCCTTAAGATGGTCAGCAAACTAATATATTCTCTCTCTCTCTCTCTCTCTCTCTCTCTCTCTCTCTCTCTCTCTCTCTCTCTCTCTCTCTCTCTCTCTCCCTCTCTCTCTGTATATATATATATATATATATATATATATATATATATATATATATATATACATACATGTATATGTATATATATACATATATATGCATATTATGTAAAACATTTCAATATTAGTCATTTTATGGAAGAAATTTTGAATGAAATGGGAAAGAAATGAAAAATAATGTGCTTTGGTCTGCATTTCAGATGCCATTGGTTCTTTCTCTGGTGATGGCTAGCATTATCAAGCATCTTTTGAGACTATCTTGAAACATTGTATTCCTTACTATTGCTCTGTAAGAAATGACCAGCAGGAGGAATACAGAGAGTCTTGGAGAGACTTACATCAACTGATGCTGAGTGAAATGAATAGAACCAGAAGATCGCTGTACACTTCAATGCTGTATGAAGATATATTCTGATGGAAGTGGATATCTTCAACATAAAGAAGATCCAACTCACTTCCAGTTGATCAATGATGGACAGAAATAACTACACCCAGAGAAGGAACACTGGGAAGTGAATGTAAATTGTTAGCACTACTGTCTATCTATCCAGGTTACTTATACCTTCAGAATCTAATACTTAATGTGCAACAAGAAAATGGTATTTACACACATATATTGTATCTAGGTTTTATTGTAACACATGTAAAATTTATGGGATTGCCTGTCATCGGGGAGAGGGAATGGAGGGAGGGGGGATAATTTGGAAAAATGAATACAAGGGATAATATAATATTATAAAAAAATTACTCATGCATATATACTGTGAAAAAAATTCTAAATAAAAAAAATGTGAGGAAAAAAAAAGAAACAGGAGGAAAAAAAAAGAAACATTGTATTCCTAAGAATAAGTCATTCACAGTTCTTCATCATATAATATTGGCGTGACATCATATAATACTTCTATGTACAACATTCTCCTGATTCTGCTCACTTCAGTCTGTATCTGTTCATAAAATGGTATTCTTAATTCATATAGCTATGTCATAATAAAAAAGACAAAATTGTTATCTTGACATTTGTCTCCTTAGTTTCAATCTTTTTCCTACTTTTCCAAACATATTTGACTCTGCTTCCTTCAACATATTCTATTCTCCAGGTAGACATATGCTATTCCTGTTGTATCTTGCCAGCAGTATATTGACAAAGGTTATCCCCAATTCCTGGTATGCATCACCTTTGCATCTCTATCTGACCAAATCTTTCCCTGTCTTCAAAGTTCAATTCAATTGGTACCTCCTTCATGAACTCATCCCTAATCCCCACATATAAAAATGATCTGCTGTTTTTGAAATGCATTTTTTTTCCTGAACTCCTCTTTTATCTTTATCACACTATGTTTGGAGCAGTGATTTGAATACCTGCATTTATTCTATTTAATTGTACATCTCTAATAACACAATCATTGTTCTTTGTATCTCTATTAGCTAGTGTAATGTTTGTGCAATGTAAAAACTTAATAAATGTTTGCTTATTTTGATTTATTGATACAGTAGATATGATCCTTAAAATGATGAAATATGTTAAAAAGTAACAACTCTGTTATCCTTAAATGCCATTTAAATAGATAAAAATATTAATAATTCACAAAAATTTTAAACATCTCCTTTTCCACCAAGAATAAAATGAAACATGTTATCAGCCATTCCAAACTATTATTTCCCTTAGCCAAGTAAATAAATGACAATTTCCAATATAAGGGCTATGTTTGAGAGTGTGAAATTAAATTCAATATTTGGTGGACATCATCATCATTAGTAATCATTAACATAAAGATTGGAAAATGGAACTAATCATATTAAAAATCTAAGAGTAGATCAAATACTTACAACTGGTATCTTAGTTTCAGTTTTTGGATACAGATTAAAAGTAATTGACAGGATTGTTGTTATTTCTTTCTGCTGTAACAAACTCTCATGTCCCCTGTGATTAACTTCTTGGTGTATTTCTATCTTTCCTTTCCCATCTTTGATTAGCTCATGAAATGATACATGTATTTTAACTGTTCAAAAATACCTTAGAGATCAATTATTTACACATACATCCCAAATCCCCATCCATTTGCAAGTGAGAATACTGAGAACTTGAGAGGTTTTAAGTGAATTGGTCAGTCATTCAGCTAATCAGTGTCAATAAAAAGACCATCAAAAGTAAAATGTAAAATGTTTACATAATCCTGATTTATTCCAAGATTTGATATTCTGCCCAGGGGCCATGTTCAATCTTAGAAAAAATCAAAAGAAAATGTCAAATTACCCAACATTTGT
Source organism: Sminthopsis crassicaudata (assembly GCF_048593235.1). Lineage (NCBI taxonomy): Eukaryota > Metazoa > Chordata > Mammalia > Dasyuromorphia > Dasyuridae > Sminthopsis > Sminthopsis crassicaudata. The sequence goes on from NC_133619.1 coordinate 100,467,105, forward strand.
GATATTCCTTTCAATAACTTTGGATTTAGTAATTTATGATATTAACATTGTACTGTTAAAATTTAATTAATTTATGAAGTTTACTTCATGCTGTTTTATGCAATTATGATTTTTAAAAATTTTGCTATTTAATACAAGTATATAATAAACTTGTAGGCTTTGCTCGTTGTGCCTATGATAGAAAAAGAAATAGGCATTTAAATAGTCCTTACTTTGTGCCAGGCATCATGCTAAATACATTACCTCATTTGAGCTTAAGAACAATCTTGTCAGTTATGTGCTATTTTTCATCTGAGGAAATTGAAGCAAACAGTTGTTAAATGATTTATCCAAAGTCATATAGGTAGTAAGTGCCCAAAGGTAAATTTGAATTCAGGCCCTTTTGACTCCAGATTTAGTGTTCTATCCACTGCCCATCAGCTTTCATTATAATTAAATAGATACTATAATCTTTGATCTCACTAATGTAGATACTCCCTCCAGTAGTACATATTTCAATTCAAGCACTTTTTCCCCATCTTGTACAGCTCCTGTTTGCAAATTCTTATATATTTCACATAGGGCTTCCATCCAATGTGCTAGAGGCCCTCTGTTAATTTTTCTGACTTTGTATGTATAACAGAGGAACACATACTCTTGTCCATCTGTTAGCTCTCATGTTCATTATTGTTGCTATACCCCTAAAAACAATATTTTGTACACAAATATAAAACAAGTGTATTTATCCTTAAAAAGCTGCATTCTAGTAGTTAATTATATATGTATATGTGTGTGTGTGTTTATATATATGTATAATGTATATTTATAAATGCATGTGCAAATGTTTTCTAATTATGTTGAACTGATTTTTAAAGTATATTCATATTTATGAACATCTAAATAGCTATCTATAAATGCTAGAATTCTAAAAATGTTATGTACCTATAACTTTATTAATTTAATATTTATTCAATTCCAAAAATATTTCTTGTATTATGCCAGACACTGGGGACTATAAGTAGAAATAAACTATGATCATTTTTCTTTAAGGATCTTACTAACTTAGCAGGGGCTATATAGCACATAAATGCAAATGAAGAAAAAGAAAATTAGATCATTGTCATAGCAAACTCTGAGTATAGTTTAGGACAAGCTAACGTCTAGTTGGAGGAATCATAGTAGTTTTCAAAAAGGAGTAGCATTTGAGTTAGAAAACAGGAATGCTTATTACATGCTTTAAATATAATAATCTAATATGCAATTCTGTCTAGAATTCCCACATGACTCTTCTTTATATTCTAGCAGTATATGGATATTTTGAATAAGATATTTATTTCTGGATCTTAGTATAGTCATTTCTTGATTATCCATAAAAAAGAGGGTACTGGGACAGCATGAATAGATAGTCATAAAATTGTTCGAATTGTTCTAAATTTTTGTTTTTTTTAATCTAATCATTTCAGTTTTTGCTCCCAAAACCAAAAGGAAGGGTAAAATAAACAGAAATTAATAACAAGAAATACCGAATTTAATTTTATGTTAATTTTCTTTTCACATCTGATAGAGATGCTAATGGCCATAGAAAGCATTAAATGATGAAGTAAAAGCAGGAATGAACAGGAGGAAAACTAAAAGACTTGCAAAATTTATAGATTGAATTATTGAACAGTAGATAATGACCAACTAATTGAAGGTAATTTATTGCTAATTATGTTTTTACCTTAATTTCTTGAGCCAATTCCTAAATACTTAGCAGCACTGGGGAGAGATATTAAAATAAAATAATCTTAAATCTTAGAAATTATCCTAGGAATTCAGTCAATTCCAAAATAAATTTTCCAAAAGGAGAATAACAATGTCACTCTATACTTCATTACACAAACCCTTCATTTCTTTAGGCTACTGCTACTAATTTTCAACAAGGAAAGTGATTAAGATTAAGGAATAATACGTTTTTGGGAATTACTAAAAACTCACATTTCTTTAACATTTTAAGGTTTCCAAAATATTTTCCATACTATGAACCTGTGAATATGGTAGCACAGGTATAATAAATTCCCTTTGTACAAATGAGACTGAGTTTAGACTTGTTCATGACATTCAGCTGTCAAATACATATATTTGAAATAGACTTTAATAGAAATAAACTCTAAATCTACCATTTTTTTCATTTAATAATATTTTATTTTTCCTAATTGCATATCAAGACAGTTTTTAGCATTCATTTTAAATTCAATTTTTTATACCACCCTTCCAACATTTCCCTCTTCATAAAATAGTAAGCAATTTGATGTAATCTACATATGTATTTATAAGGTAAAACATATTTTAGCTGATTAGTCACAGTTGTGAAAGAAGAAACAGATAAAAAGGAGAAAAATCACAAAAAGGAATAAAATAAATGAAAAAAAATATTTGACCTTCATTCTGTTCTTTATCTGGTTATAGATAGCATTTTTCTTTGTGATTCTTTTTTACTGCCTTGGATCTCTGAGAAGAGCTGAGTTATAATTGCTTATTGAATCATTTTGCTTATACTATGTGCTATTATATTTCCTTGTTCTACTCATTTTGCTTTATATAAGTTCATAAAAGTATTTCCAGATTTTTCTGAAATTTACCTGTTCATGATTTCTTCTGGCATGACAGTATTCCATTAAATGTATATATTATAGCTTGTTTGGTCTTTTCCCAATTGATGGGAATCACATAAATTTCCAAAGTTTTGCCACTATGAAAATGACTGCTATTTATATTTTTGCAAATGCATATCTTTCCTCCTTTTTTGTGATCTTTATAGGATAAAGACTTAGTAGTGGTTCTAAATCTACTATTTTATCTAATATGCTATACTATATTGTGATAGATCTTTCTGTCATATTGTTTCATGTTTAATTCTGAATTAGACTAATAAACTATATGACCTTTTTGCTATTATTTTCTGGAAGTGGTATAAGGATTTGATGTTTCCAAGGCATTTTCTCTGAATTAATCTCTAACTAAGGAAAATAAAATAAACTAGCCTCTAATTAAAATTGAAACTTCAGGAGACTTCTTTCTCTTGAGTCATAGGAGATATATGATTAAATAATTCTTTTTTTTTTTTTTTTACTTTTTTAAAAATTTATTTTTAACACACATTGCTTTATGAATCCTGTTGGAAGAAAAAAATCAGATGAAAAGGGAAAAACCTTGGGAGAGGAAGAAACACAGAAAAAAGAAGTGAACATAGCATGTGTTTGACATTCAGTCTCAGTTCTTTTTTTCTGGATGCAGATGGTATTTTCTGTCTTAAAATCTATTGAATTGCTTTGAATTCTTAACCATTGAGAAGAATGAAGTCTTTCTTGGTTCTGCTTGTTTCACTCAACATCAGTTCATGTAAATCTTTCTAAAATCAGCTTTTTTTATAGAATAATAATATTCCATTAACTTCATATAGCACAACTTATCAGACATCTCCCAATTGATGGGCAACCACTCATTTTCCAATTCTTTGCTCCACAAAAAGAGCTGCTACAAACACTTTTGCACATGTGGTCCCTTTTCTCTCCTTTATAATTTTCTTGAGATACAAACCCAGTAATAGCACTGCTAATTCAAAGGATATACACACATTCTAGCCATTCAGGTAGAGTTCCAAAATGTTCTCTAGTATGGTTGCATCATCTCACAACTTCAGCAATGCATTAGTGTCCCAATTTTCCCACATCCTCTACAACATTTATCATTATCTTTTCCTATCATTTTAGCCAATCTGAGAGATGTGAGGTGCTGTCTCAGAGCTGTTTTGATTTGCATTTCTCTAATCAATATTGATTTAGAACCTTTTTTCATATAACTATAGATTGCTTTGATGTCATCGCCTGAAAATTGATCAGAATTGAAATGTCATCATCTGAAAATTGAAAATCTGAAAAAAAATTCTGTTCATATTCTTTGACCATGTATTAATTGGGGAATTATATATATATATATTCATAAATTTGACAAAGTTCTTTATATATTTTAGAAATGAGAGTTTTATCAGAAATACTGGCTGTAATGATTTTTTCTCAGCTTTGCACATCTCTTTTAATCTTGTTTCTGTTGCTTTTGTTTGTGAAAAAATAGTTTACTTTAATGTTATCAAAGTTGTCCATTTTACCTTTCATAATGTCCTCTGGTCTTCTTTGGTCATAAATTCCTCCCTTCTCCAAAGATCTGATAGGTAAATCATTCCTTGTTTTCTTAATTTCTTTATGGTATCATCTTTTATGCTCAAATAATGTATCCATTTTGACCTCAATTTGGTATGGGGTGTGAGATGTAGTTCTATGCTGAGCCTAATTATTGCTTTAATTCCTTTTTTACTGATGGTAAATTAACCCTTTTCATATTTGATGTTGATGATTCGGTTCACCCCTTTTCTTGCTTTTTTTCCTACTGTTTCTTCCTTTCCTTCTATTCTATCTCTCCTTTTTCTTTTTCTTTTTCTCCTATTTCTTTATAGCATAAGATAAATTTCTAAAACCCACTTTATGATTGTTTTTCACTCCTAGAGTCAATACTGTCAAGCTTCAGACAATACTCATCCTCTTCCCTACTTTTCCTAGATTGTCAAAGTTCTTTTGTACTTCTTCATATAAATCAATTTTCCTTTTTCCATTACAGATCTTTTATGTCTTTTTCTTTGATGTCATAACATAAGAATCCAATCACAACCACACCCTCAGTCCATGTAATGACCTCTGCCTCTTGAGACAGATACTATTCTCAAGAGTTACAGAGAACTATTTTCCCATCTAGGGATGTAAACAATTTAATATATTCAAAAATAAATATACATTTTCCCTATTAATCTTTCTATGGTTCTCTTGAGTCCTGTGTTTGTAGATTAAATTTTCTGTTAAGTTCTGTTTTTTTTTTCAATAGAAATGCTTGAAAATCTCTTACTTCATTGAAGTTCCATCACCTCCATTGAAAGATGATGCTGAGTCTCATTGGGTAGTTAATTGTTGTTGTAACCCTAGGTTTGTTGCATTATATAGTGTGGCATTGCATACCCTCCCATCCTTTATTTTAGAAGCTGCCAGGTCTTGGGTAATCCTGGCTGTTGCTCCTTGATATTAGAATTGTTTTTATCTGGCAGCTTTTTTCCCCTTGAGATTGTAGTTCTAGAGTTTTGGAACAATGTTCCTTGGGGTTTTTTCTTGTGGGATCTCTTTCCCAACATGATCAATGGTCTATGTTTCTAGAATATCCTTAATGATGTCTTGTAGAATGCTATCCAGGCTATTTTATTGGTCATAATCTTCAGACAGAACAATAATTTTTAAATTGTGTACTCTGGATCTATTTTCCAGATTGCTGTTTTTCTAGTGAAGTATTTTACATTTTCTTCCCTCTTTTCATTCTTTTTATTTCGGTTGAACTGTATCTTGACGTCTCACAAAGTCATTAGCTTCCATTTACACTACTGTAATTTTTAATGTGTGATTTTCTTCAGTTATCTTTTGAATCTCTTTTTCCATTTGCTTTATTCTACTGTTTAAGGAGTTGTTTTCTTCAGGCAATGTTTTCCCCTTCTTTTTCTAAACTGTTGACTCTGTCATGCATCCCTCTCATTTATTTTCTCATTTATTTTTCTACCTCTCTTGTTTGCCTTTAGAAATTTTTTTAATGAGCATTTCCAAGAAGCCTCTTTGATCTTGAGATCAATTTATCTCACTCATTGTATTTCCTCTGTGGACTTTCTGACATTATCTGAATTTGTGTTTTGGTCTGTCTTATCACCATAATAGCTTTCTATAGTCATGGTTCTTTTCTGTTTCTTGCTCATTTTCTTTCCTTTTCTTTTGGTATTTCATCTTTTTTTGAGCACAGTACCCCCTTGTGTTTGCAGGAGATAAGAATTAAAACACATGACTTACAAGGATTATTTTGAAGAAAACATCTGTTAAATTATCAAGTGTATATCAATGTAAATTATTTTCATTCTATGTTGTTCAGTTATTTTCATTCCTTGTTAGGTGGTGAGATTTTAGATTTATGGATCAGAATTATGATGAGTGCTATTCTTTTCTTATTTTGTCTTTTCTTTTCTTTTCAGGAAAAAGCCTGGTTTTCCAGACATTGCCTTCTGATTTGGGACTTAAGGCTGCTTTCCTACTGTGCTTCTCTACTGAGCCAGAACTGAGGGTCTCTGTTACTGATTTTCTGTGATTAAGACCCTTTCACTGGGTTTCTAAGAAATTATTTGAGCTGCTCTGAACACTCTTTTCTCCTCAGTGCGACTGACCTTTCTGGAAGATTTTTTCAGTCTCTCTTAAGCTGGAGATGGGTTTCATTTTGTCAGATTCTATTTAAAGGCTTGGTTTCATGTGGTTTTTAAGGGAAATTGGGATACCTTGAGCAGCGTCTTGACTTAACTCCACCATCTTGGCTACCCCTCTGGAAGTCCCTTTGAAACATTGCTTATACTTCACAAGTTATCTTGCAGTTTGTCAGCTATATTTTTTTAAGATTCATTTTATCATTTTAAAAAACAAAAACAAAAACAATTTGGGACAATTAACTCTTTTTTTCCAAGTAGTTTTAATTTATAAGTTCTTGAAATAAAGCTTTGAATAACAGCCTCTGAAAATGTATACTTTAAATGGAGCTACTTGACTATGTCTTTAAATCCAAATCATTCTGGCTTTCATTGATTGGCTGATAATAAGTCCTAGTACAAGTCTCTCTTGCTCAATGTTTGGTTTTGATGGCTCAGAGTGAATGCAAATAGCCTTTGTATACTGTTCTGGCTAGTAACTCTGATAATCTTCCCCATTCATATGATTCCTTTTGATGAAAAACTAGACCATTTTTGCCTCATTTCTTACCTAGATCCTAAACAATGGACAGTCATTGTCTTAATGTGAGATCTAGGAAAGATCTTAGCTTAAAAAGTTCAAGGTTTCTCATTGCATCCTGGGCCATCATGGTTGTCTTGATTTCTATCTTGACACTGGATTCCAACAACTGAAGGAGAGAGTGAGACTGATTATTTTGAAGAACTCTGCCTCAATTAAATTCAATTCATTCACAAGTGAAGACATCACCCTCATGATTTGATTGGTCCAATTTGGAAATGAAAGACAAGTAACAACAACAGAGGATATGCATTCCCCAGGCAATGCAGATTAATATAGTGTCCCATTATGGAATATCTTACCTAAACATCAATAGATATTATTTATCCATAGGGGTGTGTGTGTGTGTGTGTGTGTGTATATATATATATATATATATATATATATATATATATATATATATATATATATATATATATATATATATATATATATATATATATATATATATATATATATATATATATATATATATATATATATATATATATATATTTATATATATATCTTTATATATTTGTCTTGAATTTTAAGGAAACAAAGTTCATTCAGAACAAGTCAAATGTCTAGGAAAAACAAAAGGTACTTATATTTCATATTACCATCCATCAAATATTCTTGTGCTAGAAAATTTGCATGTACATATATTTTCACATAAATTATGCATTAACTATTAATGGATCTTATCTTACATTAACCCAAATTTCCTTAAAATTCAGTAAAATAAATGGCTATTTTACATATGGCATGTATATATATATATATATACATATATATGTATATATATATAATTAGAAAATGGAATTTTGGAATACTCATGCAAGATGTATTGAAGTCACAGTATTGGTCCTATATATAACATAAATTGAAGTAATGGAAAGAATGTAGAAGGGGATTTACAAAGTTGCTGGCAGGACTTTTGGAGAACTTTATTTTTTTCTTCCCTTAAAAAGGACATTTCCTACCTGGTTCAACAGAGGTCTGAAAGATACATTCTTTGAATATTGCATATGTTGACAAGTATAGAGCCAAATGAAGAAATAAAACAATACTAAAATAAACTAAGTTCAAAGAAACTGTACAAAGGTGAGGCTGTCATTTTCAGCCCCATATTTGGCAAATCACATTCTCCAGAATATTCTTGCCAATCAGATGCTCTATACCATTTCTGGGATTTTTCCCTCAGACTCTCACAGTAAATAAGACTGTTTTTTGAAGAAGATTTAACTACTTTTTAATGTTTTGTTATGCAGATCTCCAACGTGATAGTACAAGTGAAGCAAAAAAGTTGCAAAGCCAGGAAAATTGGAAATAAACCAGTCTTTTAAAAATAACAACAACAAAACAATAACGAATTTACATGCTTTTATGTTATAAAAATGTATGAACCACCAATGACATCTAGTGTTCTGAAATTTGAAAAAAATGCATATATGCTAAAGATAAAGGAGAGGAATCATGGCATAGAAAAATAACTATCCTTACAGGCATAAGGATCTGGATTTAAGTCCCACCTCTTATGCATTAACTAAGTTACTTCGGGAAAGGGAAAATTAATAGGTTTTCATGGCCTAGGAAGTTAAGTTGCAAAGCTGGAAAGAATCTGTTAACCTTTATTGGTTGACAGTGTCATCATCAAAAGAAATCAAAGTTCTAGTGTTTATATCTTACATATTTATCAGTGTCTTACTTTTTTCTCTTCTTTTTTTTTTAAAGGAAGATAGCAGATATTTTATCTTTCTGATTTAGACATTATCTCTGTCTCTCTGTCCTGTTTCTCTGTCTCTCTGTCTCTCTGTCCTGTTTCTCTGTCTTTCTGTCTCTATCTCTATCTCTCTGTCCTGTTACTCTGTCTTTCTGTCTCTCTCTCTCTGTCTCTCCTGTTTCTGTGTCTCTCTGTCTCTATCTCTGTCTCTCTCTCACTGTCTCTCTCTTTTATCATGTCAGATATTCTGTCTTTCTTTTTTCTTTCTCTTTATTTTTAAAAATTTAATCGGAAGCTACAAGATAACTCATCAAAAATGGTCTAATACAACTCTGGGAAAAGTAACTATGTAGAGCATCCTAAAGGAATTTCTCTTGCTTATTTAACCATCTACTACTGTCCACATTATTCTATATGTGAGCATTCCGATATCTCATTTACTCTAGTCATGTTCATGTTCCTTCTGTTTTTGTTTCATCTTTTTCATTTTGTTTTGTATATGATTTAGAAGTCATTCAAGCTAAGTTCCTAATGCAAGGGAGTTATTAGATTGAATTAATTTGCATTTTGATGATGTGATATTGGTATAAGCTAAAAGTGTCTATTTTGATCAATATATGTATGTATTTATATATAATGTATATTTAATTTCATAAGTTTAATCAAAAAGACCCATGTGACCCATTTATTTCAATCTGCCAGTATGCATATATCATTACCAAGATGAAAAATTTCAAAGTTAGGGAAAAAAGTTGTAAGGCTCCTAATAGCAGTGTATGAATGTGTGTGTGTATGTCTAAGAGAGAGAAAGTCAAAGACAGACAGTCAGGCAGAAAGACAGATACAGAAAAATAGAGAAAAAAGAGAGAAAGTATAAAATCAATAAATTACAGATGATTCTCAAAAATGAGCAAAAATTTTGGACAATTAGGTTAAATTTTATTTGGTAGAGAATTTAGTGAAAAGTTAATTGACCCTGGACAGAGTTACTGGGTTTAAAGGATGAAATAATAAGAATGATTTCTCATTTATACACTAATGAAATTTTTAAGAAAAGATGTTTTATTTTGATCTGTAAATTATCATTAAATTATTCCTTTTTTTTTGCAGAAATACACTTTGAAATGGACAAAATTATATAGTGACCTTATATTTTTCTAAAATGCTAACATTTTGAAAGAACACTTTAAGAAATGATTTTCAATTTTATTATTAAATCTCACTGACAATTTGAAATAATAAAAGAGAAAAAATATCATATATTCTCAATACCTTGAATAAACATAGATATTGTGCAGCTTGTGTTGTATATTTCTGAGCTGAATATTTAAGAAACATATTTTTCTTTAGAATTATCAAATTTAGTAGAGGAAACATGAAATTTAACCATGAAATAATATTCTTCATTTTGTCACTAATAACTAGGGTAATATTTGTGAAAAATAGGGAATTTTCATATATACTTAATAGTCCTCATATATGCATATATACACTCATAATTATCTCTTACATGTAGGTATATACCTATATCTATATACATATGCATACACATATACTTATATTGGTAATGAGATGGATGCATATGTATATGCACATATATACTAGAGTCTAAATATACATAGGTACCTGTATTATATATACATGCATGTATACACATACATACTTAATATTAATATATGTATATATCACCATCTAAACCACTTATAATGAATTATCTTTGGACTATTGAGAAATAACATGGGTTAATTGATTTTACTTTCAACTTTTTTATTCTATATAAAATGTATATCTTGTATATCAATTACACATGCATACACATACAGATATACACACATACATGCACACACATACATGTTATAGAGGCAAAAGTGACATATTGGATCAAGAAGTGGTGTTTGAAAATAGTATTTTAAAGTCCTTCTTGTGACACATATTTGCTACATGGGTCTGGGCATGTGACTAAAATTTTAGATGTTCTAAGCAACTCTCTAAGATTATAAATTTTAGGATATGTATGGACCTGTATTGGTTGAGTGTGTCTCTATATCAGTGAAATCACAAGTCTAATTCCTATAACTAAATATACACATACAAACAGAGGAATGCTGGTGAAAATAAAATAAATCAATGTTACTACTCAACAGTTCCCAAAATGTTTATTTGAGCAGGAGAATGACAATAATGATAATACTCAAATTATAGAATTATTTATGGGTGTAATTTACTTTTAGTTTTCCTTCCCTCCATTAGATATAATGAGTAGATGAAAATTTTATCACTAAACTTTACACTCTGATTATTGTCAGCATTTTCCAGAAAACATAAAGTTTTTGATAAGTTTCTCTCTCACAAAAATATCTATCTTTAACAAATTAAAGACTCTCATAATTTTGAAAGTTTTATTATTGCTGGGTTTTGGTGGTGTTAATTTAGTGATAACATTTTCATAGAGTTCTGCATATGCTTTCATACCTGAAAAATGCCCAAGGTATTATGAAAACATCATATTTATGTTTAGCACAGCTGGTAAGTTTACAATTTACACATATACTGCATCTATATGCACACTTATAAAAAGTGAGAGAGTGAAAGAAAGAAGATTGTTGAAGCATTAAAAGAGAGAATAAATAAGAGCACATGAAAGATATAGGTTAGGGAGATAATGTTATTACATTTTTCTCTAAATGAATATGAACCACAACTCTGGAATAAGACTTTAACACATTATTTACAGAAATAATTTCTGTTGTCCTTAGTATAGATATTTGAAATACGTTTTCTTGGGGGGGGTATATACCCAAACACTTCATTACCATTAAAGTACATTCTCTGCCACTTCCATACTCCATTACTTCTTAAAAAAAATGAATTTATTAGAGTCCTGCCAGGGCTTGTTAAGCAGTTCAGTAACGATAGTAAAGCCATTTCACACACAACCTGTGCAAGTAATAAAGCTGTGAAGCCTCAGATATCATTCCTGGCTCTGGGCGTGAATATTTTATTATTGCTATGGGATTTTTGGATCAGGATTGATTCCAGTTGCCATCTCAACATATCCACAATAATACTTCAGGAAAGTAGTTCTAGAAGTATCCATGAACCCTTTTGTCTGCAATCTTTCCAAGAGCTATAAGAAGTCTTACACAACATGCTCTAGTGCCTCAGGCCAGAACACTTGGAGTTAATCTGTTCACCACCTTAATTATTGAATCAATGACTATTTTTGTGTACCCAAATAATCATGGTTCCCTTACTGATCATTCCCAAATAAAAGCATTATGTAGAGATAGGGCTAAGTTTTCTTTCTTTTATAACTATTTTACAATAACATAATATATTCAGGATTTTTTAAAAACAAAACACAACTTTCTAAAATAAGTAGAAATTGGCTGATGTTGCACTTATCTCACATTTTTAAAAATCATTTTTATTGGTCAATCAATTCAATATATTTAATTCTTTCCTTTTGGTTTCTGTGCTACCACACTTTCTTACTTCATATCCTACCTCTTTTATCATTCATCTACTATGGTATTCTTTGCTGATTCTTTTCCTTTTCTCCCCCAAATATCCAGGGATGCTCCCTAAAAAAAAATTGTCATTGTGCTACCTATCTTCTGCAACTTATTGTTTGGTTGCTGGCTTTAATTAGTTCATTTTCTATCACAGCTTCCAGTTTTATCCTTATGCCTGGAATTACCCAGTGCAACTCTTAACTTTCTCTCAACTCTGTATTGGCTCCTGACTGTCATCCTCTTCCTTGCACTTTGTTGGATGTACTCCTATTTGTCAACATCCCTCTTAAAAAGTTAGGACCCCAAAACTGAACATGTCTTTTCAGAGAACCGAGAGAACAAAGTAAACTTATCATTTTCTTTTTAAAGCATGCTATATATGTATGCTGGCTAATATTATGTTAGCCCTTTTTGGCAATCAGGTCACTGTGTTGAATCATTTCCATACAGCAATCAACCAAATCCTCCAGTTCCTTTTGACATTAAGCCAGGTTTCTCCCATTAAGCATTTATGCGTGTGATTTATTTATTCTAAGTAAAAGAGTGAGGATCCATTGTTACATTTTTTTTCCTTTATCCTTCCTGTCATTTCTACCTCTTTGATCATAGTTTTTCCCCTTAAATGGATTGCTTTTCATTTTGCTCTCTGCTTATTCAAAATTTGTCCATCTTCTAAGACCCAGGTTAAATTTTACTTCCTCCCTTAAATCTTTTCTCTTATTCCAATATCCACTGATTGTTCCTTTCTACAACATATTAATCGGTACTCCTTAATAGTAATTATTTACTCATGTGTGTTACATTCATTTCCTTGACTCAGCTTTTTATATATTATACATTCCTATTTCACAGAGTAACTAACCCAGTGGTGGACCCAGAGTAAGTTCCTAAAAATATTTGTTACTTGATTACTTTGTTAAAGTTTTGGTAATTACTGAATAAATACATTTATTTTCTTAATATATGATTTCATGAATTTCATTATTTGATTTATTTTTGCAAACTCTTATTAGGTAGCTATCTTATCTTTTAAAATTTATTCTGTATAGGATATAATGAAGTTCCATCAGTCATATGAGTAGGTCTTAATTAGTGCAAATTGTAAATGTCAGAAAGTGGTCACATATATTCAAATTTGTACTATATGGAACTGTGAGTATGTAAAATGTAGTAATTAGTTCCAATCTAGTAGAGATGTACAGCACAAATTCAAATAATGCTATAACTTCATGGGATTCATTATTTGCACTAATCAGAACCTAACTATATTCTCTGATAATATGATTATGAATATAAAACCCATTTGATTATAACTTTCTTCTTGAAAATTATACTGTTTAGAGCATGTACTTATTCAATTTAATTTGTATTGTGTTAGTCCAATTATATTTCAGGGTAGCTTGAGTAGTTTGCTCTTTTTTTCTTTGTCTATATTCGATAAAATGGACCACCATTTTCTAGTATTTTTTTATTGGACTGACTAGTTTAACTTAGGGACACAAGTAAATTGTAGGACTAACTGATCTACTAGTTTCTTGCCTGGATCAATCAGTTCCTTCACTTATTTAGAAAATGTACAAAAGAAAACTGCAATTTCATGAAAATCTTAAAATGTTGCTTTTTTCACCCTCAGTTTTGAGTTGTGTTTTTTTTTTTTTTTTTTTTTTTGTTTTTGTTTTGTTTTTTTTTTTTTTTTAATATTTGGGTCTTGCCCAAAACCTAAGAAGTAAATATTGTAGTGGATGGGGAATGGGATCTTGGAGCTATTTCTCCTGGCCTATCTTGTGACCTTAGTTAATGATTGATTTTTCTTTATTCTTTCTGTGGTCTTCTATATCTGTAATGTTGAGAAAATAAACCCCATATCTTATGTCATGAGGATTAATTGGAGGATATGTCTTCAAAGAGTTTTTACTTCCTTTAAAAAAAGTAATTCATATTTTACAAACTTTTGGGGGTGGTAAGTAATTTCAAAGGTCTTTACACTCGTCACTGGGCAGATTCCTAACAGTATTACAGAAAAAATGCTGATCTTTTATAACAGTTCACCCTTCAGTATTGTCTCCCTATCCCTTTTTTTTCTGCCATCTCTCTGTAGTCAGAAATTTACCCACCATTCTCTGTTGTGGATTTGCTCATTTTTAATATCAGAAAATGGGGTTCCCTGTCGTAATGAACATATTTTCTGTCATCTTGGCAGTGTTTATTTGGATGGAGCTTTATTCAGAAGGGGTAAATACTGGAGAATGTGAGAACTCACTGTTGGATAATTAGGACTTGAATTTGTTGAGATTGCATGGAGTATCCACAAAAGTCTAACATATTAAGCTTTGGTTCATGTCAAAGAGGAAAAGGCAGTATGCCATAGTATTAACAATATTCTACCAAGTCTCAGATAGAATTAAATTACATTCCCAGCTTTGCTGCATCATTTTTTTTTCATGATTTTGGTCAAGTGAGTTTGGAAAAAAAACATTTTTTTTTTTCAAGCTAAGTCTTTCTCGATCTAACAAATTGTCCCCCTTCCAATGCCTGTTACTCTCATCCTTTTATCTAACTAACCATAATTTGAGAGGTAGAAAGCTAATTAGAATTTCCAGGAAGAACTTTTTTAACCAAGTTCCAAATCCCAGGAACAAACTCTTACTTGATTATTATAGATTATGTCCTATCTACCATGCATGAACAAAAATTAATTATGTTCAAACCTCACCCCATAATCCATATTCCTGGTCATATTCATTCTTTGCATTTCCTAAAGATTCCATTGTTAAAAGGGTTACTAGGTTACATTGATCTATAATTGTCAATTGTGACCACAGTGTAAAATGGTTAGTGGATAACCCCTATTGTCTACACCTCCTCTTCTACATTCCATCTATTTTTTATCTCCAGTTGATCTAGAAGTTTTTTAAATGATGAAATGAAAGAACCTATTGCTTTCAGCACTTTCTTGCCTATATTAATTTTCAGAGAATTTTAGTCAGTAGACATCAGCCCCAAGTTTGCTTTTTCCATTTCTTTATCTGTAAAATGAGATTAAAATGGGTTGTTATGGGCAATTGCTTTGTAAACTGTAATGTGTTATATAAATGTCATCTACTATTATCAGGGGAGAAGAGAGTGAATATTTCTTCCTGGTAAGTATTAGCTGCTCTGAGCTGCCTGATAATTAAATATCTCTCCAGTTATCTATTAAATACTTGTTGCAACGTAAATTGATAAAAGGCAGATAAATTATGCCCTTTAAAATCAGTTCAACTCAGTTTATTACCCAACCAGAGTGTCATAGCACCACTACGTTGAATAATATTTTGAAATATTTCTTCTGAGGCAAAGTCAAAGAATGGAGATGACACATAGTTTTAAAGTTTCTGCTAGAAAAGTAAGAAGTCTGGCATGTCCCACAAGCTTCTATAGCTCCTAAAATAAAATGGGTTTATCGAATCCAGAGGTTCACAACCAGGCTTCAGAAACTAAAGGTGGAAGGCATAATCCCTGAAAAATGGTCCACCAGGTGAGGTTTGCTCCTCTCCTAACCCCCCTAGCTGTACCTGCTGACAATACCAGATTATTAAAGCATGAGGGAATTCTATTTATGCAAGTGGAGATAATACCCAAGCAAATGAACTTGCACATCTTTTCAAGTACTGAAGTAAAAGGAAGGTGTACTTGGTAATAAAAATTTTATGTTCAGCTCTCTGAATAAACTAACTGAATTACAAAGGGTCCAACTATTAATCTAAAATCTTCCTCTACTAGAAACTTAATACCTACTTCCTCTCCCCCTTTTTTCACACATACTATTAAAAAGAAAGGAATATATTCAGTAGGACATCAGGAAGAATAACTGATTGGAGGCAGGACATTCAGGTTTAAATACTATACTAATTCTATTAATCATTGTACATATGTTTTGAGATAATTCACTTACCAATTCTGAATCTTTTTCCTCTTCTGCAAAATAAACACAATAACAATTCTATAACTCACCTCAAAGATCTGATGGGAAGAAAATATATCACAAACATAAAAGCATTGCATAAACATGAATTAGTAAGTAATATTTTGGAAGTAGAGAACTCCTTATGTTTTTTCTGTCCTTAGAGATCCTCTATGGCTAGAGAATGGAAAAAAAGGCAGTAAGGTATACATCAAGAACAATGACTTTGTCCCAGGAAGCCATGGGTATGTAAGTAACATACTATTTCAGAACCATAGTTCTCCTGTGTAAAATGGAGAAAATACTTGAAGTATTCATTTACTTTACACTGTTGTGATAATAAGTGAGATTATATATATATATATATATATATATATATATATATATATATATATATATATATAAATTAAATAACCATGAATAACTGGACATTTTATAAGATTATTTGGAGTTTCAGAATTTATTCAATTTTTCAATTTTTTATTTTCACAAACTTTTAAGCATCTTCTCAAAATACAAATATAGAAATCTATTTATTTTTTATGTATTTGTTATAGCAAAAGAAAACAAAACTATAAACCAAATTAGGTTTAAAGATACCTATTTGTTATTGCCTACTAGCTGGCAAAGATTATGAGAATCATAAAGTCTTGGGAGGCAGCCAAGGTCCTTGTAGGATTGGACAAAACTACTCTCTTGTGGTTTAAACTCATCCTAAGAAGTTCTTATTGGTGAAAGAAAGGTATTTTATTGCCTAAAAACTTTTCCTATCTATACATCATTTTATTTCAAATAAGCTTGAGAATGCATACATAAACAATCAGGTAAAGGAATTCAGTTGTGGAATATTTAATGTTATATTGATATAAATTGCTCTGTCTTATTAGAGATTAAACTTTGTACTTCTATAGTATTTAACTATCATTTATTTTTAAATGCAAATAAAGTGTATGAATTTATTCTGTTAATATACTATCCATTTTACACTTCATTGTTAGTGTCCCATGTCCTTTGAGAGTATAGACATTTTAAATAATTTTCCCCAGTGTCTAGCAAAATACTCTCTATCCAGTAGGCATTTAACATCTTTTTGCTAAATTTAATTGATTCTCCTCATCCCAAATTGTAATTTCATTAGTATAGGGAGTTTTCATGAGGAAATACCATTTATCATTCTACCAGATATAATTTTGGAGTTTCTTGGACAACTAAGAGGTTAAACTTGCCCAGAGTTATATTCATTTTTTGTGAAATTTAGTACTTGAACTCAGATCACCTTATATCTTGTTTGGCCTTATGCCAACTGGCTGTTTGGAATTCTTAAGAGGAACAAATCTATTTAAAAGGGGGAAATGATTTAAAACTACAATTACTAAAAACCATCACTTTGGTTTTGTTATTCTGCTTAATTGGAATGTTTGTTGTTCTTTTTTTCTTTAGTCACGTCCAAATTTTTGTGACCTAATTTTGTGATTTTCTTGTCAAGGAGCTGAAGTGATTTGCCATTTCTTTCTTGAGCTAATTTTATAGACAAGCCACCGATTTGCCTAAGGTCACATAGGTAGTAAGTTTCTGAGGTCGAACTCAGGAAGATTCTTCCTGATGCAAAATTCAGTGTTTTATCCATTGTGCCATCTAGCCACCCCTTTTAAATATTAACATCGGAAGGGATCTTGTACTTCAATTTCTCCAACTCCCTCATTCTATAAATGAGGCACTAGAAACTGTTATTTGTTCAAAGCACAAAGTAAACAAGTAACATAGTCTTAACTAAAACATGTTTTTTGAATTATTACTCCAATGTGTTTTATACATACACACAAACTGCTTGCTGTTGCTGAATATTTCTTTCTTCAGTTAATTGTTATTTTGATTTCATACAGGATCACGGTTATAATAAAGAAATGTAGCATTTAAATAGTTTAAAACATTCTAGACAAACTTAACTTTAGTTTTTGGCACTATTTGTCAACTATGAGTGGTAAAGCTACATTTACACAACCTTGGGAATTTATTTGATCAACAACAACAATAAGAACAACAACAAAAAGAATTGCATATTATTTTCATGTGAACATCCACTCATTCATTTATTATTCTAGATTTGAATTCAAGATGATTCAGTTGGTTTCATCCCCTTCTGAAACCATATTATAATAACAGGATGTATTATTGTACCCTGAGGCACTGCAGAAGAGAGACAAATCCTCCCTCTGCCTCACTTGTTAGAGAAGATGAATTCTCCCAGGCACATAAACTTTCAGAGAACTACCTTCTGTGGTTTATGACACTTGGGGTCTACTTACTACTGTTTGAAACTGGACTGAATATTTTTGCAATAATTTCACATCTTTGTTGTAATAAAGCAATCCATAATAATGAGTTGTTTGTTGTTAGTGAATTTTTCTGGACTATCTTCAATTTGATTCCAATTTATTCTGTGGTTCCATATCTCTTGCACCCACTCAAAAATCATTAAACACAGGATGATAAAAATAGTCAATAGAATTTCAGGAAGCAGGTGTTCTCTTTTTAATAATCATTAATCAGATATCCTATATTTATAAACAAAGCTTACATTATAAAAATGCATCACATAAGAAAGTATATGAAAATACATATTATTACTTTTTTCTATCTGATACCACTGATAAGAGACATTTTTTTAGTTTTTTTTTTCTTAATTTCATAAAATTCCTCAGCAAAATATAACACAGTAAGAAAGGCACTGGCATAGAATGAAATAAATATAAGTTTTAGAATATCTCTGATAATATTTTCTATATATGTTTGAATAAAGTTTTTAAGCTTTTAGAGCTCACTTTGTTCATTTGTAAAATTACACAGACTAAAGAACATCTAAAGTCTAATTTTAAGTGCTCAACAAGCCTTCACATCTACTTCAAGAGGCAACTAATGGAATAATGAATAGAGTGCTGGACTTAGCTTAGGAAGACTTGCTTAAGTTAAAATCTGACTTCAATTGCTTAGTAATTGGGTGATATTGGGCAAACCATTTAAACAGTGTTTAAATTTCCTAATATGAATGGAAAATGGGGCCAGTGGTACCATTTATTACAGAAGGTTGTTGTGAGGATCAAATGAAATAATTGTCAAGTACTTCACAGAGCATTATATGTAGGATATCAGGATTATTGATAATTTTATCATTATTTACCAATTCAATATTAATAAACTACTGTTAATATAATATCACTGGAATTCAGATTTTATTAAATTACCTAATTTGTGTTCTGAGAAAAAAAAAGACATTTTCAAATAATTTTGTAAAGCATTCCTCTTTTACTTCTTCAGAGATTGCTAGGCAAGAGGCACTTTTTTTTGACTTTTAAAGTTCACACACCCTTCACAATAACTTGGTCTGGACCAGCCTATATTGTAGCAAAGCCAAGATTGCATATTAGAATCCAAAACTGGGTGTTTTCCTGTTAGGCAACATGAAACAACAGGCCAGACATTTCTGGGGAATAATTTTTTTTTTTTTTTTAGCCTGAGGTGAGATGAGAGTTGGATGAGCATGCTAGTTAAACCACCCACAAAGAGTACTTATTATCCCAGAAAGGAACTTCATGATTTATGTTATTTATATTTACATTATTTATATGTGTATGTAAGAATTATTGTAAAATTTTAAAGAAAAGCCCTTACCATTTTGATGAATTTATTAGGAATTGCTGACATCAGCATGACAGGATCAGTGGTCTAAATTACAATTGTAATTTAACAGAAAAGTAATAATGGCTTTTTGCATGTTGTATGTGTGTGTGTATGTGTGTGCAAATGTGTATGTGTGTGTGCATGCCCTATGAAATCACTAACAATAGTCTGAACCCTTATCAAAGATTTCAAAACAGCAATTTTTAGATACTTCATCCCATACACTTAGACAGATTTTGCAAGAATTTCTTCAACTTATCACCACACTCACTATATTAATTTGTAGTTTCATATAGAAAATCAATCATAATAAACCTTCAATTTTCCTTATCAGAGATGAAAAAAACTTGGGATGAAGTTGATGACTGTTCTCGTAGGAACTACATGGTATAGTAAATAGAATGCTAAAGTATGGTAAAGAAGACTTTGTTTTAAACCTTGACTAGCACTAGCTGTGTCAAACTAGGGAATTCAGACCATCTCAAAGTTATATTCCTTAGGCAACTCTGATAGTCTTCTTTACTAAGTAAGAGATGATTTGAAGTCTGCATGGAAGAAAAAAATTCTCAAATCAAGAGCTTCTTACACTGAGGAAATCATGATGATTTAACAAATTGAAAAAGGAAAACTCATTTAGAGTCATTTTCATATCTTCAAAGGATTTTTGGTAGACTCATTTAGATCATATTTATGAAAACATTTTTCCCAAATAGGTCACATGGACAAAGAAATCCATCAGTGCTATTTTCAACTTGAGTTGAGGTTAATATGAGATTATAGTCTAATTAGTTAGGCCAATAGAACTTAAAAGTAAGATATAGCAAAAGAAACAAATAAGGCTTTCCTACTTTTAGAATTTAGTTGTTGTTTTTAGGTTCTATTAAGGAGATACATTTAAATCATATTTTAAAAACACATTTTTAATGTCACATAGACAAAGAAATGAAACAGAATTAGTTCCAGCTTAAACTGAGGTGTATAGAAAGTGTAGTCAATGAGTGAAAAATATTAAGTGAACCTAAATATTACTTTTCTTTCTGCAAATAGATTTACTTTTGCATATGAACTCTAAATTTCAACATCATTAATATTTTATTATCTTATAATAATTACACATACTTATTGTATTATTTGTTCACAATATAGGCATTATACTATATTAATATAATGAAATATAATTTAATTACATGTTATTGCATTGTGCTATATTTTAAATTATATTATAATATATGGCATGCATGACAAGACATGACACATTCTATGATGTGATCTTATGCTATTCTATATTACTTTGTGTTATTTTGTTATGCCATACTATGCTATGTTATGGGAGTATTTGCAAAATTATTAATCATAACTATAAATGTGAATGGGATGAACTCATGAAATGAAATGACAATAAGCAGAAGAATGGATTAGAAAGCAGAATTTAAGTGTTTACAAAAATACACACTAAACAGTGAAATACAGAGAGTTAAAATAAGGGCTAGAGCCAAATCTATTATATTTTAGCTGAAAAGAAAAAAAGATATAGTTATCATAACTCAGATAATTTAAAAGCAAAAAAAAAATATGCCTGATTTTTAAAAAGTACCATGATAATGAAATAATATCAGTACTGAAGTGTTTTGCACCAAATGTCATTGCATCCAATTTTTTTTTTTTAATGGAAAAGTTGAATGAATTTCAGGAGGAAATAGAAAGTAATGTTATACTAGTGGGGGACCTCATTTTTTCCCTCTCAGAACTAAATAAATCTAACCATAAAATAAATAAGAAAACATTAAGAAAATGAATAGAATCTTTAAAAAAGTTAGATAAAATAAATTTCTGGAGAAAATGGATTGAAAATATAAAAAAGAATATACTATTTCCTGGGCTGAAAATGGAAAAAAAAAACATGCAAAAACTGTCATATAGTAGGGCATAAAAACCTTACAACTAAAAGTGGAAAAGTAGAAATATTAAACACACCTTTTTAGACCATAATGCCTTAAATTTTACATTTGAAAAGAGCTGTGGAAGCATAAATGTAAAAAATCAGAAGCCAAATAATCTAATTCTAAAGAATGAGTCAAAGAAATCCCACAACAAATGAGCAATTTCATTAAAAAGAATAAAAACAATGAGACAATAAATCAAAAGTCAAACAGCCAAAGCAATATCAGGGGTTTTTCTAAAGACATACACACATCAATAAAAGAGATAAAGAGCAGATCCATGAATTAATAATATGACTAAAAAACCTAGAAAATGAACAAATTATAAATCTCCAATAAAATTTCCAATCATTTTAAGGGAGAATTAATCCAAATATAGTCTAAACTCTTTGAACAATCAATGGAATGCTACCACATTTATTTTATGAAATATATATGGTTTTGTTACCTAAACTAGTGAAAGGAATATCAGAAAAATATAAAATTGGCCAATTTCCTAAAGAACTTTGAATTTACAATAAATATATCACAAAGATCATACACTATGACTAAGTATGTAGGGCTGGTTCAATATTAGGAAAATTATCAGCAAACCAGTCATATCAGTAACAAGAACAATAAAAATAATATAATTATGTCAATAAGTGCTGTAAAATTTTATGATAAAATGCAACACTCGTTCCTATTAAAATACTAAAATGCATAGGAATAAAGATAGTCTTTCTTTAAAAAATAAATGCCATATGGCTAAAAGCATGAGCAAGATATACTCATGGGGATCAACTTTAAGTCTTTCCAATAAAATTAGATATGAAGCAATAATGTCTTTATTTCAGTGATTATTCATTATTCTACTAGAAATGCTACTTAATAGCAATAATACAAAAACAAGAAATTAAAAAAAATAAAATAACCAATGAAGTCATGGGAGATGAGGCAATGGAGGACTTAAGGAAAACTATACAATCAATTTAAAAAACACTATTTGAAATAGTTGACAATTTTAGCAAAGGTGCAACCAAATAATCAGTATTTCTAAATGCTACCATATACTACCAACAAAACCCAGCAGGGAGAGATTGAAAAAAAATTCTGTTTAAAATAAAAACAACAGAAGACAAAATAAAATATTTGAATATCTATTTCCACACAAAGCTACATCTAAACAGTTAGAGAAAAACTACTTATTCATGGGTAGACTGAACCAATATTATAAAAAATAACAATTCTATTTAAGTAAATTTTTAATGCCATATCAATCAAATCAACAAAGAAATAGATTTTGGAAGTAAAAATTCATAATAAGCATTATTTGGAAGAAATAAAAGTCAAGAACATTAAGAAAATCTATTTAAAAAACAGGAAGGAAGGGGTGGAGCCAAGATGGCGGAGAAGATACTCGCAATTCTGTAAGATCCCTTCTTCCCTCAATACCAATTAGTTAAATCAGCCTCAAAAATAATGCTGGACTGCATTAGAAACCACAAGGACTGGCAGCATGACTTACAGCTGAAGAGAATCTGGAGTTTCAACAGAAAAGGTCGGTGACCAGGCGAGGAAGAAAAAAGATTAGCATAGACAGGGTTAGGTGCTAGTGCTCCGATTGAGCTGAGGAGGGCTCTGGGATCAGAGAAGCCACTGAGATAGAAGAATCTGGCACAGGCTGTTAGTTCTTCTCTGCTTATAAAACAGCAGTTCAGAAGAAAAATCAAGCCACTTTAAAATATAAAGCCAGATACTAGATCCACCCCTATCTGGAAGTGACCTAACAGATCTCAGCACAGCTGTGCAGATGCTTTCTGCTGCCTGGGGCTTCACCTTGGAGTAGTTAAGAGCCTGAACAGCAGGGACACGGCCCAAGGCAACATATAATTCACATAGTGCCTGGCTTGGCTGGAGGCTGTGGAACTCAGCCATAGAAGTCCCAGAGAAGCAGAACTTTTGAAATAGGGACTGCGGTTTCTGGGCAGACACTTCCAGTTTGAGTGCAGGGGCTTTTCACATCAGCTGCTGATATCCATGCCCCACGGGACACATTGGCTGGCCTTTATGTTGCCTTTACTGTTAAATCTTATACCTCAGGGAAGTGTCTAGGACACACAGCGGGGTCCTTCACTGGGCAACCCTCAAAGTGCAGCCGTACTAATCACCCCTGAGGCACTTCCAGGGAGGGGGAGGGGAAGTCTCTCCCAGAGTTATCTCTTAGCTCAGACACAGGAGCCGCTGCATCCATCCAGTATGGGAAGAAGCTGGTAAAGCAATAAATAAATAAACTTCTTACCCCAAGGACAGACCCCCAAATGATTTTTAACCATGAGTAAAAAGCTGAAGAGAACTATTGATTCCTTCTACACAGAGAAAGAGTGGGTGTCCAACCCCTAGGAAGTTAATGCAGAAAGTCAGCAGATAAAAGCCTAAAGGGACCCCCAACCAAAAATTAAACTTGAAATACAAAAATTAAAAGGAGAAATCAATAATATTGAAAGTAAAAAAACTATTGAATTAATAAATAAAACCAAGAGTTGGTTTTATTAAAAAGCCAATAAAATAGATAAACCTTTGGTAAATTTGATCAAAAAAAAGAAAGAGGAAAATCAAATTGATAGTCTTACAAATGAAAAGGGGGATCTTTCCACCAATGAAGAGGAAATTAGAGAAATAATAAGGAGTTACTTTGCCCAACTTTATGCCAATAAATTTGATAACTTAAGTGAAATGGATGACTTCCTCCAAAAATATAGGCTCCCTAGATTAACAGAGGAGGAGATAAATTGCTTAAATAGTCCCATTTCAGAAAAATAAATAGAACAAGCTATTAATCAACTCCCCAGGAAAAAATCCCCAGGGCCAGATGGATTCACATGTGAATTCTACCAAACATTTAAAGAACAATTAGCCCCAATGTTATATAAATTATTTGAAAAAATAGGGGATACCAAACTCCTTTTATGACACAGATATGGTACTGATACCTAAACCAGGTAGATCGAGAACTGAGAAAGAAAATTATAGACCAATCTCCTTAATGAATATTGATGCTAAAATCTTAAATAAGATATTAGCAAAAAGACTTCAGAAAATCATCTCCAAGATAATACACTATGATCAAGTAGGATTTATTCCAGGAATGCAGGGCTGGTTTAATATTAGGAAAACTATTTATATAATTGACCATATTAATAATCAAATTAATAAGAACCATATGATCATCTCAATAGATGCAAAAAAAGCATTTGACAAAATCCAACATCCATTCCTACTAAAAACTCTTGAGAGTATAGGAATAAATGGACTATTCCTTAGAATAATAAGGAGCATATATTTAAGACCTTCAGTAAGCATAATATGCAATAGAAACAAACTGCAACCTTTCCCAGTAAGATCAGGAGTGAAACAAGGTTGCCCACGATCACCATTACTATTCAATATAGTACTAGAAACGCTAGCCTCGGCAATAAGAGCCGAGAAAGAGATTCAAGGAATTAGAGTAGGAAATGAGGAAATTAAACTATCACTTTTTGCAGATGACATGATGGTATACTTAGAGAACCCCAAAGACTCTGCTAAAAAGCTACTAGAAATAATTCAAAATTTCAGCAAAGTGGCAGGATACAAAATAAATCCACATAAATCCTCGGCATTTTTATATATCACTAACAAAATGCAACAGCAAGAGATACAAAGAGAAATTCCATTCCAAACAAATGTTGAGAGTATAAAATATTTGGGAATCCATCTACCAAAGAAAAGTCAGGAATTATATGAGAAAAATTACAAAACACTTGCCACAAAAATAAAATCAGATTTAAATAATTGGAAAGACATTCAGTGCTCTTGGATAGGCCGAGCGAATATAATAAAGATGACAATACTCCCCAAACTAATCTATTTATTTAGTGCTATACCAATCAGACTCCCAAGAAACTATTTCAATGACCTAGAAAAAATAACAACAAAATTCATATGGAAGAATAAAAGGTCGAGAATTGCAAGGGAACTAATGAAAAAAACCACTCAGAGGAAGGTGGTCTAAGTGTACCTGATCTAAATCTATATTATATAGCAGCAGTCACCAAAACCATTTGGTATTGGCTAAGAAATAGACCGGTAGATCAGTGGAACAGATAAGATACAAAGGACAAAAAAGGGTACATCTATAGCAATCTAATCTTTGACAAACCCAAAGATTCCAACATTAGGGATAAAAATTCATTATTTGGAAAAAACTGTTGGGAAAACTGGAAATTAGTATGGCAGAAATTAGATATGGATCCACACTTAACACCATATACCAAGATATGATCAAAATGGATCCATGATTTAGGCATAAAGAGGGAGATAATAAATAGATTAGAGGAACAGAGGATAATCTACCTCTCAGACTTGTGGAGGAGGAAGGAATTTATGACCAGAGGAGAACTAGAGATCATTATTGATCACAAAATAGAAGATTTTGATTACATCAAACTAAAAAGTTTCTGTACAAATAATACTAATGCAAACAAGATTAGAAGGGAAGTAACAAATTGGGAAAATATTTTTAAAAACAAAGGTTCTGACAAAGGTCTCATTTCCAAAATATATAGAGAACTGACCATAATTTATAAGAAACCGAACCATTCTCCAATTGATAAATGGTCAAAGGATATGAACAGACAATTCTCAGAGGAAGAAATTGAAACTATATCCACTCACATGAAAGAGTGTTCCAAATCACTACTGATCAGAGAAATGCAAATTAAGACCACTCTGAGATACCACTACACACCTGTCAGATTGGCTAAGATGACAGGAACAAATAATGATAAATTTTGGAGGGGATGTGGGGAAATTGGGACACTAATACATTGCTGGTGGAGTTGTGAAAGAATCCAGCTATTCTGGAGAGCAATCTGGAATTATGCCCAAAAAGTTATCAAACTGTGCATACCCTTTGACCCAGCAGCGCTACTACTGGGATTATATCCCAAAGAAATACTAAAGAGCGGAAAGAGTCATATATGTGCCAAAATGTTTGTGGCAGCTCTTTTTGTTGTAGCTAGAAATTGGAAGATGAATGGATGTCCATCAGTTGGAGAATGGTTGGGTAAATTGTGGTATATGAAGGTTATGGAATATTATTGCTCTGTAAGAAATGACCAGCAGGAGGAATACAGAGAGGCCTGGAGAGACTTAAATCAACTGATGCTGAGTGAAATGAGCAGAACCAGAAGATCACTGAACACTTCAACAACAATACTGTATGAGGATGTATTCTGATGGAAGTGGAAATCTTCAACATAAAGAAGATCCAACTCACTTCCAGTTGATCAATGATGGACAGAGGTAGCTACACCCAGAGAAGAAACACTGGGAAGTAAGTGAATGTAAATTGTTAGCACTATTATCTGTCTGCCCAGGTTGCATGTACCTTCGGATTCTAATGTTTATTGTGTAACAAGAAAATGATATTCACACACATGTATTGTACCTAGACTATATTGTAACACATGTAAAATGTATGGGATTGCCTGTCATCGGGGGGAGGGAATAGAGGGAGGGGGGGTAATTTGGAAAAATGAATACAAGGGATAATATTATAAAATATATATATATATATATATATATATAATAAAAAAAATTAAAAAAAAAAAAAAAAGCCTAAAGGGGAATGATACCTGACCCCATCACATAACTCTCTCCTAGAAGAGACTTAAAAAGTTAGAGAGTTTGAAGAAAAATGGGGAAAGGAAAGAGACACTATGATAGAGAATAACAACATTCTGAAATTGGAGTTGGAAAAAATAAAGAATTCACAGGAGATGTAGGGAAACAAAATTTGTGAATTAGAAAAGGTTAAAAATTACGGCAAAGTAGCATTTCTGAATTGGAAAAGATAAAAAAGTCTCAAGAAAGTAGGATTTCTAAATCGGAAAAATAAAATAATTCTCTAAAAAAATTAGGGAAATGGAAAAAAATTCAATAGAGCAAAATAATTCATTTAAAAACTCAATTGAGCATATACAAAAAGAACTAAAAATGTGAATGAAGAAAATAACTTCTTAAAAATCAGGACAGAACAAATAGAAATGAATGATTCATTGAGAACCCATGAATCAATCAGTCAAAACAAAAAAAAATGAAAAGCTGGAGAATAACATCAAATACTTACTGGGAAAATCTATAGACCTTGAAAATAGATCTAGGAGAGATAATCTGCAGATCATTGGACTTCCTGAAAACTATGACCAAAAAAAGAGAAATCATCAAAGAGTACTGCCCAGAGATAATAGCAACAGAAGGGAAAATAGGCGTCAAAAGAATTCATCGAACACCTTCTGAAAAAGACCCTAAAAAAACCAAAACAAAACAAAACAAAAACTCCGTAGAATATTGTGGCTAAGCTGCAGGATTACCACACAAAAGAAAAAATATTGCAAGCAGCTAGAAAAAAAAAATTCAAATATCAAGGGGCCACAATAAGGGTCACTCAAGATCTGGCTGCCTCCACATTAAAAGATCAAAGGGCCTGGAACCTGATATTCCGAAAGGCAAAAGATCAAGGATTGCAACCAAGAGTAAACTACCCAGCTAAGTTTAGCATTTTCTTCCATGGAAGATGATGGTCATTTAATGAAACATTTCCATATGTTTCTAAGAAAAAAACCAGACTTAAACAAAATATTTGATCTACATCCACAAGATTGAAGAGAAACAGAAAAAGGTAAAAATAACTCTTGAGAACTGTACCTCTGTTGTGGATATATAGAAAGTCCCCATGGATAATTTGATTTTACTGATATTAAAAAAAAGGGGGGGGGGAGTAGTAAAGGGAAGGGGATAGATTCAGGAAAAGGGGAAGGAGTGATAAAAAGAGGGAAACTACATCCCAGGAAGAGTCATAGAAAATATACCATATCTGAGGGAATTTAAGAGGGGAAGAAACATTGTGTGAATCTTACTCTCATCAGAATAGGCTCAAAGAGTAAATAATTAACATATTTGTTTTTCAGAGAATTCTCTCTCACCTCATTAAAAGGGGGGAGAGGAAAAGGGAAAAGGAAAAGGGGAATAAGGGATGGCACTTGGAAGGAGGGGGGAGGGATACTAAAAAGGGAGGGCTGCACATCACAAGTGGGGTCTACAAATTAAATATTAGGGAAGGACTTCAGGGAGTTCAAGGGAAAAAAGATAATCTGGGGATAATATGATGGCAGGAAATAAAGAATTAACAACTTTAACTGTAAATGTGAATGGGATGAACTCTCCCAACAAATAGAGACGGATAGCAGACTGGATCAAAAGTCAGAACCCTACAATATGTTGTTTATAGGAAACACACTTAAATCAGGGAGATACATATAGAGTAAAGGTAAAAGGTTTGAGCAGAATCTATTATGCTTCAGCTAAAGCCAAAAAAGCAGGGGTAGCCATCCTTTTTAGAAACTCTTGTTTTAGTGAAGATCAAATGGCAAAGCCTATAAAGGCATTTACAGCAGACTTTGTGAGACAATTATTAATTGGACTCCCAAATCAGGCCTTGGGGCTTACCCTTTGTAGTTTCATCAGTGCATTAGGTGTAGATATAATTGCTCAAGTAGAAGCAAAAGACTTTGGCGCTGAAAGCAAAGTTTCAGTTGATGATTTGTGTAAGAAAGCAGTGGAACATAATATCCAAAAGCAAAAGCAAAAGTTGATCTAATTAAAAGAGACAAAGAAGGAAACTATATCCTGCTAAAAGTTAGCATAAACAATGAAGCCATATCAATACTAAACATATATGCACCAAGTGGTATAGCATATAACTTTCTAAAGGAAAAATTAAGAGAGTTGCAAGAAGAAATAGACAGTAAAACTATAATAGTGGGAGATCTCAACCTTGCACTCTCAGATTTAGACAAATCAAACCACAAAACAAATAAGAAAGAAATTAAAAAAGTAAATAGAAAATTAGAAAAACTAGGTATGATAGACCTTTGGTGAAAACTAAATGGCAATAGAAAGGAATATACTTTCTTGTCAGCAGTTCATGGATCCTATACAAAAATTGACCATATATTAGGACATAAAGATCTCAAAATTAAATGCAGGAAGGCAGAAATAATAAATGCCTTTTTCTCAGATCACAATGGAATAAAAGCTACATTCAGTAAGAAGTTAGGAGTAAATAGACCAAAAAGTAATTGGAAACTGAATAATCTCATCTTAAAGAATGACTGGGTGAAACAGCAAATTATAGAAACAATTAATAATTTCACCCAAGATAACGACAATGATGAGACATCATACCAAAATCTGTGGAATGCAGCTAAAGCGGTAATATGGGGAAATTTTATATCTTTAGAGGCTTATTTGAACACAATAGAGAAAGAGAAGATTAATGAATTGGGCCTGCAACTTAAAAAGCTAGAAAAAGACCAAATTAAAAACCCCCAACCAAAAATTAAACTTGAAATACAAAAATTAAAAGGAGAAATCAATAATATTGAAAGTAAAAAACTATTGAAGTAACAAATAAAACCAAGAGTTGGTTGTGTGAAAAAGCCAATAAAATAGATAAACCTTTGGTAAATCTGATCAGAAAAAGGAAAGAGGAAAATCAAAATTGTTAGTCTTACAAATGAAAAGGGGGATCTTTCCACCAATGAAGAGGAAATTAGAGAAATAATAAGGAGTTATTTTGCGCAACTTTATGCCTATAAATTTGATAACTTAAGTGAAATGGATGACTTTCTCCAAAAATATAGGCTTCCTAGATTAACAGAGGAGGAGATAAAATGCTTAAATAGTCCCATTTCAGGAAAAGAAATAGAACAAGCTATTAATCAACTCCCCAGGAAAAAAATCCCCAGGACCAGATGGATTTACATGTGAATTCTACCAAACATTTAAAGAACAATTAGCCCCAATGTTATATAAGATATTTGAAAAAATAGGGGATGAAGGAGTCCTACCAAACTCCTTTTATGACACAGACATGATACTGAATGAGATGAGGTGAGATCTTTCAAGACAGTTGTGAAAATCGAGTAAGGCTTCATCTACTTTAGAGTTCGAGTAGGCCTGAAGGACTCTGAAGGGCATTGCCTTGCCCTCCTATGACATCTCCCTATTTCATCCAAATATGGGCAACTATGTACTTATTGGTCAAGTTCAATTTCATGGGTAGATCTCGCGTTTAGAATGTAAGACTCTCAGCCAATGAGGATGAGGGTCAGTGGTGGGAGGGGGCGTTTTGCGTTAGGGATTAAAGGTGCTGTCCTGCCCACAGGAGGCGCTTCCTCTCTTCGATAGTCTACTCGAAGAGTGGGACGCCCTTCTCGCGAGAATGTACAATAAACTTTGCTTTTCTCTAGAGCTCTCTCCAGCTTTTTTTATTAAATGGTGACCCTTCACCATTTCCGTACCACACAGTTTGGGGGCTCGTCCGGGATCCTTTACTCGGTGAGTAAGTGAACTCCTGGGTGCTAGTGGGATGGCGCCCTGCCTTGATTTAGGCAGCCCGCCAGCATCCAGGGGCTTCTCCTTGCTCCCTGACGTAGAGTGGACCCGAAGTGGAGAAACTCAGAGAAAAGCAACGGAAACTCCGCGGTGAAAATCCCAACCGGTTGGTGGAGGACAGATCAGTCAAGAAATTTGCTGCGCAGCAACCCAGTGGAGGTAAGCGTCCTGTGAAGCCCCTTGAGTCTAGTTATAGATTCTGGAGGGGGCTGTAGACGGTAGACAGGAAGAGAGCTAGGCCTTCCTGGGTGACTGGGTTAACTGGTGACAGTTAGCGTGTTTGGGCGTTTAGGAGTCTGTTAAACTCCTTCCAAATTCAATGGGTGTGGCCTAGTCCCAGCCAGCCCTCGCGGAGAGAAATGAGAAAAATATCAGAAAATACCGGTAGATATTCCCTTGGGAGATAAATTAAGTAATTGGAACAAACTGCCAAAATATGAGGAAAAATAAAAAGCAAGAAAAAGATGATAAGGTATTGTTGTTTTGTTGCAGACTGGTGGTGCCAAAAGGATTAAATGGTACCTGAAAGGAAGGACCTGAGAGGATTTAATTCCATTAGCCCTTCCTGGGGCCTTCGGGCGGGGAGGAGAACTAGGTCTTTTGAAGCAGGGGTCGTTTCAGCTGACCAGAAATAGCTGTTAGTAAATCCCATTTGGGATCAGAAACCCTGTACATGGGGAAGTTTGTGGGATTGAGCCAGTGAAGATGGTGGCTTCCTTCCTCTTCCTCCCACGTGTCCTGACTGCAGCAGGGCCACATGGGCCAGGGGAAAGAAACTGCTATTTAGTGAAGTTCATTGTTTTAAATATGATAGCAAAGTAGTTTTATATTATTGGGAATTTAAAGCTGTGATTGGGATTTTAAGTTAAAACATAGGTTTTTTACTTCGGGGAGGTTATGGTTGTATCTCCCTACTTAGATGTTATATTTGCTAGAGGTAATTGGGTAATTTGTAACTGAGCTATGCCTTAAGTATTTGTCAGCTCTGTTGGGCATGTATTAAGTTTTATGAAATTTGGGTCAGTTACGTGCAAACATTGAAGTGTAAAGTTTAAAAATATATACATATATATTTACTTAAAGGCGGGACAGGAAGGATTGATTTGTAAAAGTAATAGTTTAAATGGAGTTATGATATATTGGGTCGGGAAGCATGGTGGTGTGGGGGAAGGGTGACCACGTGGAGAGGTCCCTCCCATTAAGTATAGTGGGGTTTTTGGTTTTTAATAACTGCACCTCCTTGCTGATTTAGATATTAATTATTTCTACTGTTTAAAGGAAAAGCCTACATTTATATGGTGTTGATAACTGAATGTTTTATTTTTATTTTTCAAGTCTAACTGTTCTAAGGAGTTGGAACTGAAGTTTTCTGAAAACAAGTTATTCAATATTTATTTACATGCGTGATAGTCTCCTTGTTTAAAGATTATTTTAATCTGATCTGATAATTTGATAGGGTTATTTGCAAAAATTTTAATCCTGCTTCCTTTTTGTCCCCTGGAGAACAGAACTATTGCTGTATAAAACTGTATGACTATTGCTATTTTGGGAAATTTACTAGTCTGTTGTGTATAATCTGATAATTTCTGTAAACAGGGGGGGAAGGGAAACTGAGATTTCAACTGGTCAGAAAATTGGGAAAAACTGATGTCTTATTTCAGTTCAGGCCTAATTGGAAACTACTTACTCTTTGCTTACCTCATCATTTTGGTTCCCTGATGAAGGACCTCGAAAATAGACATAATTTGGGTACTGAATGGAACTCTGGAAAAGGTAAAAGATTTTTTTTCTTTTTTTTGCACCGGACATCCAGGCTGCTTCTGGCCTGGATCGTTGTTAGAGCTCTATGCTCGGCACAATTCTTTTAAGAATTGCTGCGATTGACGAAAGGTCTCCTTTTGTCTCGCTCTCTTGTCTCTACAGATAAGGGAGAGGCTGCAAAAAGTTGAAAAAGCTCTTTACCTGTCCACTAGCTAGACACACCTGATTTTAGCAGATGCTGGGTTTGGAGAAGGCTGCAGAGACAAAAGGCCTTTACAGGGGACTCTAGCTGAAAATTTGCTAGACTATGATTGGCTAGCTTATGTTTTAACTTTGAATTATTGTCCTGACTCAGTCCTGCCTCAGTTTCCTTGCCTCTTAGTTCTGCAAAAACCCCCCCCTGCCTCTATCAGAATACTTGATAAGACCTTATGTTTCAGAATAGCAGAATGTCTCTCCCATTACAAGTTAATGGGAATCTCTTATCAAAACTTCTTGAATTCTCTTGTGTGGAATTAGACATTCTGTATATGATTGTATTTGCATTGGATGTTTTTAAAAACAAACTGATTTGTATGAATAATGTTCACTTATGAAAGATCTACTTGGATATAAACTCATTGGGACAAATTCCTTATTGTTATCAACACAAGGTTATGATAAATATTTGTTTAGAATTTATGTATGGTTCTTCTAGGATGGTAAATGGGAAAAGAAATGGGTTTGTTAGAACTTCCATTGTTACCAAGGGCAGTCTACCTGCCCATTAGTTGGCTCAAACTTGTGAATTGTTGTGAATTGTATGCTTTAAGTTAAAATTATTGCGTGACCAAGATGGGAATATGTATACTGATTCTAAATATGCCTGGGGTGTGGTGCATGTATTTGGGAGGATTTGGGAGGAAAGAGGATATGTAAACAGTAAAGGTAAAGAACTGGTTCATCATACACTAGTCAGAGATACTAGAAAATATTCTGACTCCTAGGAATATAGCCGTAATACATGTAAAGGGACATCAGATGGGAAATTCTTTTGAGGCAAGGGGAAATAGATTAGCAGACCGGGAGGCCAAGGGAGCCGGAGATCAGGAAATCTCTCATATAATGGCTTTGATACCTGTACTTCCCCCTAGTCTACCCTCTCCCAGTTTTACTCAGGAGGAAAAAGAGAAAGCCTCAACTCTCGGAGCAGTTGAGAACTCGGAAGGACGATGGCTCTTACCTGACGGCAGAGAGGTACTGACCAAAGCAAGTATGAGGCAAGTCCTTCAGCAACTGCACCAGGGCAGCCATTGGGATGTCCAAAACCTGTGTGATGCTATACTGACAAGGTATGTTTCCCCCGGCCTATACACTATGGCTCGACAACTGGTGGACGGTTGTCTTGTTTGTCGAAGGACTAACAGGGCTGCCCAACGCCAGCTTCCAAAAGGGGGACCACCTCCTGGAATCAGATCATTCCAAAGCATCCAGGTGGACTTTACTGAGCTGCCACCAGTGGGTCGAGTTCTTGCTGGTCATAGTGGACCATCTGACCTCATGGGTGGAGGCATTCCCGTCAGGCCGAGCAACTGCCTCGACAGTAAGTAAGGTCTTATTAGAACAAATTATTCCTAGGTACGGAATGGTGGAGAGGATAGACTCGGGTCAGGGAACACATTTTTCTGCCCAGGTATTGCAGAATCTGATTAGGGCCTTAGAAATCACTTGGGATCTCCATACCCCTTGGCATCCTCCCTCTTCTGGGAAAGTAGAAAGGATGAACCAAGAAATAAAACGGCAGCTGACTAAGTTATCTTTAGAGACCCAACTACCTTGGACGAAATGCCTTCCTCTCGCTCTGGTTAGAATCAGGACCAAGCTGCGTAGAGATATTGGGCTTTCACCTTATGAATTATTGTATGGTCATCCTTTCCAGGCTTATCCTAAGGGAGACTGGGACCCTATTTTAGAAACTAAGGATTTGTTTGTTAAGAGATATGTTAAATCATTGCTGGAACATTTGCAAGGACTTCAACAAAAGGGGCTAATAGCTCAGACTCCTCCTCTAGGTTTCCCTGTTCATAGAATTCAGGTTGGTGATTGGGTGCTGATCCGAGAAGCTGACTCCGTGCTGGGACGGACCCTACCAAGTGATACTGACCTCAGATACTGCGATTCGCACCCAGGAACGAGGCTGGACACACCACACCAGGACAAAAGGACCTGTGGCGCCACCTTTATCAGAGTGGACAGTTGAAGACAGGGGAGACCTCCAATTACATAAGAGGAGGGGGACCTCCACTGAATGGGAATTGTAACTGTATGACTTTTCTTACTTTGGGTCTCTTTGCCTGTTTGTGATTTGATATATTTTCCTTTGGGAAGTTCACCTTAACTTCACGGTGTTATAATAGTTGAACATTATGAGGCTCTCCCTAAGCTTTGGGTTTATCTATTTCCTTATGACCTTCTAGAGATGAGAACCAATTTCTCCTGCTCATGCAGAATATAGGGAGGACATTTAACTTATCAAATTGTTGGATCTGTGGTGGATCCCAACAATTGAACCAATGGCCATGGGTACCTGTCCCCCTAAGACCAGCCTGGATCCTTAGCAACAGATCCCAAATTCATAATGGGACCGGTTTCTGGAATTTAGAAGAGAAACATCAGTGGTCATTGACAGAAGATAGGAAAGGGAAATACTGCTTAAATCAGACAGGACAAGATTTGAAGCTGGGAATTAGTGTTTGTGAGTGGACCTATTCGAGAACAGACCTGAGGCCAAAGACAATTGACTGTACAAAAATGTCTAAATATTGGCGGGATACGGGGAGGAATCCTCAATTGAAGTGTGGGAAGGACTAGAAAGACTGTACCTTGGATGTTCTCCCAGAAATAGGAGAGCAGGGATATTGCTATCAACAAGTCACTACTGCTGAGTGTAGTGAAGTAGAATGGGATGTATTGAGATGTATAAAAGAGAATAAGAGGAAAGGGAACATATACATTGGGTACAGTTACCAATGGGGTTGGTATAATGTCACCCCAGGGACACCTGGGCAACATGGGACTGTTTTCCACATTTTGGAGTACCTCTAATCTAACAGGCCAGTGGCCAGTTGCCAATGTAGTTGGAGAAAGAGCAAGGTTTATGAAAATGCCAGTATGACCCTTTTGTGGGGGAAGCCCCCTAGGGACGAGAGACCAACAATATTACCCTTTTACAAGGAATAGCTCAGACATATTTCCAAGGGAACAACCTGCTCTAAAGGGTCATTATTGGATCTGTGGTTTAACTGCCTATACTCATCTGCCTCTTAATTGGACAGGGAATTGTTATATTGGACTAATAAGGCCAAGATTTTTCTTTCTTCCCGAACAGGCAAACCAATATTTAGGGATTCAGTGGTATGATAATTTGGGAAGGGAGAAACGGAGTTTAGATACCTCCATCACTTGGACTGGAGATGCAAATGGTTGGGGTGAGGCCTGGCCTCCAGAAAGAATAGTCAAAGAGTATGGGCCAGCGACCTGGGCTCAAGATGGAAGTTGGGGATATAGAACTCCAATATACATGTTGAACAGGATAATTAGGCTTCAGGCAGTTGTAGAGATTATCACCAATCAGACAGCTGAGGCACTAGATCTTTTGGCTGATGAAGCTACTCAAACCAGAGAGGCTATTTTACAACATAGACTTGTGCTGGATTACTTGTTGGCTGAGGAAGGGAGAGTTTGTGCTAAACTAAATTTATCCACATGTTGTATAAAGATTGGTAACAATGGTAATCTAGTGAAGGAAATCACTAAGAACATTAGGAAACTTGCTCATGTTCCTGTACAGACTTGGACCTCACTGTTCAATACTTCTTGATGGTCCTGGTTTGGGAAGCTGGTGGAAGCAGCTCCTTTGGTTGGGCCTTATAGCTTTTAGCGGTGTTATATTATTCCCTATCTACATCCCTTGTTTGATCAGATTAATAACCAGAATTGTCCAAAACTCATCATCTGGAATGATCAGGTTGGAAGAGAAAGCTGAAGGGTCTGTTAAATAGATGCTGTTAAAAGGTAAGGGTGGAGCCTGTGGCCCAAGGCCAACAGAAACCAGAAGGAAGTGAGGAATTCATAGGAAATGTGAAATTATGTTACAAAAAATTTGAAGAGATCTCAGTGTACAAAATAAGAGGAGGGACTGAATGAGATGAGGTGAGATCTTTCAAGACAGTTGTGAAAATCGAGTAAGGCTTCATCTACTTTAGAGTTCGAGTAGGCCTGAAGGACTCTGAAGGGCATTGCCTTGCCCTCCTATGACATCTCCCTATTTCATCCAAATATGGGCAACTATGTACTTATTGGTCAAGTTCAATTTCATGGGTAGATCTCGCGTTTAGAATGTAAGACTCTCAGCCAATGAGGATGAGGGTCAGTGGTGGGAGGGGGCGTTTTGCGTTAGGGATTAAAGGTGCTGTCCTGCCCACAGGAGGCGCTTCCTCTCTTCGATAGTCTACTCGAAGAGTGGGACGCCCTTCTCGCGAGAATGTACAATAAACTTTGCTTTTCTCTAGAGCTCTCTCCAGCTTTTTTTATTAAATGGTGACCCTTCACCATTTCCGTACCACACAATACTGATACCAAAACCAGGTAGATCGAAAACTGAGAAAGAAAACTGTAGACCAATTTCCTTAATGAATATTGATGCTAAAATTTTAAATAAGATATTAGAAAAAAAATTCAGAAAATCATCCCCAGGATAATACACTATAATCAAGTAGGATTTATACCAGGAATGCATGGCTGGTTTAATATTAGGAAAAACTATTAGTATAATTGACCATATTAATAATCAAATTAATAAAAACCATATGATCTTCTCAATGCATGCAGAAAAAGCTTTTGATAAAATCCAACATCGATTCCTACTAAAAATGCTAGAGAGTATAGGAATAAATGGACTATTCCTTAGAATAATTAGGAGCATATATTTACGACCGTCAGTTAGCATAATATGCAATAGAGATAAACTGCAACCTTTCCCAGTAAGATCAGAAGTGAAACAAGTTTGCCCACTATCACCATTACTATTCAATATAGTACTAGAAAAGCTAGCCTCGGCAATAAGAGCCGTGAAAAAGAGATTCAAGAATTAGAGTAGGAAATGAGGAAATCAAACTGTCACTCTTTGCAGATGACATGATGGTATACTTAGAGAACCCCAAAGACTCTGCTAAAAAGCTACTAGAAATAATTCAAAATTTCAGCAAAGTGGCAGGATACAAAATAAATCCACATAAATCCTCAGCATTTTTATATATCACTAACAAAATGCAACAGCAAGAGATAAAACAAAACAAAACAAAACAAAAACAAGATAAAGAACATTATAGTAAGTATAATGGATAATTTTGATTATGTGTAATTTAACAAAATGAATGCAGCCAAAATTAGAAAAAAAATAGAAAACTTGGGTTGGGAGGGATTATAGCAAGTTTCTCTGAAACAGTTTTCTTTTACAAGAGCCATTACCCAATTGACAAGTGGTCAAAAGATATAAATAGGCAGTTGCCAGAAGAACCAAAATTGTCATTAGTCATATGAAACAATGCTCCTGTATAATGGGGTTTATATGTTATATGGAGGATTTATGTAAAGACATGGACAATAAAGAGTGGAAAGGTGAAAGTGTGTTTCTATTAAAAAAAAAACATTAAAAGTTTATATTAAAATATCTTTTTGTTGAAGATTCAAGGCAAATTCTTAATCAAACTCTTTCAGATATAATTGGGTTTTGGACAAAAAAGAAGATTTTAAAACATCTCATTAATAAATTTTTTAGGAAAGATGAGAAGTCACAAGAAATGCTTTCCAGTGTTTTATGCTACCGGACTTTCTTTTATCATCTTTAGTAAGGAATTCTTACTATAATAATCGTTTTTGAGTTGTGTTGAGAGAAAAGAAACAGTATCATACTGCTGAAAATTGTTAATACCCTAAATCTTTCCAAATGCTTCTTATCACATTAACACAGAGATGGCAATTCTGTTTTTGGCAGCTATCTACAATCTTGCAAATTCTAAGGAATCATAAATATATAAACAGTGGTGAATAAAAGCTCTTGATAGTTTACCATATCTGAGCTGAGATTAAAATTCCTTTTTGCTAGAAGGTGGGTTTTCTTAAAGAACATATTATCATCAGGTATGGAAAATACCATAAAGACGAATTTGGGATCTTGCCAGGCACTTACATCATTGAAAATGTGTTTCTCTTAGTTTGTCATAAGACTGGAGCTGACTACTAGTTGGCTACAGGCAACTACTTTTATCTTAGCAGTCAAGAGAATGGTATAATTGTACATAGTGTATGCTCTATCTTCTACTTATGTAGCTTTGCTTACATTCCCCTGCAGCTGCATTTATAGCAGTTTTACAGATTGTCTCTGACTGATTACCCTGAAGCTGATAGATTTGCAAATATTTTGCATAGGCAGTAGGCCATCCTGCAATTTTGCCTCTGGAGAACTGAATTATGTATCATCTTCCTTTTTAATAGTTGAAATGTCCTTTTAATTCTATCAGGTACTCACAATAATGCACATATTATATTGCACTATCACCTTTTGCAACCAAACCAAAAAAAAAAGTATTTATTTATTTATTTAAACTATTCATGACATCAAGGCCCTAAAGATTATTTCAGCATGTGAATCTTGATCCTTTTTCCAAGTAGACAGAAGGCAATCAAAGTCAATACAGTTAGGAATATAAACTCATTTGTAAAACTGTAAGAATCTGTATGGTAAAAGATTATGCACAAAATCTCTTCATAAAATAGTGACTAGTGATAAAGAAAAAAATAAAGACAGATTTTGAGAAACCTTGTGTAAAAAATCTTATTTCTCCAAGTCATATCAACACCTGAAGATGAAATTTTAATGAGGAAAGCAAAAAAAAATTAATAAAAGGCAAGGTCTGTCAGCTTTCTAAAATAATCTCTTTTCTTTATTAATGAAAAAGAGGTACTAAAAAATTCATAATATTACCTGAAATATTATAAAACTTGCTATATGTATTACTTAATTATTTAATACTATCTCAAAATTCTTATTGAATTCATGTTCTCAAGTATGTTTTTGTTAACTGATGATTAATTATTTATTTATTATAAATGAAGGAAAAATAATAGGATATAAATATAAATAACATAATTTTAAAATATAATATAGCATTACTGACCTTTTCAATTGAAGAGATAAAGAAATTATGGAATCATTGGATTTAGTCACAATTAGTTTTTTATAATCATGTTTATAAATATCTATTAATATATTTTATTAATTTAACCCTTTTTAATTAATTATATTTTTCTTAGTGTCTAATTTTGCTTGTAACCATCTATATCAGTTTAAATGATATTTTCTAATTTAATGTAATAGAAGATTTAAAGAATTATTTTATTTTTATTTGTAACTTTTTGTTATTAATTTCAGCCTTAAATATAAAACAAGAAAATAAAAAGAAAAATCAATATATACATGATAAAATAGGACAAAATATCACTTGAAAAAAATAATAAATACTATTTATAGTTTTCAAAGCTACCCAGCTTCTTTTTTGTTTCCTTCTAGATTTTCCTTTGTTCTCTTCTGTGCATTCTTTTACTTTTTTTCTCCTTCTCATGTACATGTGAACACACAGAGAAAGCTATGATATATATTGATTTTATTGTGTATCCTGAAAACAACATATTGTCCAATTCATATTTTTTTCAAATTTAATTCATTTTAATGCACATTTCTTTATAAATAATTTTGTGACAGAAAAATCAGAACAAAAAGGAAAAACCTTGGGAGAGAAAAATATCAGAAAAAAAGTAGTGAATATAACATGTATTCCCTTACATTCAATCTCCATAGTTCTTTTTCTGGATGCAGATGGTGTTGTCCAAATTCTATTAGAATTGCTTTTGAATCATGAATCACTGAGAAGAACTAAGTCTTCCACATGTTCTTGCTATTATTGTGTACAATGTATTCCTGCTTCTGCTTGCTTTGTTCACCATCAATTCATGTAAGTCTTTCCAGGACTTTCAAAAAATCAGCTTGTTCATGAGTTTTATAGAACAGCAATATCCCATTATCTTCATATGCCACAACTTATTTAGCCATTCACCAATTGATGGGCATTTACTCATTTTCCAATCCTTTGCTAACACAAAAAGAGCTACTAAAAATATTTTTGCACATGTTAATCCTTTTCCCTTCAATATGTTTTTTTTTTTTTTTTTTTTTTTTTTTTTTTTAATACTCTCAGTAGAGGCAATGTTGGGTAAAAGGGTATGCACAGTTTGATAACCCTTTGGCATAGTTCCAAATTGCTCTCCAGAATGGTTGGATCATTTCACAACTGCACCAGTTTTTCCATATGCTCTCTAACATTTATCATTATCTTTTCTTGCCATCATAGCCAATCTGAGAGGTATGACTTAGTACCTCAGAGTGTTTAAATTTGCATTTCTGCAATAGTGATTTGAAGCATTTTTTTTCCACATGACTATAGATGACTTTAATTTCATCATCTGAAAACTGTCATAACCTTTGTTCATTTATCAATTGGGGAATGACTTGTATTCTTACGAATCTGACAAAATTCGGTATACATTTTAGAAATGAGGACTTTATGAGAAACAATAGCTATATTTTCCTCAAGCTTCATAATTCATTATTAATATTGTTTCTGCTAGTTTTGTTTATTCAAAAAATTTTCAAATTAATATATTAAAATTGTCCATTTTGCTTTTAATAATGTTTTCTAGTTCTTATTTGGTTATAAATTCCTCCTTTCTCCAAAAATCTTATAGGTAAATTATCTCTCCCCAAATTTGTTTATGGTATCATCCATTAGGTCCAAATGATGTACCTTTTTGACATTAGTTTTGTATGGGATGTGAGATGAAGGCTTTTATTTATATCTTTGTTAAATATTCATCCATTTTGCTTAGATTCTTGGATTTGTTGCCACACAGTTAGGCGAAATCTCTTCTTATTGCTTTAATATCTTTTTCATTGGTGGTAATTACATTTTTAATGCTGGAGATTTTTATTTTTCTGTTTGTAATCAAAATAACCAAAGTTTTATCTATTTTATTTTTTTTTCCATAAAATCAACTCTTAGTTTTTTAATTAATTCAATAGTTTTCTTAGTTTCAGTTTAATTAGTCTCTCATTTTGGTTTCAGAATTTCTAATTTTGTATTTAATTGGGGGTTTTAATTTGTTATTTTTCTATTTTTTTAAAATTGCATGTCAATTCCTTGTTCTCCTCTTTAACATTTCATTCATGCATCTATTTAGATATATAAAAATTTCCTTAAGAATTGCTTTGGCTGCTTCCCATATATTTTATTATGTTCTCATTATTGTCATTGTCATTAGAGGAAATTATGGGTTGTTTTTGTGATTTGCTGTTTGACCCACTCATTCTTTAGAATTACCTTATTTAGTTTCCATTTGATTTTTAGTTTTATCTTTGCCTAGCTCTTTATTGAATATCATTTTTATTGCATCGTGGTCAGAAAAGGAAATATTTACTATACTATTACTGGTTTTGTGCCCTAATACATGGTCAATTTTTGTGTAGGTGCCATGTACTAATGAGGGAAAAAGTGAATTCTTTTCTGGCTTTATTCATTTTTTCCCAAAACTCTATCAGATCTAGCTTTTCTAGCATCCCATTAACTTCCTTTCTTTTTTGTTTATTTTGTGGTTAGATTTGTCTGATTCTAAGAAGGGAATGTGGAGGTCCCCCATTAATATAGTTTTTCTGTCTATGACTTGCTATAACTGGCTTAATATCTTCTTTATGCTCTCCTACTTTGTGCATATACATTTACTATCATTATTGCTCTATTATTTGTAGTACCCTTTGTCAAAATATACTTTCCTTCATTATCTTTTCTGTTTTAGATTTTTTTTTACTTTTGCTTTCTTTCTTTTTTTAAAATAAAGCTTTTTATTTTTCAAAACAGTTGATAATTCTTTAGCATTAGCTCTTGGAAAACCCTTTGTTTTAATTTCCCCCTTTTCTCCTCTCCCCTAAATGGTAAATAGTCCAATATATGTTAGACATGAGAGAAATATATGTTAAATCCAATATATATATATATATATATATATATATATATATATATATATATATAAACATATTTATAAAAATATTATGCTGCACAAGAGAAAAAAAAAGAGAACCAAAATAAAATGCGAGCAAACAACAACAAAAAGAGCAAAAATGCTATGTTGTAAACCACACTCAGTTCCGTCAGTCCTCTCTCTGGGTATAGATGGCTCTCTTCATCATTGAACAATTGGAACTGGTTTGAGTCATCTCATTATTGAAGAGAACCATGTCTATCAGAATTGATCATCGTGTAGTTTTATTGTTGCTGTGTAAAATGATCTTCTGGTTTTGCTCATTTAGCATCAGTTCATGTAAGTCTTTCTAGATCTCTCTGAAATCATCCTGTTAATTGTTTCTTACTGAACAATAATATTCCATAACATACATATATTATAATTTATCCAGCCATTCCCTACTTGATGGGCATCCATTCAGTTTCCAGTTTTTTTGCTACTACAAAAAGGGTGCCACAAACATTTTTGCACGTCATTCCCTTTTCCTCCTTTAAGATCTCTTTAGGATACAAACCCAGTAGAAATGCTGCTAGATCAAAGAGTTTGCATAGTTTGATAACTTTTTCAGCATAGTTCCAATTTGATCTCCAGAATGGTTGGATCTGCTCACAGTTTGACCAGCAATATATAAGTGTCCCACTTTTCCCAATTCCCTCCAACATTGTCATTATCTTTTCCTGTCATCTTAGCCAATCTGAGAGGTGTACAGTGGTATTTCTAATTTGCATTTTTCTTATCAATAGTGATTTAAAACACCTTTTCATATGACTAGAAACCTTCAATTTTTTTTATCTGAAAATTGTCTTTTCATATCCTTTCAACATTTATCAATTGGAGAATGGCTTGAATTCTTACAAATTTGAGTAAATTCTCTATATATTTTAGAAATGAGGACTTTATCAGAACCCTTGAATATAAAAATGTTTTCCCAAATTATTCTTTCCCTCCTAATCTTGTCTGCATTAGTTTTATTTGTATAAAAACTTTTTTAATTTAATATAATCAAAATTATCCTGTGATCATTAATGATCTCCATTTCTTATTTCATCACAAATCCCTTCTTCATCCACACATCTGAGAGATGCTATATTCTTCTAATTTGTTTATAATATTATTCTTTATGTCTAGATCCTGAACCCATTTCTACCCTATCTTGGTATATGGTGTTAGATGTGGGT
The DNA here is from genome assembly GCF_048593235.1 of Sminthopsis crassicaudata. Lineage (NCBI taxonomy): Eukaryota > Metazoa > Chordata > Mammalia > Dasyuromorphia > Dasyuridae > Sminthopsis > Sminthopsis crassicaudata. The sequence continues at coordinate 100,511,347 of NC_133619.1, forward strand.
CAATACCTAGTTTCTGCCATACTAATTTCCAAATTTTCTAAAAGTTTTTGTCAAAAAAGTCAGTTCTTATCCTTAAAGATAGGATCTTTGGGTTTGTCAAACACTAGATTGCTGTAGTTATTGACTATTTTATTCTGTGAACTTATACCTATTCGATTGATCAACTATTCTATTTCTTAGCCAGTACCAAATTATCCCTGCTTTTTCTAAATTAGCTAAAGCATAATAAATTTTGTTCCAGCCATTTAGCTTTCCTCTGTATATGTCTCTATGTGTCAAACATTTTTCTATTAAATGGTGTATTGTAGGATTCTGATTTTTAATCCCCTCTGCTATCTTCAGTTTTATGGGAGAATTCATACCATTCACATTCACAGTTATGATTACCAGATCTGTATTTCTCTCCATCCACTTTTATCCCCCGTGTATACTTTTTTGTTATTTACATACTGCTTAGTGTTGTATTTTTTTAACCCACCTCACTATTACCTGATTTTCTGTTACTCCTCCCCTTTCTCATATTATTGTTTTTAAATATACCCTACCTACTACTACATTATCTTCTTTTACTTTTTTTCCCTGGTGTTTCTGTCCTCTGTTCATTCCTGCCCCTCTTTTTTTTTTTTCTTTTTCTTCTCCTTTTTATAGAGTGAGATATATTTCACTATCCAACTGAATGAAGTTATTCCCTCTTAAAGCTAAACTAATGAGATAAAGCATCAGACAATGCTCATCCATCTACCTTCTTTCCCTCAATTATAATAAATCTTTTGCATCTCTTCATGGAATCTAATTTATCCTATCATACATGCACTTTCCTCTTCTTCCAATACAAATCTTTTTTCCATATCTTAACAACTTTTTCTTTGATATCAACATATCAGAGTCCATTCACAATCACACCCTCCATTCATGTGATGCTTCTCCTTGTGTCTAATCCAGTAACAAATACAGTTCTCAAGAGTTAAATATATCATTTTCCCAACTAAGGATGTAAACAGTCTAACATTTAGTAACACATATATTTTTTCCCTGTTTATCTTTGCTTCTTTGTGTCCTGTATCTATATATTTTTTTCTGATTAGTTCTATTTTTTTTTTTTCAATAGAAATCTCTTCTTTCATTGAAGATTATTGGTTTCCCTTGAAAGATCCTTGGTGGATAGTTAATTCTTGGTTCTAATCATAAGTCCTATGCCTTCCACAATTTGTGTATTCCAGGCTCACTGATACTTCATTGTATAAGCTGCCAGAGCCTGGGTAATCATTACTCTTGCTCTTTGATATTTGAATTACTTTTTTTTTCTGGCAGCTTGCAGTATTTTCCCTTGAGATTGTAGTTCTGGATTTTTATAACAATGCCCCTTGGGGTTTTTCTCTATGAGATTTCTTTTAGAAAATGATTCATGAAATAGTTCAATGATTATTTACCCTAATTTTTCTAGAATACATGGACAGTTTTCTTTAATGAACACTTGAAGAATGTTATTTACACTCTTGTTTTTGGTCCTGGCCTGCAGTTAGATCAAAAGTTTTAAAATTGTTTCTTCTGTATCTATCTATTTTCCAGGTCAGCTGCTTTTTCAATGAGGTATTTCAGATTTTCTTCAACTTTTTCATTCTTTTTACTTTGACTGATTCTTCCTGACTCACAAAGTCTTTAGCTCTGCTTTAGTTTTTAATATGTGATTTTCTTCAGTTATATTTTGTTTCTATTTTTCCATTTTGTTAATTATACTTTTGAAGATGCTTTCTTTGGTGGATTATTTTGCATTTAGACAATGATATTTTTTAATGAGTGTTTTCTTCAATTTTTCCCTTCCTTTTTCAAGCTATTGACTCTCTCTTGCATACCTTTTAGTTCTCTCATTTTTTTAATTCTACTTCTTTTATTTGCCTTTTAAAGTCTTTATGAACTCTTTGAAGAAACCTCTTTTGACCTGAGACCAGTTCATATCACTTTGAGATTTCCTCTCTGGACATTTTGATTTCATCTGAGTTGGCATTTTAGTCTTTTCTGTCACCAAAGCCCCCTCTTCCTCTCCTTCTCCCTCTTCCTCTTCCTCTCCCTCTCCCTCTTCCTTTCCCTCTCCCTTTCTTTCTCTCTCTCTCTCTCTCTCTCTCTCTCTCTCTCTCTCTCTCTCTCTCTCTCTCTCTTCTCTCTTTCTCTCTCTCTCTCTCCCTCCCTTCCTCCTTCCCTTCCTCCCTTTGTTGTGAAAGAACAGAAAACCAAAAGAAAAATAAAAACCCTGAAAAAATAAATAAAATAAAATAATATAGTTCAATCTGCATAAGGACTTCTCTGTATGTGGATACTACTTTCCATCACAAGTCCTTTGGAATTGTCTTGGGTCATTGAATTGTTGAAAAGAGCTAAATAAGTCATAGTTAATCATCAAATAATATTTCTATTACTCAATACATTGATTTTATGGTTCTGCTGATTTCACTTTATGTCACTTCACATGTGTTTTTCTGAGATTTTCTGAAATCTGCCTGTCCATTATTTCTTATCACACAATAGTATTACATTACATTCATGGAGCGTAGTTTGTTCATCCATTAACTAATTAACCATTAACTAATTGATTAATTCTTTGCCCTCACAACAAGAGCTGTTATAAATATTTTTGAACATGTGAGTCCTTTCCCCATTTTATAATCTCTTTGGAATATAGACCTAGTAAGGGTATTGCTAAATCAAGGAATATGAACAATTTGGCTGTCCTTTCAGTATAGTTCCAAATTTCTCTCTAAAATAGTTGAATTCATTCACAGTTCTACCAACAATACAATGGTATCTAAATTGTTCCACTTTTTGTCATATTAGACAATATGATAGACATGAGATACTACTTCAGCATTGTTTTAGTTTGCATTTTTCGAATCGAAAGGGATTTAAAATATCTCTCTATATGATTAAGGATACCTTGAATTTTTCTTATGGAAAATTATCAATTGGGGAATGATTTGAATTCTTAAAAATTTAATTTTTTATTAATTTTAAAATAAAATAAAATTTTATTAATTTATTAATTTTAATTCACTTGCTGTGAATTAAATCTTTCCTTCTGCTCTTGTTTGCATTGCTTTTTTATGCAAACCCTTTTTAATTTAAATTAATTTAAAAGTATCTGTTTTATTTCATAGTGTTCTTTATCTCCTTTTGGTTATAAATTTTCCTTTCTGTATTAATCTGACAGGCAAACTATTCTTTGCTCTACTAACTGGCTTATGTTATCACCCTTTATGTCTAAAACATTAACAAGTCATCTTAATAAAAGTAAAGTCTGACATTTCTTTACCATAGGAAATCCTTCTAAAGCAAATGTGGATTTTCTCCTTCATTGATCTCCATCCATTAAACCACAATTTATGTGTCCTGGTTCTTGTGATTTGTACTTGAATTTGTTTGCTGAATTAAGAAACACACACAACAGCTTGCTTTAATGAATGGAACTGACTACTGACTATTAATTCTTATTTAAAATTTATTTTAGTGGAATTGAAAATGACAAATTACCTTAGAACAAATTGAGTTTGAATGTATGCTATATAATTCTCTTCACACAAGGAAAAACATAATTTTAGTAGTGAAAAGTGGCACTTCAAAGTTTAGTATCATGTTTGAATTGACACATTCAAAATTTCATTAAAAATGGAATGAGCTGTCCTAAAGCAGGGATAGGATACTATCTTTCCATAGTGTTCATTCATCTCTGGGGCTATAAAAATAGCCATTTAATTTAGGATATCAAAAAGTCCACACCAAGTTCAATAATGCTCTAATGTAATTTATTTTTCAGATTTCATATTAGTATATATCTAAGTTACTTTTTGCATCATAATTTTTTTTTAGGGAAAAACAATTTCTTATTGTGAAGATGAAGTTACACATTAGTTGAAAATTATAATTTCCTCTTGAATGATAAAATTTATCTCCCAAACTTATAAGCATAATATTCTTGTGAGGGCCCAGAAGGGATGATTAACAAGCTAATCATGAATTTGTATATATTGCTTTATCATTTTTAGATGAGGAAACACTATTAATAATATTAATTGAGCCAAAAGGGACCTATTTTCTTTGACAATCCTGAAATTATACTTAGATGGGATTTTTTTCCTTTTGTTATTTTCCATTGTCATCTCAGGTCTATTCCTATGCTTTCTCCAAATCAAGTGGCAGAGATGTATTTCTTTTAAAAAATGCCAAGTAGAGTATTAAAGTAAGCAGAAATTAAAGGATCTTATAGCTTTCCACTTGTTTCTAGAGGATATAGATATAGATATGTTTATATCTATATCTAATTTGTGAATTTGCCACATAATGACTAGTTTTGTTTAACAGTGGAATTGTGCTATTGAAATGATGTTTATTGCTTGTTATAACCATCTTCCAGGACACATAAAATATTGTTAAATGATCTTTCCCTTCAGTGAAAAACAGTGGAATTAGTTTTTATGTTATTTTTGAAGCCTCAGTATAGAGAGCTAGCAAATAGATTAAAGAACTGTTTTATATGTTTTTGTTTCTTTGTGTTTTATTATTCATTCATCTTTTTCTCTATTCTAGCAAGAAGAGCTTTTTTTTTTCCTTTTCTCTAATGCTGAAATCTGTGCTTGATTTCCATCTTTTCTCACCTTACCTATGATCTTACAATAGCAAGTTATCCTCTATTTCTCTAGGAATTTCAACCTGATCCTTTTCCTGTGTCTTTCCTTTCTACCTGTTATAAAATTTAAGACAGAGCTCAAGTGAATGGCATACAATATAACAGGATGCTTTTGAATGGTTTGCTGATACTTGTAGTTAAGCACAGAATTTCCACATGCCTTCCTTTGACCATAATTTAAAAAATCAAGGAAACTTGCTTAGGATGAGGAAGATAGAATCATACAGGTCACATCAGTAAGCTTTCTGGGTTCTCTTGGCAGAAAGATCTAACTAGAACTAGAACTAACTAGTAACTAGAAGTATTAAGAAAAATTTGGAGTGTCATGATGCATCCTATTTTCTTATTCTTAGTATATTGAAATGCCCCTATTCTTAAGCAATTTTAAGGTATAGAATAAAGACTAAACAAACAATAACAAAATCAAGTTAGTTTGATTATCCATCAGAAGATGGAGTCAAATATTTGTCCTCCCTGGGTAAACTATGTCTGATTATCATCAATAGACCAGAAGAATGCCATTATATGGAGGAGTATGTGGTTTTGACAAAGACATCAATGCTATCCTAAACTACAAGGGCATAGTCAGCAAAAGCAGATTTAAGATAACAGAAGCAAGAGCTACCCATTTTGTATGTAATTTGGTCATATTTTATAATATGATGAAAACTCCATTATATCATATGAAGCAAATATTCCCATTATTTTCTATTTATTTTTAGGGCAGTTTATCTATCTGGGAATGGAAGACCAAAGTTTAGGGTATAATTCTACAACTTTTCTAAGGGCAATTTCATATCAAACAAATTCCCTATGCCAACTTCATTCTAAATATAAATTTATAATGGAAATATCATTGAATTTGGAATAAAAATGACCTATGTTCTTATCTAAGGTCATCATCATCATCATCATCATCTCCTCCTCCTCCTTCTCATTCTCAACCTCCTCTTCCTTCTCCTCATCTTCTTCTCTGTATAAATTTGATCAAATAATCCTATATGAGCCTCAATTTACCCATCTGTAAAATAAGAATTATATGGCCTCTAATGCCCTCTACAGATTTTAACAGATATTTTTACTATGATGGCCTACATGAAGGCTTACTCCATATTTAGTAGCTTGATATATAACTTTTATAGTGCTAAACTTTTTGAGTATGGAACAAGATCTGTTCCAAACTCTGGTATGAATTATTGATGCAAACAAAAAAGCTATTAGGTAATCATAGTTTATAATTATTCTTTCATAGGCTGATTATTTTGGGGATTTTGGAACTCTTGGGATACATTTGGTTCTTATATAAGCTGCTCTATTGTTACCACAGTTCCACATGTGGGATAATAGCTGGCTATCGGAAGCACTGGTGCACTAAAGAATTTTGTTTTTCAAACAGAATAATTACTATGATTTTAATGACACTTCTAATTATTTTAAAATGGAAATGATACTAATAAAATATAGAGAAGAATTAATTTTAAAATGGAAAATTAAAAAAAAATTGATTCAAGTTGTTGGCTGATTGAGCAAACCAACATTGGCATGTGATATAAAGTAAATTACAAATGTGAATCAGCATAAGTAGAATTAAAATCCCAAGGACTATTTTTATTGTTCTAATTAATATTTTATGGTTTACTTTAATCTTCTTTCAAATAAAAGTTTCTTCTCTTACATTTCTAAAACTTGCCTATCAACAGTTTTTCAAGACCATTAGCCCAACTGTTGAGCTGAAGATGATAAGAGGTAAAAGTTGGTTGGCATGTCAAAAAGGAATGAATTAAAATTAAATGCCCATAGTTATTTTAAATACATTTTCTGCCTAATTTCTCCTTAGCAATAAAACTATTTCCACTTTTCAATTATGAAAAAAAATGACTTGCAGATAATCAGCAACTTTTATTAAATATTTACTGCATGCAGACCATTCTGGTGAGGTTAAACATGGCATAAGATATCATATCTCACCTCTGAAATTTTGAGGTGAAAGAAAAATAGGAAAGATATAAGTGAAAATACATAGAAACATAAATGGAAGACTTTTTACATGTAGCTGTTTGAAAGAGCTATGAGAAATGAAAGTGTATTCAAGTAATTGAGGAATATGTATTGGGGTGAAGAAATATTATTCAAGGAGGTCCTATGACACTATTTTGAAAAATATTTCTTTCCAGGATGGTGGCAAAGTGTGAGAAGGACAAAGGGTGTAGAAGATATTAATAATAGTGACACTCATATAGCACTTTAAAATTTACAAAATGCTTTAGAAATTTCTCATTTGATATTTTTAATTTGACTCATATAAAAAAAAGTACTATTATTACCCTAATTTTCCAGACAAAGGGTCTGATACTTAGTTCTTAGTTCTGTGATCAAATAAGGCCAGGAGAAAAATAAGAATCTAAATGATTCTTATCTCTAAGTGTTTCCTACATCTAAAGGAATGTAGATGTAATTTCTGTTTGTAGGAGGCAAACTTTGCTTTCTCCTTTCAAGAAAAACCCTGATTTCTAAGAGATTGCCTTATAAGCTGGGACTGGAAATTGCCCCACTAATTGTTTCTCTACTAAGCCAGACTGAGAGTCCTAGTTGCTGATTTGCTGTGAGTAAGCCCTTCTCCCTGGCTTTCCCACAATCTATCTGACCTAAACTGGACAACCTTTTCATAGCAATGAAACTAACGTTTATTGAAGTTTTTTCCAGTTTATCTTGACCTGGATAGTGGTTTTATTCTATCAGAAACTGTTCAGAGGCTTGGTTTCATGTGGTTTTTGAAGGAAACTGATAGAGCTTGAGCAACTTCCTGGCTTCACTCTGCCATCTTGCCTTCATCCCTGGAAACCATAGCTAAATTTCAGAATTATCAAATCAAGGAGAAAATTCTGCAATCAGCCAGAAATAAATAATTCAAATATTGAGGAGTATACAAAAAACTAAAATAAGAAGAAAATAACTATGTTATTTTTACAGGTTAAAGTGTTTACTACCATAATATGGGAAAATGATATCTTTAAATCTTGAGAATTGTACTTTTGTTAAGGGTATAAGTAGAGGGAATAAGTAGAATTTGACTTTAGTATGATGATATAAAAAAGAAATTAGCTGAATTTCTTCAGCTCAACTAGAAATTCTCTTCCTCCACGGATTATACTGGAGGAAGAGAAAAGGGGAGTTAAAATGGGGTAAATTGTATCACATAAAATGGGAAAATACCTATTATAATTGATAGAAAGAAGAGGGGGGTGGATATTGTGTGAATCTTAATCTCATCAAATTTGGCTCAAAGAGAGAATATCATAAAATTTTTGTTTCATAGAGAAACTTGTTTCACCCTATGGGGAAGTAAGAGGGGAAAGCCAAAAGAAAAGGAAGAGACTAATAGAAGGAAGAACAGAAGCTGAAGGGGAAAGGGAAAAGAAAGGGAGGAGGAGCTATAAAAGCAGATGGCTGATTGAGGGAGGTGGAGGTCAGAAGGAAAACGCTGGGGAAGAAGGACAGGGGAAAAGGAAAAGGAAAAGTATAACTTAGGGCAAATAAGATGGCAGGAAATATAGAGTTAGTAATTTTAACTATGAAAGTGATAGGAATGAACTTTCCCATAAAACAAAAGCAGATAGTAGACTGGATAAAAAGCCAAAGTCCTATAATATATTATACTACACAAGAAACACATTTAAAGCAGTGTGATACAGGCAGAGTAAAGGTAAAAGACTGGAGGAGAATCTATTATGCTTCAATTCAGGGAAAACAAGCAGGAATAGAACTCCTTATCTCAGATCAAGCAAAAAAAAAAAAAAAAAAAGATCTAATTAAAACATATAAAGAAGGAAATTACATTTTGCTAATAGTTGTGATAGATAATGAAGTAATATCAATACCAAACATGTATGCACCAAATTGTATAGCATCCAAATTCTTGGAGAATTAAGAGAGCTGCAACAAGAAATAGACAGCAAAACTATACCAGTGGGGGATATCAAACTCACCCTATCACAATTAGAGAAATCGAACCACAAAATAAATAAGAAAGAGGCTAAGGAAGTAAATAGAATTTTAGACAAGTTAGTTATGATAGACTTTTGGAGAAAATTGAATGGATACAGAAAGGAATATACTTTTAGCTTGGTGGTACATTAAGTGTACATAAAAATTGACCATGTATTATGGCATAAAAGCCTCAAAATCAATTGCAGAAAGGCAAAAAGAGTAAATGTATCGTTTTCAGATCATGATACAAAGAATATTATATAAATAAAATAAAATATTGTATATAATATCATAAAACTAAAATAAAAAAATACAAGCACTAAAGGGCCAAGGAAAATAGATAAAAAACTAAATGAAATTAAATTATCTAATCTAAAAGAATCAATGGGTATAACAGTAAAAAATAGATGCATTGATAATTTCATTTAAGAGAATGACAATAATGAGACAGCATACCAAAATTTATTGGATGCAGCCAAAGTAGTTCTTAGGTGAAATTTTATATTTGTAGATGCTTATTTGTATAACATAAAGAAAGAGAAAATCAATGAATTGAGCTTGCAACTAAACAAGCCAGAAAAAGAACATATATTAAACTCCCAATTAAATACTAAATTTGCAATTCTGAAAACAAAAGGAGAGATTAATAAAATTTAACATAAGAAAACTATTAAACTAATAAGCAAAACTAACAGTTGGTTTTTATGAAAAACAACAACAACAACAACAACAACAACAACAAATTAGATAAACCTTTAGGTAATTTGATTAGAAAAAGGAAAGAAGAAAGTCAAATTCCTAATATCAAAAATAGAAAGGGTGAATTTTTCACCAATGAAGAGGTAATTAGAACAATAATTAGGAGTTATATTACCCAACTTTATGTCAATAAACCTGATAATCTAAGTGAAATGGATAAATACTTACAAAAATATAGATTTCTCAGATGAATTTGAGGAATTAAGTTATTTCAATAGTTCCATTTTAGAAGATACATTTGAACAGGTTATTAAAGAACTCCCTAAGGAAAAAAAAATCAGCAGTGCCAAATAGATATACAATTGAATTTGTCAAAACATTTAAAGAACAATTAATTCCAATACTTTGCAAATTATTTGGATAAATAGGAACAATAGTTCTACCAAATTCATTTTATGATACAGATATGGTGCTAAAACCTAATCTAGGTAGTTAAAACAAAGAAAAAAAATCATAGACCAATTTCCCTAATGAATATTGTTGCAAAAATCTGAGTTGTACACTGACCAAGTTGGATTTATACCACAAATGCAAGGCTGGTCCAGTATTAGAAAAAAAAAACATTAACCTGACTCACTATATTGATAAACACACTATCAGAAATCATATGATTATCTCAATAAGTGCAGGAAAAAATTTGATAAATCCAATACCCATTACTATTAAAAAAAACAACAACAACAACTAAAAAGTATAGGACTAAATTGACTTTTCCTTAAAAAGATCAGTATCATCTATTTAAAACCATCAGTTAGCATCCTATGAAATAGGTTCAAACTAATACAATTCCCACTAAAATTAGGAGAGAAATAAAGTTGCCCACTATCCTTATTACTATTTGATATTATATTAGAAATGCTAGCTTTAGCAATAAGAGAAGAAAAAGTAAAGTAATTTGAGTAGATAATGAGGAATGAAAATTATCACTCTTTGTTGATATGATAAAATACTTAAAGAATCCTAGAAATTCAACTAAAAAAAAAAACAACTTTTAACAACTTTAGTAAAGTTACAGAATACTCAATTAATCCATATAGATTATCGGCACTTCTGTATGTTGCCAACAAAGTCCAGCAGCAAGAGAAACAAAGAGAAATCCTTTTTAAAATTACAGTAGGTATAATAAAATATTTGGAATTCTACCTTCCAAGACTAATTTAGGAACTGTATGAACATAATTACAAACCACTTTCCACACAAATAAAATCATATCTAAACAATTGGAATAATATCTAATGCTCATGGATAGGCCAAAGTAATATAATAAAAATTACAATTCTATGTAAATTAATATACTTATTCAGTGTCATACCAATCAAACTTCCAAGAAATTATTTTACAAAGCTAAAAAAAGATTGATTGTGGAAGAAGAGTTGAAAGGAGGACTGGTGATGAGAGATGAATCAGATTTTATTATCTGCTTTTTTTGAATACGTGTGGTTGTGCCTGACATCTCTGTGTGTATGGGGGTATAATAAAGGTTAGTAAAACTAAAACAGTAATGTTCACTTTTTCTAGTTTTCTAGGTCTATTCAGATTATATCTTTAGTTTTACTGACATTTGATATTTTCCTGGCAGTTTTTACATTTTTTTTTGTGGGGTTATTTTTGTGTGTGTTTTTGTTTGCTTGTGTGTTTGTCTTTTTCATGATATGTAATATCAGTATCCTTACAGAAAAATAAAATGAAGATTCTAACAATAGTAATAGGGAAACTGATAACTACTGGCACATGAAATATGAACTTAACAAAATTACACTATTTACTTGGCTTGGAGAAGACTCCCTATAGTCATATGTATTATCTCTTTTGAAAATTTTCTTAATTTGGCTGATCACTAAATTTAAAATTATGTTGCATACAGAATATTGTTCCTGTGGAAATTATAAGTTTACTCACAACACAAGTCTACAGATTGAGACTCCTGGTATATGGTTATTATAACTGCTCATATTGGAGTCACTATAAATCTAAAATCTCTAATGTCATATAAAAGATAAACTGCTCAACTGAAGAATAATAAAGGGCTTACTTATCAGCAGTTAAAATGCAAATTGACCTGAGGCCTCAATATAAATCAAGAAAGATGGAGTTGGTAAAGGAAAGAAATAGTTCTACTCTGTTTGGCATTGGGAAACAACATGTATAGCATTAGTAAGGTTCTAATATTAATATAGTTCCTCATGGATAAATACATTTATATGAAAGTGTATGTCTATGCATGTGTCCATATATGGTTACACATGTATTTTGTTCAATCATTAATAATTTCTTAAATGCATAGTCTTTGTTCCAAGGACTATATAGGCATTCACTGTAGATATGAAAAATGGAGGGGGGGGAGTTCTTCCCATCAAGAATTTTGTGTTATTGAGAGAAATGACACATGATAGTTGGGTAAAATCAGAAAAGTTATTATAAATCTCCGATTTAAGGAAGGAATGAATATAAGAGGGAGAGATAAAGAGGGAGACTCTAGAAAGGAAGGCTTGTGAAAATTCTATATTATATAGAAAATTCTATATTATAGAAAAAATACAGAGAAGGAACATGAACTGTCATGTCTGAGGCTTAGCAAGAAAGTTATTTTGTAACTGGGACCTATTAAAGGTAGGAATTTAAAAAAAAAGAAAGAAAAAAAATAATGAAATGATAGAGTAGAACAAGAATGTGAAGAACTTTAAATACCAGAGGACTATGTATTTGATCCTTAAATTAGTAGTGAGCTATTGGATCTTTAGCTCACTATTGGAGGTCATTAAGTCCTCAACAGAAATCCTCTGTCCAAGTGATTATCTAGCCTTTGATCAATCACTTTTATTGATAAGGGAATCACTGACTTCCTAGGCAGTCCACTTTTGAATGGATCCTATTGTTAGGAAGGTTTTCATTTCATCAAGCCAAAATCTACTTTTCTGCAATTGCCAGACAGTGCTCCTGTTTCTAGTTTAGGAAGTCAAGAATGATAAGTGTAATTTCTTTCTAAAAGGTTAATCATTCAAGTGATTAAGGAGAACTATATGCCAACATGTCTTTGTATTTAGCTTAAACATATTTACTACTTTATCTAATGCTTATATGGCTCGTTATCCCACATTTTCACTATTCTGAAAACTGTCCTCTGTGCTTATTCCATCTTGGCAATGTCCCTATTAAAATGCATTTTCCAGAACTGATTACAATAATTCAAATGTGCTAGGACAAGATCATGGTGTGGTGGGATAACCATTTCCCTTAGTCTTGCACAGTGAGAGTATCAAAATGTTGATTAAAATGACCTTCTTTTATTTGATTATATTGGTGACACAATTGAGTTTAAAGTCAACTCACAATTTCTCTGGACATTTCTCACACAAACTTTTGTTTAGTCATATCTTGTATTTGTGAAATTTACTTTATGAATTCAATTATAAAATTTTATATTTATTTCTGTTATATTTCTTCTTCTAATATTTAATTATTTCTCTCTGCAGATCCTGAGTTTTGTGTTAATTGTAGATTTCATAAGTATGGCATCTCTATAATCTGTAATTTTATACAAGTTTTTTATAAAAATTATGAATAACATGATGTCTGTGATATATATTTGTGGAATTCCACAAACAATATTCCTTTGACAATCCATTAGGAACAACTCTTTGTCATTTGCCATTTACTGACTTTTATATCAAGCAACCAATAATTCATTTAATCAACAAATATATGTGTCTTCTATATGCCAGGTGTTTTGGTACATGTTTAAGATGCATGTGTGATGTAATATAAACTTTCATTTAAATGGTAATATATAGTATAAATATAAAAATATAAATATATACAAAGTAGTTTAGAAAAAGGACAACACTTTTTGGAGGTTGAAGCAAAACTTCATGTATAAGACAATATTTGAGCTTCATCTTAAAAAGAATTTCTTGAATAAAATAATAACTTCAATATCAGTTTAATTAAAAATGATTACATATGAATCTGCAAATACATTAAGTGCTACTTCCTATTTCTTTTGAATCTATAATAAAATTATCATGCAAATTTATTTTTCTATCTTTTTCCCCTTCCCTCTCCAGGGCACCACAGATGAACTATATTTGAATATTTATCATAGCCCAAATTACTTAAGTTATAGGAAATTCTCAAAGTTGTTCTTTTTTTCCCTCAAAGTTGTTCTTAAACCAATATTACTGTTATCATAGACATTTTCTTTGTTTTTCTCATTTTGCTCTTTATTTCATGCATGTTTATCCATTTTTCTAAGATCATTAAGCTTATCACTACTTATACCATAATAGTATTCCTTCACAATCATGTACCATGACTTATTCAGCTATTCCTCCATTGTTGAGTATTTCCACAATTTGCAGATATTTGCTGCCACAAAGAGAGCTGCTAGAAATATTTTGGATCTTATAGGTTCTTTTCTTTTCCCATAATCAGCTTTGGAAATAGATATAGCAGTGGTATTTCTAGATCAAAGGGTATAAGTAATTTGATGAACTCCATCTTAAGGGAAAAGGATACTATGGGATGAAAATAAGGAGAGTATGCTCAGTGGAAATGGAAGATGAACTGTATGTAAGATTAAACAGAAAGAATACCACTTTGATTGGATTGCTATACATGTGAAAGGGAGTAATGTAATGTGGGATAGAAAAGATAAATGGTAGTCAGGATGTGTAGGCCCTAAAAATCTACTGTTAATTTACATTTTATTTTTGAGACAACAAAAAGCCACTGGAATAGCTATGTTTTTAGCTCGCACTCATCTCGACCACATGTATAAAGCCTGAAATCACTTTGTGATCAACTTATCTGACAATTTGTTCATGATGAAGTCTTCACTGTTTCTTAGGGATGACCATATTTATTGAGCATCCCTTATTGCTTAAATAAGGGGAAGAATTTTCACTGGAAGCCAAATCAAATTTATCAAGTTATATTTTTAAGATTCTATTAATTTCCCATTTCTTCTTCTTGTTCTTCTTCTTGTTCTTCTTCTTGTTCTTCTTCTTGTCCTTTTTCTTGTTCTTGTTCTTGTTCTTCTTGTTCTTCTTTTTCTTCTTCTTCTTCTTCTTCTTCTTCTTCTTTTTCTTTTTCTTCTTCTTCTTCTTCTTCTTCTTCTTCTTCTTCTTCTTCTTCTGCTGCTGCTGCTGCTGCTGCTGCTGCTGCTGCTGCTGCTGCTGCTGCTGCTGCTGCTACTGTTGCTGCTGCTACTGCTGCTTTGCTTCTTCTGCTTCTTCTATTCTTCTTCTTCTTTTCTTGTTCTTCTTCTATTCTTCTTCTGCTGCTCCTTCTGCTTCTTCTTCCTCAACATTTATCTATTGCAAGCCCTGTATATGACTTTTCAAAGATGCTTTTCCGATAGAGGTTTGGTAATCTATTTATTAGTTCTTTCTCTATTTTGGAATATATTTTTTCTATGGGATCTCATGGGATGTTATGGACATGTTTTCACCCTCAATAGCTCAATAATTTGGGTATTCACTTAATCGTTCTATATTTCTCATTTTGAATAAAAATTTCTTTGTTAAGGATAAAATAAGTAATAACTCTGTCTTCTTTCCTTTATCAGTTAACATATTGCTATACGTCCCAATAAATATTCTATTTCATTTTGCAGTTCTTCTCTTTACCCAATAAAAGATGGAACTAAAACAAAATAAACAAAAATCTCTAGTCTTTTTGTGGTCCTCACCATCTATTGTCACCTCCAGCTAATTTGTAGCATGATCACTTCTGACATAAGATCAGTAGAAATTTGTCATCCTTTTGCATTACCTTTTTTTGCTGCCATTAGATATGTATGTGTATATAAAAATATAATAGAGAGTTGCATACGTATAAATGTACAGATATTTCCAGTCAGAAAGCACTGGCTCAAGGAAAAAGCAAAGTAGCTATTGCTCCTTTGCCCTAAGAACAGATCTCAATATTTAAAAATAAGCAAAAAAGTAAAAAGAACTCTGACCACAGACAAGTTTTATGGAGAGAGGAAACAGACCTCAAACCCTGAGTTTCCCAAAGGCAAATCAACTCCAGATGAAGCCACAGAGGGACATATAAGTTGATCCTGATTTTACAAGACCTTCTTGAAAGATCTCACAAAAGATATTAAAAGAGTGTCAGGAGAAAATGGGGAAGGAAAATAAGATCTTTACAAGAGTGTATCGAAAAGGAGAAACAGAAATTATCTGAAGAAAACTCCTTAAAATAGATTTGACAAAATGGGAAAAGCATATACCTCCTCAAAATGGTTTTGATTTAATGGAAAAAGCATATTTGCTAAATAGATATGAAAAAGACCAATTCATTGAAAAACAGAATTTGTTAAATTGAAAAGAAATGCAATGAACAAAAGAAATCAAAAGGTCAAATGCAAAATGAGCTAAAAAGGTAACTGAAGAAAATAATATAGTAAAAATTAGAATTGTACAAATGGAAGCAATTGACTCAATAAGATTTCAGGAATCAAACAGAATCAAAAAATGAAAAAAAAATAGAATAAAAATATGAAATGACCTGGAAATACATCTAGGAGAGACAACTAATCTAAGGATTATAGGACTTCATGAAAGCTATGATGAAAAAAAGATCTTAGACATTGTCCTTCAAGAAATCATAAAAGAAAACTACCCTGATGTCTTAGAATCAGCAGGCAAAATAACCATAGAAAGAATTCGCTGATCATCTCCTGAAAGAGATCCTAAAATAAAAAAAACCCAAGGAATATCATGGATAAATTTCAGAACTATTGGACTAAGGAAAAATATTGCAAATATCCAAAAATAAATAGTTCCAATACTAAGGGGTCACAATCAGGTTACTCAGGACCTAGAATCTTCCACCTTAAAAGCTTCCACCAACAAAGAGCTTTTCAGCAAAGTAATTTGGATTTCAGCCAAGAATAAGCCATCCAGCTAAAATAAGCATTATCTTTCAGGGAAGAAGATGGACATTCAATGATACAGGTGAATTTCATCTATACATACTTAAAATTTAAGTTGATTTCAATTCATAAGTTAAGTGAGTCTATGTTAGATTTCACTTTTGAATGGTGAGATCATTTAAAAGGAAAAAAAAATTGAGAGTTTTTTGGTAGGATAGAAATACATTCAGGAGAGAGTTTGACTAAGATTGTGAGAGAACTTAAAATAAAATAATAAGTACACTTATATGTAAAAGTGGGAGTATTTCATCTGGAAAAGGAAAGATTTTTAGATTATATGATCACTGTCTTCAAATATGAAAAGGTTTCTCTATAAAAAGAACCGTTAAACTTTTTCTTCTTGGTCCTCAAAGTCAAAATTGGGACTAATTGTTGAAAGTTACAGGGAAATAGATTTCAGCTCTATTTAAGAGTAAAAAGAAATCTTAATTATTATAACTGTAAAAAATGAGATCTTTAACTTGTTTCCTTCTTTATATGAGTAGTACTCTCTTTGGTACTTTTTAGTAGAGGGTGGAAAATCAATTGCTAGAAATATTATAGAGAGAATTAGTGTTTCAAACATACATTGGGGTTGATGATCTTACAGTTCCTTTCCTATTCTAAGATTCTATGACTTTATAAAGTTATTTGAAAGCTTGCCATGTGGAAGAAGGAGTCTAATTCTGTGTGCCTCCAGATTGTACAACCAGGACAAAATTACAGGGAAACAGATGTCCTCAAAGGAAAAAAAAAACTTAATTATATCCAATAATGAAATGGGCTACATTCTCCTTTACCTTTTAGACTCAAATTGAGACAGTTCATATTGTCAAGGTTAGCCCTTCAAAATGCATACTATATGATTCCATATCTCCTCATCTTCTCTTGCAGATTGTAACCCCAGACATTCTCTCCACTCTAATTCCTTGAACGAATTACCTTTTCATCATGGTGACAGTCACTCTCTTCCTTAATAATAATGTTATTTCCACATTCCATATGAAGTCTTTCTTGATATATCCAGATTCTAAAGGCATTTTTCACAAATTGCTTTGTGTTGACCTTCTTTATCTACTTTATAACTATTCTTTATATATCTCTGTATGTTTCTTTTGCTTTTTCAGTTAAGAGTACATTTCCTGTGAGTAGGTATTATTTCCTGATCCCATTTGGGGTTTTCTTGGTAAATATACTGGAAAAGGTTGCCATTTCCTTCTTTAACTCATTTTACACATGATGAAACTAAGGCGAACTGGGTTGAGTGACTTGCTCAGGGAACCACAGCTATTAAGTATCTAACCTGGATTTGGACACAGAAAATGAATCTCACTGTACTTCAGGCCAGATACTCTATGGCCAGGTGAGTGGCATCATGAATCTGGAGTCAGGAATTAATCTTAGAGATAGGATTACTGTTTTATAATTTCATCATTTGTAAAATAAACTGAAAGTGAAAATGGGAAACCATTCCAGTATCTTTGCTAAGAAAATCCCAGAGGGCTTCCAAAGAATTGGACATAACTGAAATGGCTGAACAATTTTAACTCTATCCACTGCACCACCATATTGCCTTGGGTATTTCAGTAACATGTTTTAATCATCATGATAAATTCTATTTTAGAGTATATTTTTCATCTTCACATA
Organism: Sminthopsis crassicaudata; assembly: GCF_048593235.1. Lineage (NCBI taxonomy): Eukaryota > Metazoa > Chordata > Mammalia > Dasyuromorphia > Dasyuridae > Sminthopsis > Sminthopsis crassicaudata. The sequence continues at coordinate 100,529,334 of NC_133619.1, forward strand.
TTTTTATTATGCACTGAAGAATGGTTTATACAATGATGTTAGGAAAGTTAATTACTACAAATTTCTAAAGTAATATCATTAGATTTATAGAGATCAAATGATATGTTAGGGAACTATCATGTCAGGTCAGTAGAGGACTGGGGTTTAGTACTCAGCTGAATATATATCTATATATCTATATATATGTATGTATGTATGTATAAATTCTTTATTTACACCAGAATGACCCTTTCTGGGATATATGATTGCTTGGAACATTGCAGAACAAGGAAAGGATTCCAGTATCTTCAGTAATCCTAGGAAAGGTGAAATGGACAATTTCATAATCATTGAATTAATTAAGGATAATGAAGTTGACAACCTGTTGACCTGTTGATAATCCCTTAACTTGTTGTAAGAATTTTTATTCACTTTCTCTCTGTAGTCTTTCTCCTGAATGATGACCTAAATTTATGTTACTTTTATTATTATATTATTATATTATTTTTCCTTTTCTCAGAATATACTCACCAAACACCTGTTTATTCAAATATTTTTCCTTCTTCACTGAGAGAAAAAAAACTCAATAACTGTTAAATAACCTCAGAAAAGAGTAATACACTATCTATATAGAATATTATGATAAATATTAGTTTATTTGTATTCCCAAATTTTTGATGCAATTAATCCCTTGTTACACAATTGTAGTTTTAAACAGTTATTTATTATTTTGGCAGTTTTTCCTTTATTTCTTAGTCTTTAGTCAATGTTATATAGTGGAATACAGTAATAACATTAAAATTAAAACATTAAAAATTAAAAAAATAATATTAAAAAAAAAAACCTGGGTTCAAATTTTCCCTATGGTACTTTCTATCCATGCAAGTCACAGCCTTCCTTGATCTAGGTTTTCTCGGCTTCCACTTGAGGAGAATAAATTACTTGACTTCTATAATCCTTCTAAGTCTCTATCTTTTTGTCTTATGATTCCAATATGTGAGTAGCATGTACAATCATAATTCTTTGTGCTTAAGTTTTTGCCATTAAAAAAGTTAAATAACAGAAGACATGACATTTTCATTTTAATCCTTTAAAAAGACATTTTTTCACTTTTAATATGCCTTTTAAAACATTTTTGAGTCCCAAATTCTCTCCCTTCCCATCCCATTTTCGCCATCCATTAAAAGGTAAACAATATGATATGAAGTATACATGTGAACATTAATAATATTTTTCTAGAAATACAAAACCTTAAATATCTTCTTTATATGTATTTCATTGACATTGGCATTTGTATATTTATCTATTTCTGGCTATACACATTGGGGAGGGATAACAGAGTTTTATCTACTTATAGGCAACACCTCTAATGATGAGTGAAAACATTAAATACAATTATGGCTGAATAGATTGTGGCACATAGTAAGAAAAATATTTAAGTACTTTTCTTTTTTGGTTGATTTTCATGTTGCTTAAGTCATTCTCCTGTATCCTTCCTCATCTTGTGTAAACACTGAATTTCTCAATATAATTTCTTTGTAATGGAACTCAAGAGTCTCAGAAAATGGGAACTATTCTGAACTTCCTACTTGTTAGAGATTTAAAATTAATGCATACTCATATAAGTAAGACATAGAGACAGGAGGCAATTATGACTCTGAAATATTCATTTTGCCCAATTCCACTTTTAATAGCATTTGAAAATTACTAGTTTGTATTAGGACTTCAGCTTTTAAGGCATAATTACCCAATAAATTCTACTCAGCATTATAATTCTATTGTAATTTGCTGAATATTCCAATATTCAATGAGGGTTAGAAATGTAATTTGGGCTAACTACCCTGTAGGAATTATTGGCATCCCTTTTTCCTCACCAAAATGAGTAACTAAGAGATAACTAAAAGATTTGTCTATAAAAACTCCTAGTGAAGTTTCACATGGAAAATATCACTAAGTCTTTTTGGGATACTTTGTATATTAAGGAGACTATAATTTAGGTACACAAACTTCTGGTAATTCATTCATTAATAGTCCTCCTAAACCCTTAAAAATGTGGAATGTAACAAAACTTAGTTGTGGATAAAAGAAGACAGTGAAAAGTAAAGAAAAAGAAAAGAAAAGTGAGAGGATAAAAGAAGAAAGGTATAATATACTAGGATTAGGCAAAACATAAAAAACAAAGGAAAATCCCCAAACTTCCTCAGTTGATCTCCTTGCCAATCCAAAATCATTACTTGAATATTTTAATAACTCATCATTTGGTCCGTATGAGTACTCTTTCTACCTATACAGCTTTGAACTTCTTTATGATCTAATAGACAGTCTATGAATATTGATGGGGCCATTTTTCCATCTTCATGCAAAGCTTCTCTTAATCTAGTTAAGATAGTTCCCAAAATGTTATTGGGTCTATTGCTGAAGCTTGACAAAACCTGGTAATAATGTGAACTATGGGCACAACTTTCAAGAATTCAGGGCCACCTCAATGCAATAAAAGGAGCCATGGTAGAATGATGGTAGGATTCAAAAGTTTCCATTATAGTAACAAAAACATATCTGCTTTACTTAACCTGAGAAATTGTTCTTCATTATATGCCACAAGGTAGCAACCAAAACTTAGAGTTAACCATTTTCTCTGTTATGAAGTACTAAGGTTATTCTAATCTACATGATGTTAGAATTGTAGATCTATCTAATGTTTAACCTAAGTATTGAAAAGCCATATTAAAATCTTTTGTATTTATTTACAGAATTTTAATCCTATCCATTAAAAAAAAATCAGAAACTCATTAAATTGCCAGACTTTCTGAAATTATGGTAGGTTTTATGAAAGTTTAAGAAAAGTATAAAAAAATGGTATTAACTATAAAGTTCATATCTTTAAGTATGATGGAAATGCTTATTTGCAAAATTTTATGATTGGAATAATCATGATCATACATATTTTAAATGTTACATATATGAAATTAAAATATTTACTAACTAGAGAAGGAATTTTTAAATGTTGGGGAAATAAAGATTCCTGATAATTTTGCAAGTCAACAATCTATGTCATTAATCTGACAGTTTTCTAATACAGTTTTTAAAATAGTAATCAGGTAAATGATAAAGTTTAAATCTCAAGCTTGATGGGAATATTCATTTAGAAAGTTATATAATCATAATCATACCAATTTACAAAAACTACTTATATTTATTTTGTACTAATACATCCATGTTTATTAACCAAATAAGAACCTTTTGTATGCTAAAAACATCCTAATATTTTACAGATCAACAATCTAAACAGTTCTCTTAAAAAGTTCAATAATAAATAGAAAATAAGGGCTTTATTATAGCTTAGTTCCCAAGCTACAGGTATAGCTACAACTATTCTTGAGTATGCACAATTCCATACTCAAAGCAATACTTACAGAATGTAACTATAGTTTATGATTTCAAATCAATGTTTAACCTTCCAAGAGAGTTATAAAGTATAGGCAAGAAGAATTATGTCTTTTCTTATACTGTGGGATCAATGCTTGAACTGATGGGAAGAAACCTAAAAGATCCATAATTACATTCATACTCCCTTTTACTTACTCTTTTTCAGCAACCTAAGACCAAACTGATGTCTTTGTGGCATAGAGAAGGATACTTGGGACTCAATAAAATTTTAAATCAATATATTTAATGGGGAAATTGCAAATCCCTAATTTATTACTCATAGCAATCAATCATTTTTAGGTGGAAGGAAAATGTACAGTCATATTGAATATTCAGAATTTTTGGCTAGATGCTCATACAAGGTGAGTTAGTATACAGAAGCAGAAGACTGAGATTAGTATGCAGTATAAAGGGACTGGGCTTGTAGAATAGCCTGAATTTCAAGCTGTTAATGCTCAGGCTGTAGGAATGGAGAGTATGAGAGTGTTGCCAAATTGTATGGATCAGGGAGTTCCTCTCCTCATGCTGGCTGGTCTAGAAATAGCTTTGGCTGCTTGTAAAATGAATGCTTTCCACTTTTTTATGGCACTAGGAAGTTGGCTTTACTGTACGGTTTGAAATAGGCCAAAACATTTTACAGAAGCTTCTACTATGGGAAAATTCAAAACATCTAAGTTTTAAATGACTTAACTTATTTATATTTTTGGAGCAAGGAAAACAAAGGTGAATATTTTCAGGCAAGACCTGAAAAGTATTTCTTCCCAGTAATTGTACCTTACTGTCCTAGAAAATTGGCATGTGTAGCAACAGTTATCCAAACATTGCTTTCTGGAAATGATGGCATGATGGTGAATCTCAGGTTGGTATTTGAGATTTATTCAGCTCTCTGGACTTGCAATTAAAATATTAAAGTTCCCAATAGAAAACAAAACAAGGTGGGATCTTTTGGAATACACATTGCCTTCAATTCCTTCTCTCTCTCTCTCTCTCTCTCTCTCTCTCTCTCTCTCTCTCTCTCTCTCTCTCCCTCTCTCTTTTTTTTCAAAGATTCTATTATGCTTAAGGACAATGGACTGAACATCTGAATGCAATGCTGTGTGTCATTCACTGATTGAATCTACAACATTAAAAAGAGATTTCTGGATTTGCACACAAGGTAATAGACACTTAATAAACACTTCAAGTTTCTCTCAATCTGAGCAAAATTTAAGTTAACTGCATTTAAAAAAAAAATGCCATGTTTTACATCACTGCCTAAGGGGAGAATAGAATAGTGAGTTTAGTGATGAAGTAAGAATTCTAAGCAGAAGTTTGTACAGACTTCAATAAAAACTAATATGATAAGGAAAAAAATACTGTAGTAGACAGATTATTGGCATTCAAATCCTGAATTCTGATACTTAAAAGCTGAGTGACTGGGGACAAACAATTTAATTTTATTGTTCCACAGGGAACTATCTAGGACTTCCTTAATAAGCTTTATTTTTTATTTTTTATTTTTATTTTATTTTATTTTTTTTATTTTTACTGATATTCAGATGTTTATTACCTCATACCTGGAATATCATATTTTTAGGAAATTTTTTTTTAATAATATTATCCCTTGTATTCATTTTTCCAAATTATCCCCCCCTCTCTTTACTCCGTCCCCTTGATGACAGGCAATCCCATACATTTTACATATGTTACAATATAACCTAGATACAATATATGTGTGTAAATACCATTTTCTTATTGCACATTAAGTAATAGATTCCGAAGGTGTAAGTAACCTGGGCAGATAGAAAGTAGTGCTAACAATTTACATTCGCTTCCCAGTGTTCCTTCTCTGGGTGTAGTTATTTCTGTCCATCATTGATCAACTGGAAGTGAGTTGGATCTTCTTTATGTTGAAGATATCCACTTCCATCAGAATATATCTTCATACAACATTGAAGTTTACAGAGATCTTCTGGTTCTATTCATTTCACTCAGCATCAGTTGAGATAAGTCTCTCCAAGCCTCTCTGTATTCATCCTGCTGGTCATTTCTTACCAAGCAATAATATTCCATAAGATTCATATACCATGATTTACCCAACCATTCTCCAATTGATGGACATCCATTCATCTTCCAGTTTCTAGCTACTACAAAAAGAGCTGCCACAAACATTTTTGGCACATACAGGTCCCTTTCCGTTCTTTAGTATTTCTTTGGGATATAAGCCCAATAGCAGCAATGCTGGGTCAAAGGGTATGCACAGTTTGATAACTTTTTGGGCATAGTTCCAAATTGCTCTCCAGAATGGCTGGATTCTTTCACAACTCCACCAACAATGTATTAGTGTCCCAGTTTTCCCACATGCCCTCCAGAATTCATCATTATTTGTTCCTGTCATCTTAGCCAATCTGACAGGTGTGTAGTGGTATCTCAGAGTTGTCTTAATTTGCATTTCTCTGATCAGTAGTGATTTGGAACACTTTCATATGAGTGGATATAATTTCAATTTCATCATCTGAGAATTGTCTGTTCATATCCTTTGACCATTTATCAATTGGAGAATGGTTTAATTTCTTATAAATTAGGGTCAGTTCTCTATATATTTTGGAAATGAGACCTTTGTTAGAACCTTTAACTTTTAAAATATTTTCCCAATTTGTTACTTCCCTTCTAATCTTGTTTGCATTAGTATTGTTTGTACAGAAACTTTTAATTTGATGTAATCAAAATCTTCTATTTTGTGATCAATAATGATCTCTAGTTCTCCTCCTTTCTAAGCTTTATTTATCTCCATGGTAGGAATTCCTTCACTAAATATTCTTTACCAATAAAAATCACACATAATTTTCTTATCAATATATGGTAAATGTCAAAAATTTCTGTGGTAACTTGTCAGGTCACACCTTTGGAATCCTGTATATCATTTTGCTATATCATTCAGAAGTAAAACAAAACTTTACAATTAATAGTTGGATATAGAATGGATACTGACACAATGCTATAGCCACAATTATTTTTTTGCCTCAGCTAGGTAGAATGGTAGATAGAATGCTGGGTATGGAGTCAGGTAGATGATCCTTCTTCATTATGGGAAATGGCCTTAGACTATGTGATCCTGGCTAAGTTATTTAACTTTATTTGCTTCAGTTTCTTTCTTTGTAAAATGTTCTGGAAAAGGAAATGACAAATCATTCTAGTATCTTTGATAAGAAAACCCAAATGGTGACAGGAAGAGCAAGATATGATTGAAAAATAACAATACCACTTACTTCTTTGTTTTTCAGTATCTGTGTGTGTGTGTTGAATTAAGTGGTCTTGGAGCTACATATACACACAAAAATATGTGCATGTATGTATATATGTATATACATAGTATATATTTTATTTTGAGGTATCATTGTATCATCATTAATTCTGCTATATTGAGTCAGTTCAATTTCCTGTCCAATGATTAGTTACTAAATAGATTGAGTCACTACATTGATTTATTTATTTGATTACTAACACTTTATTCTCCCTCTTTCACTCTATATTTCTTCTGTGGGATATTCCATCTTTTGCTTTTAATAATTTATGCAAGCTGACTTCCATATCTGGAATTATCTCCCCCTTCTTCTCCAAATCTGGAAATCTTTAGCTTCTTTCACTGTTCTGATCAAGCTACTCTGCAACATAAAACTTTTTTAGAGTTCTTGAGTTCCTTTATTTTACTGTCTTCCTCGATTGTATATGTGACCTATCTGTATACACACACACACACACACACACACACACACACACACACACATCCTTATTGTTTTGCAAGTTGGACTTACATTTCTGTGCACAAATCTATAGGACCATAGATTTAGAACATGAAGATTATCTCAAAGTTCATCTAATTAAGTCTCTTCATTTTATAGTTGAAGAAATTGAAGTCCCTAGTTATAACATGGTACAATGGAAAAGAGCATTGGTTGGGAATCAAAGAACTTGGATTTAAATGTCACATCTGTCACAAAACTACTTGTCTCAACTTCCATAAATCTTAGTTCCTTCATCCGCACAATGATAATTTTGAAGTTCAGCTTTAGATCTAAGATTCTCTAAGGTTAAGTTCATGGCACTTAGGTCACTCAGTGCATAGAGTTCAAATCTGACCTAAAACACTTATTAGCTCAGTAACATTGGCTGAGTCACTTAATGTGTGTTTGCCTCAGTTTCTCCTCCAAAAATGAGCTGGAGAATGAAATTGCATGCCTTTCCAATATCTTTATCAAGAAAACTGCAAATGTTTTCATGAAGTCAGGCAATTGAAGTGAATGAACACCAAAAAACTGAAACAGGCTAAGTGACTTATCCAGTGTCAGAGAGCTTAAAAATGATACATCAAAGAATAATATTCAAGCTTTCTGATTCCAGATCTAATATTGCCCAATCAGTCTTTCCACTGTTGTTTATTTCAAATAGAAAAGAGGTAGATGAACCGATTTTATTCTTACTCTGGTAGACCCAGCCTTTAATACAGTGAATAATGTATGTAATTAGTAAATTCCCATAAAATTTGACTTAATTTCCTATTTTTGGCTTCCAGAAATAATTATTAGTAGAGAGCTGGTGATAATAATACATAGCATTCACAAGTTGATTTAAGATTTGCAAAGTACTTTGCAAATATTTTAGTTGACCTTACCAATAACTTAGAAGATGAATGTTATTATGATCTCCATCTAAGTCAATGCAATTTTTGTCACTTTAGTAGTGTCTTTTTTTTTTTTTTTTTGACTGCTTTGAATTTGGTTTTTTCATTTAGGCAAAGATATTGTAATGTTTTGCATTTCCTTCTCCAGACCATTTTACAGATGGGGAAACTGGGGCAAACAAAATTAAGGGACTTAGCCCAAATCACACAAACAGCAAGAGTCTGAGGTAGCATTTTAAATCAAGTATTATTGACTCTGAGACAGCTAAGTGAATAAAACACTGATCTTCGAGACAGGAAGACTCATCTTCCTAAGTCCAAATCTAATCTTTTTTTTATATTATATATATTTTTATAATATTATCCCTTGTATTCATTTTTCCAAATTATCCCCCCCTCCCTCTGCTCCCTCCCCCCGATGACACGCAGTCCCATACATTTTACATGTGTTACAATATAAATTAGATACAATACATGTGTGTAAATACCATTTTCTTGTTGCACAATAAGCATTAGATTCCAAAGGTACATGTAACCTGGGCAGACAGATATTAGTGCTAACAATTTACATTCACTTCCCGTTGTTTCTTCTCTGGGTGTAGCTACCTCTGTCCATCATTGATCAACTGGAAATGAGTTGGCTCTTCTTTATGTTGAAGATTTCCACTTCCATCAGAATACATCCTCATACAGTGTTGTTGTTGAAGTGTACAGTGATCTTCTGGTTCTGCTCATTTCACTCAGCATCAGTTGATGTAAGTCTCTCCAAGCCTCTCTGTATTTCTCCTGCTGGTCATTTCTTACAAAGCAATAATATTCCATAACCTTCATATACTATAATTTACCCAACCATTCTCCAACTGATGGACATCCATTCAACTTCCAGTTTCTAGCTACAACAAAAAGAGCTGCCACAAACCTTTTGGCACATACAGGTCTCTTTCCGCTCTTTAGTATTTCTTTGGGATATAAGCCCAGTAGTAGTACTGCTGGGCCAAAGGGTATGCACAGTTTGATAACTTTTTGGGCATAGTTCCAAATTGCTCTCCAGAATGGCTGGATTCTTTCACAACTCCACCAGCAAAGTATTAGTGTCCCAGTTTATCCACATCCCCTCCAACATTCATCATTATTTGTTCCTGTCATCTTAGCCAATCTGACAGGTGTGTAGTGGTATCTCAGAGTTGTCTTAATTTGCATTTCTCTGATCAGTAGTGATTTGGAACACTCTTTCATATGAGTGGATATAGTTTCAATTTCTTCATCTGAGAATTGTCTGTTCATAGCCTTTGACCATTTATCAATTGGAGAATGGTTCGGTTTCTTATAAATTAGGGTCAGTTCTCTATATATTTTGGAAATGAGACCTTTGTCAGAACATTTGCTTTTAAAAATATTTTCCGAATTTGTTACTTCCCTTCTAATCTTGTTTGCATTACTATTGTTTGTACAGAAACTTTTTAGTTTGATGTACTCAAAATCATCTATTTTGTGATCAATAATGATCTCTAGTTCTCCTCTGGTCATAAATTCCTTCCTCCTCCAAAAGTCTGAGATGTAGACTATCCTCTGTTCCTCTAATCTATTTATTATCTCACTCTTTCTGCCTAAATCATGGACCCATTTTGATCTTATCTTGGTATATGGTGTTAAGTGTGGATCCATATGTAATTACCGCCATACTAATTTCCAGTTTTCCCAACAGTTTTTTCTAAATAATGAATTTTTTTTCCCTAATGTTGGTATCTTTGGGTTTTTCAAAGATTAGATTGCTATAGATGTACCCTTTTTTGTCCTTTGTTTCTAATCTGTTCCACTGATCTACCGGTCTATTTCTTAGCCAATACCAAATGGTTTTGGTGACTGCTGCTATATAATATAGCTTTAGATCAGGTACACTTAGACCACCTTCCTCTGAGTGGTTTTTTTCATTAGTTCCCTTGCAATTCTCGACCTTTTATTCTTCCATATGAATTTTGTTGTTATTTTTTCTAGGTCATTGAAATAGTTTCTTGGGAGTCTGATTGGTATAGCACTAAATAAATAGATTAGTTTGGGGAGTATTGTCATCTTTATTATATTCCCTTGGCCTATCCAAGAGCACTGAATGTCTTTCCAATTATTTAAATCTGAAATTTTGTGGCAAGTGTTTTATAATTTTTCTCATATAATTCTTGACTTTTCTTTGGTAGATGGATTCCCAAATACTTTATACTCTCAATATTTGTTTGGAATGGAATTTCTCTTTGTATCTCTTGCTGTTGCATTTTGTTAGTGATATATAAAAATGCTGAGGATTTATGTGGATTTATTTTGTATCCTGCCACTTTGCTCAAATTTTGAATTATTTCTAATAGCTTTTTAGCAGAGTCTTTGGGGTTCTCTAAGTATACCATCATGTCATCTGCAAAGAGTGATAGTTTGATTTCCTCATTTCCTACTCTAATTCCTTGAATCTCTTTCTTGGCTCTTATTGCTGAGGCTAGCGTTTCTAGTACTATATTGAATAGTAATGGTGATAGTGGGCAACCTTGTTTCACTCCTGATCTTACTGGGAAAGGTTGCAGTTTATTTCTATTGCATATTATGCTTACTGACGGTCTTAAATATATGCTCCTGATTATTCTAAGGAAAAGTCCATTTATTCCTATACTCTCAAGAGTTTTTAGTAGGAATGGATGTTGGATTTTGTCAAATGCTTTTTCTGCATCTATTGAGATGATCATATGGTTCTTATTAATTTGATTATTAATATGGTCAATTATATTAATAGTTTTCCTAATATTAAACCAGCCCTGCATTCCTTGTATAAATCCCACTTGATCATAGTGTATTATCCTGGAGATGATTTTCTGAAGTCTTTTTGCTAATATCTTATTTAAGATTTTAGCATCAATATTCATTAAGGAAATTGGTCTATAATTTTCTTTCTCAGTTTTCGATCGACCTGGTTTAGGTATCAGTAACATGTCTGTGTCATAAAAGGAGTTTGGTAGGACTCCTTCATCCCCTATTTTTCAAATAATTTATATAACATTGGGGCTAATTGTTCTTTAAATGTTTGGTAGAATTCACATGTGAATCCATCTGGTCTTGGGGATTTTTTCCTGGGGAGTTAATTAATAGCTTGTTCTATTTCTTTGTCTGAAATGGGACTATTTAAGCAATTTATCTCCTCCTCTGTTAATCTAGGGAGCCTATATTTTTGGAGGAAGTCATCCATTTCACTTAAGTTATCAAATTTATTGGCATAAAGTTGGGCAAAGTAACTTCTTATTATTTTCTAATTTCCTCTTCATTGGTGGAAAGATCCCCCTTTTCATTTGTAAGACTAACAATTTAATTTTCCTCTTTCTTTTTTCTGATCAAATTTACCAAAGGTTTATCTATTTTATTGGCTTTTTCATAAAACCAACTCTTGGTTTTATTTATTAATTCAATATTTTATTTTACTTTCAATATTATTGATTTCTCCTTTTAATATTTGTATTTCAAGTTTAATTTTTGGTCGGGGGTTTTTAATTTGGTCATTTTCTAGCCTTTTAAGTTGCAGGCCCAATTCGTTAATTTTCTCTTTCTCTATTTTCTTCAAATAAGCCTCTAAAGATATAAAATTTCCCCTTATTACTGCTTTAGCTGCATCCCACAGATTTTGGTATGATGTCTCATCATTGTCATTATCTTGGGTGAAATTATTAATTTTTTCTATAACTTGCTGTTTCACCCAGTCATTCTTTAAGATGAGATTGTTCATTTTCCAATTACTTTTTGGTCTATTTTCCCCTAACTTCTTACTGAATGTAGCTTTTATTACATTGTGATCTGAGAAGAAGGCATTTATTATTTCTGCCTTCCTACATTTAATTTTGAGATCTTTATGTCCTAATTTATGGTCTATTTTTGTATAGGATCCATGAACTGCTGAGAAGAAAGTATATTCCTTTCTACTGCCATTCAGTTTTCTCCAAAGGTCTATCATACCTAGTTTTTCTAATGTTCTATTTACTTTTTAAATTTCTTTCTTATATGTTTTGTGGTATGATTTGCCTAATTCTAAGAGTTCAAGGTGGAGATCTCCCACTATTATAGTTTTACTGTCTATTTCTTCTTGCAATTCTCTTAACTTTTCCTTTAGAAAGTTAGATGCTATACCACTTGATGCATATATGTTTAGTATTGATATGGCTTCATTATTTATGCTACCTTTCAGCAGGATATAGTTTCCTTCCTTATCTTTTTTAACTAGATCAACTTCTGCTTTTGCTTGATCTGAGATAAGGATAGCTACTCCTGCTTTTTTGGCTTAGCTGAAGCATAATAGGCTCTGTTCCAACCTTTTACCTTTACTCTATATGTATCTCCCTGCTTTAAGTGTGTTTCCTGAAGACAACATATTGTAGGGTTCTGATTTTTGATCCAATCTGCTATCTGTCTCCATTTGATGGGAGCGTTCATCCCATTCACATTTACAGTTAAAATTTCTAATTCTGTATTTCCTGCCATCATATTATCCTCAGATTATGCTTTTTCCCTTGTCCCCCCTTATCCCCTTCCCCAATATTTAATTTATAGACCCCCCTTGTGACGCGCAGCCCTCCCTTTTTTTAGTATCCCTCCCCCCTCCCTCCAAGTCCCTTCACTTATTCTCCTTTTCCTTTTCCCTTTTCCTCACCCCCCTTTTAATGAGGTGAGAGAAAATTCTCTGAAAAACAAATATGACAATTATTTACTCTTTGAGCCTCTTCTGATGAGAGTAAGATTCACACAATGATTCTCCCCCTTACTAAATTCCCTCAGATATGGTGTATTTTCTATGCCTCTTCCTAGGATGTAGTTTCCCTCTTTTTATTATTCCTTCCCCTTTTTCTGAAACGACCTCCTTCCCTTTACTACATCCCATTTTTATTTTAATTCAGTAAAATCAAATTATCCATGAGTACTTTTTATATACCCACAACAGAGTTACAGTTCTCAAGGGTTCTGTGTACTTTTTTCTGTTTCTCTTCAGTCTTGTGGATGTAGCTCAAATTTTTTGTTTAAGTCTGTTTTTTTTCTTAGAAACATATGGAATTCCTCTATTTCATTGAATTACCATCTTCTTCCATGGAAAAAGATGCTAAACTTAGCTGGGTAGTTTATTCTTGGTTGCAATCCTTGATCTTTTGCCTTTCGGAATATCATGTTCCAGGCCCTTCTATCTTTTAATGTGGAGGCAGCCAGATCTTGTGTGACCCTTATTGTGGAACCTTGGTATTTAAATTGTTTTTTTCTAGCTGTTTGCAGGATTTTCTCCTTTGTGTGGTAATTCTGCAGCTTAGCCACAATATTCCGTGGTGTTCTTTTTTTAAGGTCTATTTCAGAAGGAGTTCGATGAATTCTTTCAACATCTACTTTCCCCTCTGTTTCTATTATCTCTGGACAGTTCTCTTTGATAATTTCCTGTAAAATAGAATCTAGGCTCTTTTTCTGGTCATAGTTTTCAGGAAGTCCAATGATCTGCAGATTATCTCTCCTAGATCTATTTTCCAGGTCTATAGATTTTCCCAGTAAGTATTTGACGTTGTTCTCCAACTTCTCATTTTTTTGTTTTGTTTGACTGATTCTTGGGTTCTCTTGATATTAGGAGATTAATACCCTTTAGAATTTGATAATCCCATCATGAGCTGATAAACAGATTTCTAAGAAGCATTTCATTAAAACAGAAATATTAACATAAGTTTTACTCCTTTCCTAAAAATGATAAATTTCATTAAGAATACCTTGTATTGCATTCAAATTTTATATATATATATATATAAAATCTATATCTATATCTATATCTATCTATCTATCTATCTATCTAGATAGATAGATAGATAGATATAGATATATTCTTGATAAATCCATCAACTTAGATAATGTTTTTTGTGACCAGTCTGATTATTAACATAAACAAATGATGTACTTACCAATGGTATTTTCCACAGTCATAGATACTATCCAATTTAAAGAAATGGCTAAAGTTAAAAAAAATTCTTCCAGATACCATAAAAGGCACTCAACAAGTCTATCCATTCAATCTTATTCTACCCAAGGAGAATTATTGCTAACAATATGATGTTTCCAGTGCCAGTCTATATCCCCTAGGTGGGTGGATGGCAATGATGCATCAAGCTAGATATAGCAAAGAATACTATCCTCCTCTGCATCTTCTCCACTAAAATCCTACTTTGATTACTCATTAAATTAGAAGAGCAGTAAGAGGTGGACAAACAGTACAGAGGAACAAACTGGGACCTTTCCTTCCATTTCTATCTTGAATTATGCAGATGGTATGGTATTATGGAAAAGGAGAAAAACATTGAATCATCCACCAAATATATTTTTTAACCACGGATGTTAAATTGTATAATTTCACTATGTATCTGAAGGAAAGATGTGGTTCTCCATAGAGGAAAGAAAATCTTGGCCCCTAAGTAATTTTTATGTCTTTTACATTGTCATTTGGGTGAAATAAATATTTTCTATAAAAATTTATACGATTACCAATTGCTAAGAATCCTTTTTGGTCACATATGAAGAGATCTAAATTAGAACTTTATTCCAATGTTCTTGTGAGATACCTTGGATCGGAGTCAAATGAGACCAATTCTGAGATTCCCAGGGTTTAACATAGATGATCACATGGCATAAATTAATAATATCCATCACAACTGATCTGTGTAAGCCCAGAAGACAGAGATATATCTCTCTAGATATATGTAGTTACATAGATTCATGACAGTCTTTTTCTTAAGCAATATTGCTTTATGTAAAAAAAAAAAAAAAAACTAGAAAAATCTACTATCTAATACAAAACAATCTTTATTTCCCTTTGAGCAAAGTTTATAAGTTTATAAATGGCAGGGAAATTGATATAGTTATTCAAACTCATTAAAATTGGATTCTAAGTTGAGTTGTCAAGATGAACCTGTAACAAATAGTAAAATAAAGACTATGTGGTATATAACATTTATATTAAGTTGAATTTTAGCACACATGTTTCCCATAACACTGATTATTTGAGGAACATGGCAGATAAAATGAAGAATTTTCAAAAATTTATAGTTACAGAGATAATAATGATACCTTGTTGTGATTTATCTTCTAGAAATTTTATTTTCCCTTTCTCTAATTCTTCTGCCCTGCCATGCACATTTAAGATATATGATTGATGTTTGTTTTGCTCCATCCTTGATTTGCTTTGCCTATATTTTACAAAGAAAACGAAATCACTCTGCTCTCTCTAGCTTACTTGTTTGTTCCAAATGAAGATTTTGTTCACTTTCAGAAAGCATTATAATGGAGAAAGAAAGTTTTCTCTTCTGGGATTGCATGCCAAAATGAATTCTTTTAACCAGAGAGTGACTTTGTCACACCAATGGATCTATTTAGTTCATAAAGTTTGCAACTGAGACCATAAAAATAAATTACACTTACCTAGGAGACAGGGTAGCCCCTTAGGAGTCACTTGCAATAATGGATGTTCAACGTTAAAGGAAACTCATTTGTATCCGCCTGACCAACTCCTATAGAAGGGATAAAGTGAACAAATTGATGGTTTTCTACATTAGCCCTTAATAGGATTGACATTGTAAATTCAATATAATTAACTTAAAAATATGAGCTTTTATTTCCTTCATCTCTTTCCCTCCCTTTAAACCTGCTGGAAGGATCTTTGGCATTACCTTTTGCCCAAAGCTCACCTGTTCTCCAAACTTCCCCATTTCTTTCATAGGTAGTAACATTTTATCAGTTTCCAAATTGATAACCACAAGTTAATACTTTACTTTCTTATTTTCTAACCCTAGATATCCAATCAGTTGTCAGATCCTTAAATTTCTAACTCTACATCATCTCTTGCACATTTCTCCTTTCCTCTTCTAAAATATTTTAAAAATTCACTCCCTCAAGATATTACAAAAAACTTCCTAAATGATCTTCTAGTCACAAATGTCTGGCAATTCCAGTTTATCCTCTACTTTCTGGCAAAGTTATTTCCTTTAAATTCAGATTTGAAAACTTAGTATTTAGTAGTTCTTTGTTTTATCTAGTATAAAATATAAACTTTTTTTGTTTAGCTCTTAAGACCATTCACAACTTGGACACAAATTATGTTTCGATTCTCATTTCCATTCTCATTCCATTCCATTCTCCATTACAATACATTATTCTTCCTCCTCCATTCTGTGATGCAAACTATGTTTCTCTATGTCTCCACATATACTGTATTTCCATCTCATGCCTTTACGTTGAACAGCAAGCATACCCGGAACATATTTTCTCCTTACTGCATCCCTGTGTGCCTTCAGAACACAATTCCAGAACTATCTTCTATAGCAATCTTTAGAATTGATTTTCCCAGCTATTACTATCTTTTCTCTTTAACCATTTTGCATTTGCCTATCTTATAAATATTTTCCCCATATTTCCTCCTATATTTCTTATATGGTGCTAAATTAAGTTTTCTTGATTAGTTGATGGATTATTTTTTTTAATTTAATTTTTATTTTATTTTATAATTATAACTTTTTTTTGATGGTACATATGCATGGGTAATTTTTTACAACATTATCCCTTGCACTTACTTCTGTTCAGATTTTTTCCCTTCCTCCCCCAACCCCCTCCCCCAGATGGCAGGCAGTCTTATACATGTTAAATATATTACAATATATTCTAGATACAATATATGTGTGTAGAACTGAATTTCTTGTTGCACAGGAAGAATTGGATTCAGAAGGTAAAAATAACAGATTACACTCATTTCCCAGTGTTCCTTTTCTGGATGTAGCTGATTGTGTCCATCATTAATAAATTGGAATTGGATTAGCTCTTCTCTATGTTGAAGATATCCACTTCCATCAGAATACATCCTCATACAGTATCATTGTTGAAGTGTATATTGATCTTCTGGTTCTGCTCGTTTCACTTAGCATCAGTTGATGTAAGTCTCTCCAAGCCTCTCTGTATTTCTCCTGCTGGTCATTTCTTACAGAACAATAATATTCCATAAGATTCATATACCATAATTTACTCAACCATTCTCCAATTGATGGACATCCATTCATCTTCCAGCTTCTAGCCATTATGAAAAGGGCTGTCACAAACATTTTGGCACATACAGTTCCCTTTCCCTTCTTTAGTTTTTCCTTGGGATATAAGCCCAGTAGTAGTATGGCTGGGTCAAAGGGTATGCACATTTTGATAACTTTTTGGGCATAATTCCAGATTGCTCTCCACAATGGTTGGATTCTTTCACAACTCCACCAACAATGCATCAGTGTCCCAGTTTTCCCACAGCCCCTCCACCATTCATCATTATTTGTTCTTGCCATCTTAGCCAATCTGACAGGTGTGTAATGATATCTCAGAGTTGTCCCAATTTGCATTTCTCTGATCAATAGTGATTTGGAACACTCTTTCATATGAGTAGAAATAGTTTTAATTTCATCATCTGAAAATTGTCTGTTCATATCCTTTGACCATTTATCAATTGGAGAATGGCTTGATTTCTTATAAATTAAAGTCAATTCTCTGGATATTTTGGAGATGAGGCCTTTATCAGAACCTTTAACTGTAAAAATGTTTTCCCAATTTGTTACTTCCCTTCTAATCTTGTTTGCATTAGTTTTGTTTGTGCAGAAACTTTTTAATTTGGTGTAATCAAAATTTTCTATTTTGTGATCAATAATGGTCTCTAGTTCTCCCTTGGACACAAACTCCTTCCTCCTCCACAAGTCTGAGAGGTAAACCATCCCATGTTCCTCCAATTTATTTATGATTTTGTTCTTTATGCCTAAATCTTGGACCCATTTTGATCTAATCTTAGTATGTGGTGTTAAATGTGGGTCCATGCCTAGTTTCTGCCATACTAATTTCCAGTTTTCCCAGCAGTTTTTGTCAAATAATGAATTCTTATCCCAAAAGTTGAGATCTTTGGGTTTGTCAAACACTAGATTGCTATATTTATTCACTATCTTGCCCTGTGAACCTACCTAAACTATGCCACTGATCAACTAGTCTATTTCTTAGCCAATACCAAATGGTTTTGGTGACTGTTGCTTTATAATACAGTTCTAGATCAGGTACAGCTAGACCACCTTCACTTAATTTTTTTTTTCATTACTTCCCTTGAAATTCTTGACCTTTTGTTGTTCCATATGAATTCTGTTGTTATTTTTTCTAGGTTATTAAAATAGTTTCTTGGAAGTCTGATTGATATAGCACTAAATAAATAGATTAGTTTAGGGAGTATTGTCATCTTAATTATATTCGCTCAGCCTATCCAAGAGCACTGAATGTCTTTCCAGTTATTTAAATCTGACTTTATTTTTGTGGGATGTGTTTTGTAATTTTGCTCATATAATTCCTGACTCTCCTTTGGTAGATATATTCCCAAATATTTTATGCTATTGACCGTTATTTTGAATGGAATTTCTTTTTGTATCTCTTGCTGTTGGATTGTGTTGGTAATGTATAAAAATGCTGAGGATTTATGTGGATTTATTTTGTATCCTGCAACTTTGCTAAAATTCTGAATTATTTCTAATAGCTTTTTAGCAGAGTCTTTGGGGTTCTCTAAGTATACCATCATGTCATCTGCAAAGAGTGATAGTTTGATTTCCTCATTTCCTACTCTAATTCCTTGAATCTCTTTCTTGGCTCTTATTGCCGAGGCTAGAGTTTCTAATACTATATTGAATAGTAATGGTGATAGTGGGCAACCTTGTTTCACTCCTGATCTTATAGGGAAAGGTTCTAGTTTATCGCCATTACATATGATGATTACTGAAGATTTTAAATATATGCTCCTTATTATTTTAAGGAATAGTCCATTTATTCCTATACTCTCAAGCATTTTTAGTAGGAATGGATGTTGGACTTTATCAAATGCTTTTTCTGCATCTATTGGGATGATCATATGGTTTTTATTAATTTGATTATTAATATGGTCAATTATACTAATAGTTTTCCTAATATTAAACCAGCCCTGCATTCCTGGTATAAATCCCACTTGGTCATAGTGTATTATCCTGGAGATGATTTTCTGAAGTCTATTTGCTAATATCTTATTTAAGATTTTAGCATCAATATTCATTAAGGAAATTGGTCTATAGTTTTCTTTCTCAGTTTTCGATCTACCTGGTTTAGGTATCAGTACCATGTCTGTGTCATAGAAGGAATTTGGTAGGACTCCTTCAATCCCTATTTTTTCAAATAGTTTACATAGCATTGGAGTTAGTTGTTCTTTAAATGTTTGGTAGAATTCACATGTAAATCCATCTTGTCCTAGGGACTTTTTCTTAGGAAGTTGGTTAATAGCTTGGTCTATTTCTTTTTCTGAGATGGGACTATTTAGACTACTTACTTCTTCCTCTGTTAATCTGGGCAAGCTATATTTTTGAAGGTATTCTTCCATTTCATTTAAGTTATCGAATTTATCGGCATAAAGTTGAGCAAAGTAGCTCCTAACTATTGTTCTAATTTCGTCTTCATTAGTGGTGAGTTCACCCTTTTCATTTTCAAGACTAGCAATTTGCTTTTTCTCTTTCCTTTTTTTAATCAGGTTTACTAAGGGTTTGTCTATTTTGTTGGTTTTTTCATAGAACCAACTCTTAGTTTTATTAATTCAATAGTTTTTTTACTTTCAATTTTATTAATCTCACCTTTTATTTTTTGAATTTCAAGTTTTGTGTTTGTCTGGGGGTTTTTAATTTATTCCTTTTCTAGCAATTTTAGTTGTAAGCCCAATTCGTTGGCCCTCTCTTTCTCTATTTTATGCAAGTAGGCCTGTAGAGATATAAAACTTCCCCTTATTACTGCTTTGGCTGTATCCCACACATTTTGGTATGATGTCTCATTATTGTCATTTTCTTGGGTGAAGTTATTAATTATGTCTATGATTTGCTGTTTTACCCAATCATTCTTTAGTATAAGATTATTTAGTTTCCAATTATTTTTTGGTCTATTTTTCCCTGGCTTTTTATTAAATGTAATTTTGATTGCATTGTGGTCTGAAAAGGATGCATTTACTATTTCTGCCTTACTGCATTTGATTTTGAGGTTTTTATGCTCTAGTATATGATCAATTTTTGTATAGTTTCCATGAACTGCTGAGAAGAAAGTATACTCCTTTCTATCTCCATTTAGCTTTTGCCAAAGATCTATCATATCAAACTTTTCTAGTATTCTATTTACCTCTTTGATTTCTTTTTTATTTATTTTGTGGTTTGATTTATCTAATTCTGAGAGTGCAAAGTTGAGATCTCCCACTATTATAGTTTTGCTATCTATTTCCTCTTGCAGCTCTCTTAATTTCTCTTTTAAGAATTTAGATACTGCACCACTTGGTGCATATATGTTTAACATTGATACTGCTTCATTATTGATGCTGCCCTTTAGCAGCATATAATGCCCTTCCTTATCTCTATTAATTATATCAATTTTTGTTTTTGCTTGATCTGAGATGAGCATGGCTACTCCTGCTTTTTTGGTTTTGCCTGAAGCATAATAGATTCTGATCCACCCTTTTACTTTTAGTTTGAATGTATCACCCTGTTTCAGGTGTGTTTCTTGTAAACAACATATAGTAGGATTCTGACTTTTATTCCAGTCTGCTAACTGCTTCCTCTTTATGAGGGAGTTTGCCCCATTCACATTTATGGTTAGAAGGACTAATTCTATATCGCTTGCCATCCTATTAACCTTATGCTTTTCCCCTTTCCTTCCCTTTTACCCCCCTACCCAGTATTAAAATTGTGAACACCACTTGCTTTTCACAGCCCTCCCTTTTTAGGATCCCTCCCCCACCTTAAAGTTCCTCCCCTTATTTTACCCTTTTTCCTTGAAATTTCTGTATTCCCTTCCCCTTAGCTTACTCCTTCCCTTTCACTTTTCAATAAAGTGGAAGAAGTTTCACCATAAATCGAATATGTGTATTGATACACACTATGTTCATCTCCCTCCTTTCTTTCTCTCAGATATAATAGGTTACCTTTGCCTCTTCATGAGATGTAGTACCACCACCTTACACTTTTTTATGATATAATTTCCTTTCCACCTCTAGTTTCTAAGACAAATCGTACATATGTTCTTTACATATTTTTTTTTGGTAGAAGTATGGTTCTCAAGATTTCTTTTTACCTTTTTAGAAATCTCTTGAGCTCTGTATTTGAAGATCAAACCTTTTATGTAGGTCTGTTTTTTTCATCAAAAATAGATGGAATTCATTTATTTTGTTAAATGTCCATCTTTTTCCCTGGAAAACGATGCTCATTCTTGCTGGGTAAGTTATTCTTGGCTGCATTCCAAGTTCCTTAGCCTTTCAGAATATCATGTTCCAGGCCCTTCGTTCTTTTAATGTGGACGCTGCTAGATCCTGGGTTATCCTTATTGTGGATCCTCCATATCTGAATTGCTTTTTTCTAACAGCTTCCAATATCTTTTCCTTTGTCTGATGGTTCTTGAACTTGGCCATTATATTTCTTGGCGTTTTGATTTTAGGGTCCCTTTCAGTAGGTGATTCCAGAACATTTGGGCAGTTCTCTTTGATAATTTCCTCGAAAATGTTGTCCAAGCTCTTTTTTTCCCTCACATTTTTCAGGGAGTCCGATTATTCTCAAATTGTCTCTCCTGGATCTGTTTTCCAGGTCTGTTGTCTTTCTAATAAGGTACTTGACATTCTTTTCAATTGTTTCATTTCTCTGGTTTTGCTTGACTAACTCTTGGTTTCTCCTTGAGTCATTCATTTCTACTTGTTCCAGTCTAATTTTCAATGATGTATTTTCTTCACTCACTTTTTTTATATCTCTTTGTAATTGTTCAATTGAGTTTTTATCTTCTATGGAATTTTTTTCCATTTTATCCATTTTATTTTTTAGAGAGCTGTTTTCTTTTTCCAGCTCACTAATCTTGTTTCTCAATGATTTGATTTCTTTATCCACTCTGTCTTTAAATGCATGGGATGACTTCTCCAGGCTCTCTTGCCAAGCTTCCCTTTCCTTTTCCCATTTCTTTTCCAGCTCTCTTGTGAGAGCCTTTTTGATTTCCTCTATGAGATTATTTTGTATTGAGGAGCAGCTCATATCCCCCTAAGGGGATTCCTCTGGGGACAGTCTGTTTTTAGTCTTCTCAGTGTTTGAAGTCTGCTATCTCTCCATACAAAAGCTGTCAATGGTTAGAGCCCTTTTGAATTTTTTGTTCATTTTGTCAGAGTAGGAATGGAAGAAAACAAATTGACAAGAGAAACAATTGGTCTGTTTTTTGGGGGATGGGGCTGGATGGTATTAATGGGCTTCCTCTACAGACTGGGGGTAGGGCAGCAGAGAGCCACTAACAGAACAGAGATGACTGTACTGAGTCTGCGCTCTGAGGCTCTGAGAACGTGCTGAGTCAGTCCAGGTGGGGGTTGGGGGTGGCCGGGTTCTGAGAGAAGCTGGCTGTCTGGGGTTTTAATCCTCACCTCCGGTGTTTACACCCTCTCAGCTGCTCCTGGCTTGCTGCCAAGACAGAGTATCCACACTGGGGTAAAAGCCTTTTTGCAGAAAAGACAGAGATCGTACCCCTCCCCCTCTGGTCTGAGCTGTGTGAGCTGCCTGTCTCTCTCTGGCTGCCTGCCCTCAGTCTATGCCCAGTTTGATTGACCCTCCTCTGAGCAAACACAGACCTTTTCTGGCGAGTTTCAAGGATGTCTTCTCTTGGTGATTATTTGTGGGTTTCTTTCTGGGTCAAGCATTAAGTCTGAGGCTTGTCATGAAGTAAGTTCTGAGAGAAAATGAGGAGCTCAGGCAGCTGTCTGCCTCTACGCCGCCATCTTGGCCGGAAGTCCCTAGTTGAAGGATTATAATGAGATGTTTCTTTTTGCATCTCCCATCAAGAGAAAGACAAGAAGGAAAGAAAATAAGCAATTTTGGGGTCAAATAGTATTTTATGTTTTTCCTGGTTACATGTCAAGAAAAAATTTAGCATTCATTTATACAAGATTTTTTTCCCCACATTTTTCTTCCTACCTCTTCCTTTTTTCTGAAGATGGTAGGCAGTCTGAATAGTTTATAAACATTATCATGTAAAACATATTTCCATATTATAATTGTAAGAGAAAAATAGGTCAAATGGAGAAAAATAAACAACAAAATACATGAGAATGAATACAGTCTGTGAAAAAATATACTTCCATCTGCATTCAGAGTCCATTAGTTAAGTTATAAGTATAACTTATGTTGTTATATTAAGTTATAAGTATAAC
Organism: Sminthopsis crassicaudata; assembly: GCF_048593235.1. Lineage (NCBI taxonomy): Eukaryota > Metazoa > Chordata > Mammalia > Dasyuromorphia > Dasyuridae > Sminthopsis > Sminthopsis crassicaudata. Next base: position 100,552,661 of record NC_133619.1, read on the forward strand.
TTAGTTAAGTTATAAGTTATTTGGTTAAGTATAATATTTTACTTCCTGAATCCTTTGTATTTATTTTGCATCATGGCATTGTTGAGAAGAGATCCATAGTTGAACAAACATCAGAAAATATTGCTGATATGATGTACAATGTTTTCCTGGTTCTGCTTATTTAACTTTGGCATCAGTTCAAATTGTCCCATACAGATTCTAGTTTGTTTTAGAAGTCTTCCTGTATATCATTTTTTAATTTTAATTAATATTCCATTACACCACAACTTGTTCAGCGATCCCTTAACTGGTGGTTATGCCCTCAATTTCTAATATCTTGCTACCATGCAAAGGACTATTAATAATTTTGCACATGTGGTTTATTTTCCCTTTTTTATGATCTGTTCATGATGGTAGGGGAATTGCTGGTTCAAATGTCCAAAGTAAAGGATTACATTGTGGTTGTGAATTTGGAAATTGATAAAATGTTGGTGCCTATAGAATAAATGAAGAAGTTGGAAAACAGGTAATGCCGAAGTATATATATATATATATATATATATATATATATATATATATATATATATATATATATACATATATATATATGTATATATATATATATATATATACATATATGTGTGTATATATATATATATAAATGTGATACTTCCAGCAGGTTTAAAAGAGGAGAAAGTGATCAAGCAAAGAAAAAGCCCTTTTGGGCACAGTTCCAAATTGCTTTCTAGAATTGTTAAATAAGTTCACAACTTAGTATCCTAATTTCTCACATCCTTTCTAATATTGATCACTTTTTTTTTGTCATATTAGCCAGTCTGCTAGGTGTGTAGTGATATCTCAGAATTGTTTTAATTTATATTTCTCTAAGCAAAAGTGACTTTGAACACTTCTTCATATTCCTATAGATAGCTTTATTTTCTTTACCTGAAAACTGCCTGTTAATATCCTTCACAACTTATGAATTGGGGAGTGACTTGAACTCACACATTTGACTCAGTTTTTATATATTTGAGAAAGGAGGACACTTGCTGTAAAAATTATTTTCCAGATTTCTGCTTTCCTTCTGATCTTGGCTACACTGGAAGCATGTAGTGGCTCTTGGAGCTGGAGTCCTTTGGGACCCCTGGCATGTGGTGGGAATTCCTGGTGTTGGTATTTACCCCTTTCATCACACTATGACTCAGGATCTCTTGCTGGTTTGCTGAGGTGGGGGCTTGCTGCTGGCTTGCTATTAACCTTCCTGTCCCCTTCTTACCCAAATGAAATGGACTCCTACTGATCTTCCAAGTTTCTTGGACTAACACATTGTTTTACCTCATATACTTGTTTCTGGTACCTTAGGACCTGTCTTGTTGAGCAATTTTATATTTTCTCAGAAATGAACATAGAAGAATTACAATGATTCATTGCTTTTTACCGTCTTGACTCCTGAAAGTGTCTGAAATGTGAAATAAGCACTTATTAAGTGTCTGCTCTGTCCTAGGCTTTGATTCTTACAGTAATCCTCTATGGTAGGTTAACATTCCATTACATCTATTTTAAAATTGGGCAAAGGAGGCAAAGAGAGGTTCCACAATTACCCCCAAAGCCAAATTTGAACACGTTCCTTGACCCTTAACTACTGTGTCACCTGTCTCATCAGTTTTTTAACCTTCTTCTAACTCTTCCTATACCTTACCCTAACTCCCAACCATCAAGACCTTTCATTTGATCTTTTTTTCTGTCTTCCAATTTTGTTGATTTACTAGCATAGGGCATTGTCATAACTTTGACTTTCTTCCCGCCATTAAAACTTAACTATTAATTCCTTCATTGTCCCTAAGTATCTCTATGATCAGATAAAATAATGTCATTAATGTGGGAGCTGTCTAAATGTTATCCAAGTTACATAGCAGTTAAAATGTACCTATATCAACACTTCAGAATATAGTGTTTTCATTGGTATGAGTACTTTTATTTGCTAATTTCCTAGATTCTTTTAGGAGCTTCTTGTTGACTTGTTTTTAGTGATTACCTTCCCAAATAGCTAAGCAAGTCAATTTGATTTGATGGTTTTAAACACATACTATGGATAAGTTTCTTGCTAAAAGCTGAAACAGACAAATATTTAGATTAGATGTGATCCTATTTTCAGGGATCTTTTCCTATAAAATTCCATTTCTATTCTATAATTGATTTTTTTCTAGTTTGGTAGAAACTTTGAGAAATTTCTTTCCAATGAGAAACCCTTAAGAAAATAAATTAATGGGGGGTGCAGCTAGGTGATGCAGTGAATAGAGCACCAGCCCTGAATTGAGGAGGACCTGACTTCAAATCTGACCTCAGACACTTAACACTTCCTAGCTGTTTGACCCTGGGCAAGTCACTTAACCCTATTTGCCTCAGTAGAAACTAGATTTACTTCTGGATTTTGGATTATAAATTGGATTAACTCATTAGATACTGACTAAGGTTAGGGAATTTAGGTTCAGGGGACAGCCTTGAAGAGAATTATACTTTATCAGAGAGACGATTTATAAGTGTAGGCAGTTGCCTTGCTTTAGGTTTTTTCAGTTAGGTATTAAGACCATACCTATCAACAAACATTTAGTAAATTCCTATTATATACCAGGTACTGGAGAATATAAATGTAAATGTTGCTGTACAGGAGCTTATATTCTAATTGACAAGACGATATGCTTGTACTAGTGAAATGCATATATATATATATGTATATATATATATATATATATGTAGATAAATATATGCATGTGTTCATGCATATGTATGAGCTATATGTCTATGCTTATATGTACATGTATGCATATGTACATAGATAGAGATAAATATAATAATACAATATAATCATAATAATGATATAATTTGCATAGTGCTTTTTGATTTGCAAAACACTTTCATCTGTAATTTTTTTTCTGATTCCCAGAACAACATTGGGAAGGAAGATGCTATCAACTATCCTAATTTTAACAAAGAAGAAATTTAACCTGAAGGAATTAAGTGACTTTCCCAAACAGTCTTTGAGGCAGGTTTTAAATTCAGAGTTTTCTCACTCCAATTCCAAAACGCTATACACTTTTCTGTCTGGCTATTTTTCAACACATATAGAACACATATATTGTTAAAAATAAGGTACACATGCTTAATGGTATTGAAAACTAACCAATTAGTAATCATATAATTAGTAATGATATAAACTCTATTAAATTTAATTGAATGAAGAGAGAAGCTTTAAATTTTTTTCAATGGTGTTAGAAGTCATAGAATTGTGCAATGATAAAATTGACACAGATTCCAGATTCTTTAGTTAAAATTACAGATTTTACAAACAGGGTCTTTGAATCTGAGAAGTTAAATGGCCTATCTAAGACCTTGTACCAAATCAATGACAAATTTAAAAAGAATTAAGGCTTTCTTACTTAGACCAGTTCAATATTCTTCTTCTTCTCCATTTTGATATGATTATTATGATTCACCTCTCTTCTAGTTCATCTGAAGGAAATTGTGCAAATAGTTCCTAGATGACAAGTGGCAAAAATGTAGCTATATCCCTTGTCCAGTTTTGTCTGTAGTCTTCCACATTTATTTATGAATAACATGTATTCACTAACAGTGCATTCACATTCAGACTTTTGCTTCTTTGTCTGATTGAAGCTGTCCCTCCCCAATTGCTATTTTTCAGAGTGCTGGGTTTCTTCTCTTCTAGATAGTTAAATTTTATATTTAGTAGCACAAAATCTCTCCTAATTGTATGCATCTTTCTGTTCTAAATTCTGCATGTCACTTTGCAGGTTGGAGCTGTGAGATGTGGTTGCTACCAATTTTGGTGTCAGAAATTTGACATTTAGATTGCTGTGAAAAAAGTAATGATAAAGTAGATTCAGTCCCATATCAAACATAGCGTCTCCATTTTTGGATTTACAACTTTCTTTTACTTGAGGGCAATGATCTATTTTTAATAAAGAACAGGACACAGGAACATTATAACTTATAAATGCAATAATAATAATACTTTTGATCAATAATTTAAAAAATGTCACCCTAAATTGTACAAATTTATCTTCTCCTCCAGTTGATTTAGAGCAGGATCATGATTTTAGTTAGATATTCATTAGATCAAGGTGAACAACTTGAAATGGTAATAAGTGTCTAAGAAAGGGAGTTCTGTACAAGTTTCACTCTTTGCAAACTACTAACATTACCTTGAAGGAAAATCTAGTTTGGAAATAGGAAAATGTTTGAGTTTGGTCAATAAAGATTCCTAAACTTGGTCCTGGAATTTGGGAAAGAAAAATATTACACCTTTATTTCAGTATCATTGTTTTCATTTTTATCCAATATTAATTTTGTATATTTAAATTATTATTTGAACACAGGGACAACAGTTTTCACTATGTTGTTAAGGGATCTTTGCCATCAACAGCTACCATAGAGTATACTTGGCTTAATATATAAAGCAGTAGTCTTAGTGTTATGAAAATTTATTTAAATTTTACATCTAACATTAAGTAGTTTTGTGAACCTAAGCAAGTCACATATCCCCAGAAGACCCAAGAATTTTTTATTGACTATATTTACTAAGTCATGGATGCATTATGATTTATATTAATGATGGCATATACATATTATATATATACATATATATATAACTTATATACATATGTATGTATTTATGTATTCCATCTGTAGCAATGACAATTAATGATTTAACATATGTTGGGGTTTAGGAAAGACTTCTGGCATGAGGGATAACTGAGTCCTTTTCAAGCTTACTCACCTATCTTTGGTGTCTTCCTGGCACTTAATTCTCATCTGTGAGTCCAAGGAGCTATAGTATGCACAGCAGCTATACCACAGGAAAATCATTTGGTAGACAGGTGAGAGTAACCAATAGATCTGAAATCTATCAATGAGTTAGATGAATGTCTATACCAATTATGTGAAGACTTTCCTTGGTGGAATATGCAAATAAGAACAATTCATTTCAATAATCATGAAAATGGCCAAAGCAGATACTACGGAGCACTTAGGACTTAGCCAGATATTGAAGATGCCAAAATCGTCCATTTCATCCTAGGCCATTGCTAATTGTATTGACTTTTCTCCTGCCACTGGACTTTTATGACTAGTGAAGAGAGTAGGGCAACTTTGTGCAACTCTGTTTTACTTAAATGAAATACATGTATGAGTCAAGATATCATAAAGAAGGAACACAGCCCAACATTCCTCACACTGACAAAATCAATCTTTCACTTTTTGCCTATTTAAATTTTCAAAGAATATTTAGGATAAAAAATAAATCCTCATTTGATAAAATATTTTCTAATATGTAGAATAAAATTGAAGTTATAACTTGAACAGTCAAGTGGTGGTAATGTCTTTTATTAGGGCAAATATGTGATATCTTACTAGGTGATTGTCTAGTTATGAGTCATTCTATAAGGCAATTTGACAAAGGGCTCGTGCCTTTTCAAGAATTCCATCTTGAATGTATTCCGCCTTTAATGTAAGATGGAAATTGTTTTATTTACAGTTTTGCCTTTCAGCTATTTTTCTTCCCATAAAATGACAGCAGTTGAAAATATTCCCAAATGTTAGCCTAGCTTTAAAGATTCTCATCCTCCCACTTGCTTGAAAGTAGTCTTCATCTTTCTATCAAGTCATATAATGATAATTGCCTTTGGCATTTAAAAATTATAGATGAGAAAGAATCAAAGGCTTAAACACTTCAGGATACAGGCCCACTGAATTTCTCTTGAAGATGCATTAAATTTTTCTGAAATAAAGTTAATCCTGCTCAATCTTATTGTTATGTACCAATTGCAGATTGTTAGGATGAGAAAGAACCTTAGAGATTGTCTAGGCTCAAAGTTCCAAACTCTAGATGCCATGAACTCATTTTATATCTGATTTAATTTGGGTATACTTTATTATAAAATTTAACAAAGCCCACAGTGATCTCCTTTTCTTTACATTCTATCTTCTTATCCTACTCTTCATCTGTTTTCCAAATTTCTATCACTTGATAGAATGAGAGAGTGTGAGGGTGAGAATTATTTCTCTCATAGAATTTCCTTCTGATTTTTTTCCCCTCACTTCTTACTCTCTCTCCCTCCTCTGAAGAAATCTATGACAATTTTACTCTGATGGTGCTTGGAAATTTTTCCTTAATTTTTCATTAATAATGAGACACAACCTAGAATTTCTTTTAACTATTTTGTTTTGTTTTGCATGCATGTGTGTGTGTGTGTGTGTGTGTGTGTGTGTGTTTGTGTATGTGTGTGCATGAAGTATCTCAATTCTCCTAGAAACCATAATATATTCTTTTGCTCTTACGTACAAGGCAGGCTGTTAGCTGGCGGAATTCATAGCTGCTGACAATAGGGAAATACTTCAAAATTGTAGAATGCAGGTACCCGGCAGGAGACAAACAGTATTGTATTTCCTTGGCTAGAACAACACTCACTAGGATGTTACTGTCAGCATGGCCCTGAGATAACAGCAGAAGCTGAGAGAGAGAAATGTCACAAGTACCTGACAGATTGAGATAACTTTTAGAAGTTGTACAACTCTAATCAGTTTTGCTGCAGCATCTACTTCTGCTAGCAATTTAATTCACAAATTATATACATTCTCATGACATATATGTTTATGTGTTTGTGTGTATATGTAAATGGAAAGAGAGAAAAAAACAGAAAATTTGAACACAGATTCACTGACTGCTACAGATTGGGAACCTTATGCTATCTAGTATAATCCTTTTCTTTACTGATGAAGTTATTAAACTCTAGAGAGATATATTGACTTAAGTACAAATAATATGAAGGATTAGAATCCAGGTATCTAGAGGCCCACCCTGAGTTCTTAGAAGGAAGTACAATAGAAAGCTTGTTTTTGAAATATAAAGACAATACCAATTAATAATACTCTAATTATTTGGATACTGATAAAAATAGATATGTCAAATAGATATATAGACTTGTGGAACAAATTAAATACATACTACATAGAAGCAAAGACATTTAGTTACCTAGTATTAGATATAGCTGGAACCAACTGCTATGATAAGGACTCGATATTTGACTGAAACAGATAAACAAAATTCCTGGTAGCAGTGTGCAAGAAATTGGATTAAGAATAAAATTTTACAACATATTATAAGAAAAGCTCTAGAAGGATACTTGACCTAAATATAGATGATCATATCATAAAAAGTTGGAGAAACAGAAAAGCAAAATCTTTCAAACCTATGGATAGAAGACAAGTTTATCATCACAAATAATAGAGTACATCAAAGAAGATAAATTGGATAATTTTGATTTTGTTAAATTACATTTTCTTTGCAAACCAATGCAATAAAGGTATTATTAAAAGAGAAACAACTATGAAATAATTCTTTTCATAAAATTTTTTTCTGATAAATATTTCATTATCAAAATTTATACTAATCTAAATTTATAAGAATAGGGTCAGATAAACAGTAAATTATAAAAAAATTATGAAAAATTTTCCAAGTTACTAAAAATTATAGAAATAAAGGAAGGGGGAAGGAATAAACTTTTATATATTATCTTATATTTAATAGTAGACTTATTTTTAAAGTATTATCTTATTTATTCCTCATAAGAAACTTGTGAGATAGATGCTATTATAATCTGAATTTTATAGTTGATGAAACTGAAGCAAACAGGTGTTAAGTGATTTGTCCAATATCACATAACTATTAAGTTTCTGGGATCGGTTTTAAAATCAGATCTTCTTGATTCCTGTCCATTGCCTGATTTTCTGCACCACTATGAGTCTCTGCTGTACTGTAAATTAAAGAAAATTCTAATGAACACAATCCTTAGATTCTACTTCTATCCATGAGATTGATAAAGATGACAAAAAAACAGATGACAAATTTGGAAGTGTATTGGGAAAACAAGAAAATTGTACTGTTGGTGGACATATAAAATAAGTAAAATCATTTTTGGGTAAATAACTTGGAATTATACTCAAAAAAGTTATTAAACAATGTATCTTTTTTGCCCAGTCATGTTATTGCTAGCCCTATATCTGGAAGAAATTAAAGGAAAATATTCTATCTGTATGAAAATATTTCACAGTAATACCTTTTGGAGTGTTAAAAAATGAAAGAATGCTCATAAGTTTAGGAATGTCTGCCCAAAGTGTGCATATTAATGTGACAGAAGTATAGTATTGTGCTGTGAGAATTAAGAAAATTGATGATTTCCAAAACACATGGAAAGTATATTATGAACTGAAACTGATTGAAATAAGAAGAATGAGAAGAACAACTTACAATGTAAAAATTGTTCATAAAAATGAACAATTTTGAAGACTTCTATAACATTTTGAATGAAATAAACAATACCAGGAGAACAATTCATACAATAGCAATATAGAAGAAAAACAACTTTGATAGCAGTGAGAATTATGTTTAACAAAATGACTATCCTTGATGAAGCATTATTCCTACTTTCTGACAAAGAGATGATGAAGACAGGGTGTTTCTTTTCTTTAATGCACTTTCAAGTGCATTGGTTGTTGGTTGACCATAGATGTTTGTTTAAGGATTTTTTTTTTACTTGGATGGAGCCTGAGAGAGAGAAAATAGATTTAATTAAAAATAAATTTAATTTAAAAAGACAGCCAGAAAAAAGACATCACAATATATCTAAAGATTCATAATTAAAGGGTCTTGGTAACCCTAAGGGCCAGGTATTGGCAGAAATAAAGAGACTACCAAAAATTCCTAGACAGTGTTTGAATTAGTGGTCTGTCAGAGAAGGGAGATAAACAGGAATTCAGATCCTCTCCAACCTGAGACAGTTCCATCAATTTAAATTCCTTACTTGAAAAAAATCATATTATTTTGGACTTGCAGTTGTTTCTCTATAGAAATGGGGCTAGGATGGAGTGGAGGGGATTGGGAGAGAGATTGCTGAATTTCTCAGCTACCTAGCCTTATTGTTCAATCATTTTAGCTATGTGACTTTTTATGATAATACTATTTTGGGTTTTCTTGACAAAGATATTGGAGTTGTTTGCCTCTTCCCTTTCAAACTCATTCTACAGAAGAGAATACTAAGGTAAATAGGGTATGACTTGATGAAGATCACATAGCTAATATGTGTCTGATGTCAGATTTGAACTCACAAAAATAAGTCTTCTTGATTTCAGGCCCAGCATTGTATCTAGTGTAATACTTAGCTATCCCCACCTCTCCCACCCTTTCTTCCTCCCTTTCTCCCTTTTTTTCTTTCCCCACATGCTTCCCCCCTTCTCTTTCTCTCTCCTTCTCTCTGTCTTTATATGTATACACACACACATATATGTGTATAGCCTAGACTGTTTCTATTAGTCCACATCATAGACTCTTTCTTTTGGTAAAATGACTCTCCCACCAACAAGAGGATACTGAGATTAGCCACAGGGCAATAAGATGTTTGTCTAGAACATGTCTAGAAGCACAGTATATGGAAGTATATGAAAAGGAATATGGCACTGTGATTGTTGATAGGTTCTTTTCCAGTACATTAGTACCAAAGGAGAGGCCAGCAACAGTTATAGGTTTTCCTTCCCTGATTACCTACACAACAGTAGCTGTGACAATCTCTCACCCTTCCTGACACATACTAATGGCTTGCTTTGGTTATTTCTTTTGCTTTAACTGAACCACTTTTGTTAAATGACAAGATGTTTGCAACTTGCAATAATAGCTATCCTTTTATATGGCAAAAAGGAGAAAGAATTTAAAAGTAATAACTTCTAGTCTCAAACAATAAAATTGAAATGTAAAAGATAGAGAATGGTTAAAACCTGACCAGATAACTCCAAAACAGAATGTTGTGGGATGGGATGTTATACCTGGTCTTAAATTCCTATAATCTAAATCCTGAAGTAGATCCCATTAGTAGATCTAGATTAGAAGTTCTTTTCTAACAATTTAAAGAACATGAAGAATGATCAATTCCATAATTTTTAATCCCTCTTTTCCTATTGGCTTTTTCCCTCTTGTCTACTGGCATACTCAGACCTGTTCTATTTTAAAAACAAAATAAAAACCCCTTTTCATTTGACTATTGATTTAAGCTATCATCTTAAATCTCTCCTTTCTTTCATAGATAAAGTCATAGAAAAAGATGAAATACTCTTTTGCTCCTACTTTTTCACTTCATACTTAACCTGTTGAAATATGATTCTGCCATTACTGAATATTCCCATTGTTCTCTCCACAGTCCACCATGCTCTATTTTTATATCAAGTATTCTTTTCTCAATCTTTCTCCTTCTTTATGAGATAATACATGCAAAATTCTTTGCAAACCTTATAGTCCTATGCACATCTTAGCCATTTTTGTCATTACTTTTATTATAGATCTTTCTGCAGCATTTGATAATCAGTTTCTCCCCCTGTACACTCTCTGCTGCTTGGATTTTTGTGACACTTCTCTGCCCCAGTTCTCTGAATTACTTTCAGGTTTATCCCGGCCCCTACATTCTGCCTAGAGTAGAGAATTACATAAATTTAGAGGTAAAAATGTCAATAGAGGCCATGTTTTTTCAAACTAGATGGAAAAAAAGAGGCCTAAGGAGGTAAGTAATGTGTCCATAGTTACAGGTTTTGTAAGAATCAGGAGCAGAATTTGGATCCAAATCTTCTTGAAACATAGATCAGAAGTCTATACAGAACTTCACAGGGGGCAAGTCTCTATTCTGCTTCTTTCTGACTCAGTCTCTCCATGTCTTTCTGTCTCTGTCTCTGTTTCTCTCTTTATATCTCTGCCTCTTAAACTATAATCCCCATACAGACAACAATCAAATCTATATATATTGAGTCCCTCACCTATCTCTCTTGACCTCTCGGTCTACCTCTGGAAATGTCCATTTGTAGGTTCATAATTGTTTCATTTTCAACGTGTCTAAAATAAAAATCATCATCTACCTATAATTTTATTAACTCTATAGTGCTATTCCAAGTAGTTGGAATACCTACTTTTACAACCTAGGTGTTATCCTTGCCTCTCTTTCAATAAAGTAAGAAAAATTAAAGCCTTATTATATGTATGAAGTATAAAAACATATATATATCTATATATATATATATATAGATATATATATATATATATACATCTTCAATAAATCAAATAATAAAAGGGAAGAATACATGTAACAGCTAGTTAATATGTGCTTTATATACAGAATTAATAGAAAAGAATCTCATAGAACTAGATCCTATTATCTAGAGGAAACAAGAGAATCCTTCTGTAGAAGATATCATTTCAGTACAGGCACAAAGGAAACCAAAGATCCTATGAGGGGAGATAAGAAAAGAGAGCATTTTGGGAAGGGATAGCCAGGCCTAAACTTGGAGACATGAGCTCTACTGCTCTATATGAGAAAAATCAATTAAGCTAATGTAAAGTGTAGCTGGATCATAGAGATCATATAGGGAAGTAAAGTGTAAAAAAAATTGGAAGAGAAAAAAAGAAACTTTAAGAGCCAAATGGAGCACTTTATCTTTAATCCTAAATATAATAGATATCCTTTGGAGCTTATATGGAATTGATGATTGTCAGAGTAACACCTTCAGTTTAGAAAAAAAAAAATTCATTAGTATCTGAATGGAGGATTAGTTGGAATGGAGGAAATTTGACAAAGAGGAACCAATTGGAAGGCCATTTCAGTAGCTCAGAGGATAAATGATGAGTTTTTCATGAAGTTTTGGTTATGTGAATAGCAAGAAGAGGATATATACTAATAATGTTGTGAAGATATGAATGACAATGTTTGGCAACAGAGTGGACAAGTGGAGTGAGTTTGAGTGAGGAGCTGAGGATCATGCTTTAATCAGCAGTAATAGAGAAGTTAGGGACAGATAGAATGCACAATGGATCAAGTGCTGGACTTGGAGTCAGAAACAGTTATCTTCCTGAGTTCAAATCTGGTTTCAAATACTTAATATCTTTGTAACTTTGGACAAAGTTTCCTCATAAGTAAAATAAACATGAGAAAGAACTGGAAAGCCCTTCTAGTATTCTTGCCAAGAAAACTCAAAATGGGATCACAAACATGACTGAAACAACTAAGTAACAATAAACAGAGAAGTTCAGAGAAGGAATGGATTAGAATAAAAGATAATAAATTCTAGTCAGGCTGTGTTGAATTTGAAATGACTACAAGACACCTAATTCAATATATCCAAAAAGGAGTTGTGATGTGGGACTACAGTTGAGGAGATCTGGAAATCATCTGATGGCAATGATTATTGCACTCATGGGGAATAATGACAACATGAAATGAGTTAGTACAAGTTGAAAAAGATAGATTTAAAGGGGACATAAATGTTTATTAGGTGAAACACAGATAAAAATTCTATGGAATAGTCTTTGAGGGCAAGGATTTTCACACATATATTTTTATTTTTAATGCCTAGAATACTGATTGGAAACAAGCATAATTTTAATCGTTGTTTGTTAGTTGGTTACAAGATGGAACTTTCAAAACACCAGATCAATTTAGACCAATTCAGTATTTCTCAGTGAAACATTTTGTAGGCTAAACAAAAACTATTACTTTTCACTATTGTCCTAATGTGTCTATGTCTTAGCCAATGAAGCTGTATTATAAGCTCGAGAGTATTTTAAGGTGGGCAACAAAATCCTGAAAGGTCTGTCAGATGCAGATTAGTTCAATAAACTGCAAATGTTTTTGAACTGAGAATGTCTTCCAAAGAGGAGAAAATAATTCATGTACATGATAAGTGTCTTGAATTATTTGAATAGCTATCTGGTACAGGAAGGATCAGGCATACTATTTGGCTCCAGAGGGCAAGACCAGAAGTAATTAGTAGATGTTGCAAAAAGGAAAATTTAAATTTGATGCCATGAAAATGCAACAATAATGGGGGCAGAGCCAAGATGGCGGAGAAGATACATGTGATTCTGTAAGCTCCTTTCTTCCCTCACTACCAATCAGATAATTTCAGCCTAAAAATTAGCGCTGGACTGATAGAAACCACAAGGACTGGAAGCATGACTTACCAGCTGAAGAGAATCTGGAGTTTCAACAGGAAAGGTCAGTTGCCCGGGGAGGAAGAAGAGAGGCCAGCACAGACAGTTGGCTGCTGGTACGCTGCGCCAATTGCACTGGGGAGGGCTCTGGGATCAGAGAAGCCACTGAGATAGAAGAATCTGGCACAAGGTGTTAGCTTTTCTCTGCTTATAAAACAGCAGTACAGAGGAGAAATCAAGCCAATTTAAAAATTTAAAGCCAGAGACTGGATCTTCCTCGACCCTGGGGGTGACTCAGCAGATCTCAGCACTGTGGGTGTGGCCGACTTAGGCTGTCCATGCTTTCACCTGGGAGTAGTTAAGAGATTGAAAATTGGGCGTTAACTCATAGTGCCTTGCTCAGCTGGAGGTTGTGGAACTCAGCCCCTGAAGTACCAGGGAAGTGGAAGCTTTGAAATAGGGACTGCGGTTTCTGGGAGACACTTCCAGTTTGAGTGCAAGGGCTTTTCACTTCACCTGCTGCAGACATCCACACCCCACCCGGATGCATAGGCTGGGCTTTGTGTCGCCTTTACTGTTCAGTCTCAAACCTCAGGGAAGCCGCTAGGACACAGTGCCCTCACAGCACAGTCCTGCTAATCACCTGTGAGGCACTTCCAGGGAGGGGGTGGGGAACGCTCTCCCAGAGCTCTCTCTTAGCTCAGGCACAGGAGCCGCTGCATCCATCCAGGTCTGCGAGGAAGCTGGTAAATAAATAAATAAATAAATGATTTCCTACCCCAGGGACAGACCCCAAAAGATTTTTGAATCATGAGTAAGAAGCCAAAAAGAACCATTGACTCATTCTACACAGAGAAAGAGTGGGTAGCCAACCCCGAGGAAGTTAACAGCAGAGAGTCAGCAGATAACAGCCTAAAGGGGAATGATTCCTGCCCCCCCATCACATAACTCTCTCCTAGAAGAGACTATTAAAAATTTAACAGAGTTTGAAGAAAAATGGGGAAAGGAAAGAGAAGCTATGATAGAGAATAACAACGTTCTGAAATTGGAATTGGAAAAAATAAAGAATTCACAGGAGATGCAGGGAAACAAAATTTGTGAATTAGAAAAGGTAAAAAAATCACAGGAAAGTAGGATTTCTGAATTGGAGAAGATAAAAAAGTCTCAAGAAAATAGGATTTCTGAATTGGAAAAAGAAAATAATTCTCAAAAAAAAATTAGGGAAATGGAAAAAAAAACAATATAACAAAATAATTCATTTAAAAACAAAATTGGGCATTTACAAAAAGAACTAAAAACTGTGAATGAAGAAAATAACTCCTTAAAATTCAGGATGGAACAAATAGAAATGAATGATTCATTGAGAACCCTGATATTCATTGAGAACCTGATATTCCGAAAGGCAAAAGATCAAGGATTGCAACCAAGAATAAACTACCCAGCTAAGTTTAGCATCTTTTTCCATGGAAGAAGATGGCAATTCAATGAAATAGAGGAATTCCATATGTTTCTAAGAAAAAAACCAGACTTAAACAAAAAATTTGATCTACATCCACAAGACTGAAGAGAAACAGAAAAAGGTACACAGAACCCTTGAGAACTGTATCTCTGTTGTGGGTATATAGAAAGTACGCATGGATAATTTGATTTTACTGATATAAAAGAAAAAAAGGGGGGGTGTAGTAAAGGGAAGGGGGTAGTATCAGAAAAAGGAGAAGGAGTGATAAAAAGAGGGAAACTACATCCCAGGAAGAGGCATAGAAAATACACCATATCTGAGGGAATTTAGAGAGGGGGAGAAACATTGTGTAAATATTATTCTCATCAGAAGAGGCTCAAAGAATAAATAACTGACATATTTGTTTTTCAGAGAATTCCCTATCCCCTCATTAAAAGGGGGGAGAGGAAAAGGGAAAAGGAAAAGGAGAATAAGGGAAGGGACGTGGAGGGAGGGATACTAAAAAAAAGGGAGGGCTGTGCATCATAAGGGGGGTCTATAAATTAAATATCAGGGAAGGGGTTCAGGGGGGCCAAGGGAAAAAAGCATAATCTGGGGATAATATGATGGCAGGAAATACAGAATTAGTCATTTTAACTGTAAATGTGAATGGGATGAATGCTCCCATCAAACGGAGACGGATAGCAGACTGGATCAAAAATCAGAACCCTACAATATGTAGTTTACAGGAAACACACTTAAAGCAGAGAGATACATATAGAGTAAAGGTAAAAGGTTGGAGCAGAATCTATTATGTTTCAGGTAAATCCAAAAAAGCAGGGGTAGCTATCCTTATCTCAGATCAAGCAAAAGTAGAAGTTGATCTAGTTAAAAGAGATAAGGAAGGAAACTATATCCTGCTGAAAGGTAGCATAAACAATGAAGCCATATCAATACTAAACATATATGCACCAAGTGGTGTAGCATGTAACTTTCTAAAGGAAAAGTTAAGAGAATTGCAAGAAGAAATAGACAGTAAAACTATAATAGTGGGAGATCTCAACCTTGCACTCTCAGATTTAGACAAATCAAACCGCAAAACAAATAAGAAAGAAATTTAAAAAGTAAATAGAACATTAGAAAAACTAGGTATGATAGACCTTTGGAGAAAACTGAATGGCAATAGAAAGGAATATTCTTTCTTCTCAGCAGTTCATGGATCTTATACAAAAATTGACCATATATTAGGACATAAAGATCTCAACATTAAATGTAGGAAGGCAGAACTAATAAATGCCTTCTTCTCAGATCACAATGCAATAAAACTACATTCAGTAAAAAGTTAGGGGTAAATAGACCAAAAAGTAATTGGAAACTGAATAATCTCATCTTAAAGAATGACTGAGTGAAACAGCAAATTATAGAAACAATTAATACTTTCACCCAAGATAATGACAATGATGAGATATCATACCAAAATCTGTGGGATGCAGCTAAAGCAGTAATAAGTGGAAATTTTATGTCTTTAGAGGCTTATTTGAAGAAAATAGAGAAAGAGAAGATTAACAAATTGGGCTTGCAACTTAAAAGGCTAGAAAAAGACCAAATTAAAAACCCCCGACCAAAAATTAAACTTGAAATACAAAAATTAAAAGGAGAAATCAATAATATTGAAAGTAAAAAAAATATTGAATTAATAAATAAAACCAAGAGTTGGTTTTATGAAAAAGCCAATAAAATAGATAAACCTTTGGCAAATCTATCAGAAAAAAGAAAGAGGAAAGTCAAATTGTTAGTCTTACAAATGAAAAGGGGGATCTTTCCACCAATGAAGAGGAAATTAGAGAAATAATAAGGAGTTACTTTGCCCAACTTTATGCCAATAAATTTGATAACTTAAGTGAAATGGATGACTTTCTCCAAAAATATAGGTTTCTTAGATTAACAGAGGAGGAAATAAATTGTTAAATAGTCCCATTTCAGAAAAAGAAATAGAACAAGCTATTAATCAACTCGCCAGGAAAAAATCCCCAGGACCATGTGAATTCTACCAAACATATAAAGAACGATTAGCCCCAATGCTATATAAACTATTTGAAAAAATAGGGGATGAAGGAGTCCTACCAAACTCCTTTTATGACACAGACATGGTACTGATACCTAAACCAGGTCGATCGAAAACTGAGAAAGAAAATCATAGACCAATTTCCTTAATGAATATTGATGCTAAAAATCTTCAATAAGATATTAGCAAAAAGACTTCAGAAAATCATCCCCAGGATAATACACTATGATCAAGTAGGATTCATACCAGGAATGCAGGGCTGGTTTAATATTAGGAAAACTATTAGTATAATTGACCATATTAATAATCAAATTAATAAAAACCATATGATCATCTCAATAGATGCAGAAAAAGCATTTGACAAAATCCAACATCCATTTCTACTAAAAACTCTTGAGAGTATAGGAATAAATGGACTATTCCTTAGAATAATCAGGAGCATATATTTAAGACCGTCAGTAAGCATAATATGCAATAGAAATAAACTGCATCCTTTCCCAGTAAGATCAGGAGTGAAACAAGGTTGCCCACTATCACCATTACTATTCAATATAGTACTAGAAACGCTAGCCTCAGCAATAAGAGCCAAAAAGAAATTCAAGGAATTAGAGTAGGAAATGAGGAAATCAAACTATCACTCTTTTCAGATGACATGATGGTATACTTAGAGAACCCCAAAGACTCTGCTAAAAAGCTATTAGAAATAATTCAGAATTTTAGCAAAGTGGCAGGATACAAAATAAATCCACATAAATCCTCAGCATTTTTATATATCACTAACAAAATGCAATAGCAAGAGATAGAAAGAGAAATTCCATTCCAAACAAATGTTGAGAGTATAAAGTATTTGGGAATCCATCTACCAAAGAATAGTCTGGAATTATATGAGAAAAATATCAAAACACTTGCCACAAAAATAAAGTCAGATTTAAATAATTGGAAAGACATTCAGTGCTCTTGGATAGGCCGAGCGAATATAATAAAGATGACAATACTCCCCAAAGTAATCTATTTATTTAGTGCTATACCAATCAGACTCCCAAGAAACTATTTTAATGACCTAGAAAAATAACAACAAAATTCATATGGAAGAATAAAAGGTCGAGAATTGCAAGGGAACTAATGAAAAAAAAAGTCAGAGGAAGGTAGTCTAAGTGTACCTGATCTAAAGCTATATTATATAGCAGCAGTCACCAAAACCATTGGTACTGGCTAAGAAATAGACCGGTAGATCAGTGGAACAGATTAGATACAAAGGAGAAAAAAGGGTACATCTACAGCAATCTAATCTTTGACAAACCCAAAGATACCAACTTTAGGGACAAAAATTCATTATTTGGAAAAAACTGTTGGGAAAACTGGAAAGTAGTATGGCAGAAATTAGATATGGATCCACACTTAACACCATATACCAAGATAAGATCAAAAGAATCCAGCCATTCTGGAGAAGCAATTTGGAAACTATGCCTCAAAAAGTTATCAAACTGATGCATACCCTTTGATCCAGCATTGCTGTTACTGGGCTTATATCCCAAAGAAATACTAAAGAGCGGAAAGGGACCTGTATGTGCCAAAATATTTGTGGCAGCTCTTTTCGTAGTGGCTAGAAACTGGATGTTGAATGGATGCCCATCAATTGGAGAATGGTTGGGTAAATTATGGTATATGAAGGTTATGGAATATTATTCCTCTGTAAGAAATGACCAGCAGGAGGAATACAGAGAGGCTTGGAGAGACAGGAACTGATGCTGAGTGAAATGAACAGAACCAGAAGATCGCTGTATACTTCAATGCTGTATGAAGAGCTATTCTGATGGAAGTGGATATCTTCAACATAAAGAAGATCCAACTCACTTCCAGTTGATCAATGATGGACAGAAATAACTACACCCAGAGATGGAACACTGGGAAGTGAATTTAAATTGTTAGCACTACTGTCTATCTACCCAGGTTACTTATACCTTCAGAAGCTAATACTTAATGTGCAACAAGAAAATGGTATTTACACACAATATATTTTATCTATGTTATATTGTAACACATGTAA
Organism: Sminthopsis crassicaudata; assembly: GCF_048593235.1. NCBI lineage: Eukaryota > Metazoa > Chordata > Mammalia > Dasyuromorphia > Dasyuridae > Sminthopsis > Sminthopsis crassicaudata. The sequence continues at coordinate 100,571,226 of NC_133619.1, forward strand.
AATGTATGGGATTACCTGTCATCGGGGGGAGGGAGTGGAGGGAGGGAGGGGATAATTTGGAAAAATGAATACAAGGGATAATATTATAAAAAAAATTAAAAAGAAAAAAAAAAGAAAATGCAACAAAAACAAATAATCAAGCAAACAATCAAGCAAGCAAAACAAAATTTGGCAAGGCCAGAGTCCCAAATATTTATATCTTAGAAGCAAGAATAGTGTCCATATGAGAAGCAGATTGGTTTGGGACCCATGTGGGGTAGGTGGCAATTATATTAAGGCAGAGGCATCTATAACTCTTAGGAAATCATCATTGGGGAAAAAAAAGGTGAACAGTTGTAATCAAAAATAACAGTTGGATCTTGGATGCCTAAAGAACAAAGAATGTTTCCGAGATTAAAAGAAAACACATAAAATAGATAGTCATTATATTACTTTAAGGATTGCAATATATTTTACAAATATTAGCTCATTTAATTCTTCCAACAACTTTGTAGGGTAGGTAGGTGCTATTATTCCTTCCGTTGTACCTATGTGGAAATTGAAACAGAGAGGATAAATGACTTAGCAATTATAACAGCTAATATAGGAGTGTGGAAAATGTGACTCCTGATTTCCTGACTCCATATTTCAAACTATATTTACTATTTTACTTAGTTGTCCCCCTCAGTGTAACTCCGCTAGAATTAAGAATTTTCTAGATGCCTCTAGATATAAAGTGAAAATCAAAGATTACTTTGAGGTTGGTAGTGCCCTCAACAGTAAAAGAACAGTTCATAAAAGGAGAGTATTTGCTCATTTCTCATTACACACACACACACACACACACACACACACACACACACACACACACACAGTGACTTAGGGCCAACTTCAGCATATTTATATCCTCAAAACATTAATTATTCTTAGAGGAAACAAGTAGGCAATTCCATATTCCCTATTTACTTTTTTTGACATCCAGAATATAACAGCTAATATTAATAACCAAAACTCATACATGCTGATTTTATGGAGACAGTGTGCTAAGAGCTTTATAATTAATATTTCATTTGATCTTCATTCACAACAACCCTGTGAGGTAGAGTGCTATTTACAGATGAGGAACTGGAGGCAAATAGAGGCCATGACTTGCCCAGAGTTATGCAGCTTCATGACTGAGTCTGGATCTAAAAATTCAGGTTTTCCTGCCTGTAGGCCTAAAAGCTCTATTTACTATTACACCTAATGATTATTAGCATTTATAGACTGCTTTACATATACTATCTTATTTGAAACCCACAGCAACAACATGCAATAGATACTATGATTATCCTCATTTTCCAGATTAGGAAACTAAGACTGGGAGAAGTTAAATGACTTACTAAAGTCACACAACTAGTTAGTGATTAAGGTAAGATTTGAACTCAGTCTTTCCTGACTCTTAGTCCATTTAGCAGCCCTAGAATATCATTAATTGAATTAGACACTATACACTTCTTAAATTAGACATTGAATATTTCTAAAGCTCAAATGCTGTTAGGAAAATTGTTGACTCATGGGAATTGACAGCTGAACTTTCTGAATTTGCACAAATTTATCTACTTAATTTGGAAGTGGGTCCAGTATTAATCTCATACTTTCATTAAGAATTGCATATATGCTTGATTTGATATTGAGAATCCCAGGCCAACTCTAAACTTATGAAATTAAAAAAAAAAAAAAAGCTTTTCCACAGGTCTTACTAAAAATTCAAATGACAAGACGTTAACATTCCCCAGTCTATTTCCTTTATAGACAAGGGTTAATGAGGACCATCTGTTTTTCAAAGCAAAGTTGCAGCTCTGTTGTTATAGTCTCTCTTATTTTGTTAGCTTTTATGACATCCTTAATTTTATTATCAGTAACAAAAGACGTCATCATTTTATGCCCATTTTGATGTTATAAAATATTTCAGTTTTATTACTGCCATCTCACTAAATCTGTAGCAGGAATAGGTAGTGATCAACAAATAGATAATAGGGAAGTGAGTTATATTTTTCAATATCATTTAATGATGTAACAGAATTAGATAATCCTTTCTTTTTCTACTTAATAGAATACAAAATAGCATTGTTGACTTCTCTAGAAAAATGACTTGCAAATAGGCGAACTTCCTTTCTTTCCACTTATGCTGTCCAAAATCCCTTATACAGAGAGACATATATTAAAATGTATATTTGAGGTAACTAGGAGTCTCAGTTCTTAGAGTAGTAGACCTGGTAGATCTCAATTTAAATGTGGCTTCTGATTAGAGAGGCAAAATGCTATAGCTGGCCCTGGAGATCTAGTTTTAAATTTTCAGTGTGAGCATTTATATCTTAGAAATCAGCAAATAGGGGCAGTTAGCTGGTACAGTAGATAGAGAACAAGTTCTGAAGTCAGGAGGACCTGAGTTCAAATATAGTCTCAGGCATATAACACTTCTAGCTGTGTGGTGAACTTAACCCCAATTGCCTCTGGAAAAAAAAAAAAAAAAGGAAAGAAATCAGCAATTATGAATGAGGGACAGTTTTTTTTTTCTTTGTTGCCGCTGTTATATTTAAAAAAAGTGATTGACTTAAATAGTATTTATTATTATAAGAACAGATTTAAACTAAAATATTTTATGTAGATTTTTTTGTGTAGAAGGGAAAGGAAGAGAAGAGTAAAAGGGAGGGGGAGAGAAGAAAGAAGAAAAGGAAGAAGAAAAGGAGTATTGGAGAAGAGTGCGAATAGAAACAGAAGGAATAGGAGAGGAGGGAAGGAGAGGGGAGAGAAGAAGAAGGAAGAACATGGAAAGGGATGGGAAGGAACCAGAAAAAAAAAAAGATATAGAGAAAATGAGTGAAAACAGGCAGATAGTTACAAAGAGAGATAGAGAGAGGAAAGAAAGTGTCATACTCCACTTTCTGTCTGCTCTGAAGGGGAATAAATATCAAGAAACTTAATCAATTTTACATACAAATGAATGCTTGGGTCATTTCAATTGTGTCTGACTCTTTGTGACCACATTAGGGGTTGTCTTAGAAGATAATGGAATAGTTTATCATTTTCTTCTCGAATTTATTTTACAGATGGGGTAACATATAAACAGGGCTACATGGCTTGGCCAGGGTCACATAGTTGGTAAGTATCTGACGATGGATTTCAACACAGTTCTTCCTGACTCTAGGCTCAGCATTCTATGGCCTCTGGTCCATAGTACTGGGCTGCTTAGCTGCTCCTGGAGGCTAACAGTCTGTTAACCAGAATTTTCCTGTGTGTGTGTGTGTGTGTAGAATCCCTTCCATGAGATGCACACATAACATCATTTGCTCACTCTGACTGATCCCCTCAGTCCAGAGAAGCTTAGATTCATGCATTATACACATTCATATATAATTATATACATATATGATATATATCTGCTATGTGGATCTCCCATTAAATGAAGAGAGCTATTGCACCTGATTCATTTATAATTCACCTTGGCAACGAGAGCATGCTTCGTGCCCAGTGGGTGCTCTGTAGATTTTAAATAACTGGCTGATATTCTGACTTTCAGAAAGAAAGAAAACAGAGAATATGCCTGTCACCTTGTCTCTGCTAGGAAAAATAGTGAGGTCCTAGTGAGGACTGATTCTTACTATTGGTCCTTTGTGAATATGGTGAGGGATGTCACTGATCGCATTCCCTGAAGGACCCACATATACAGTCATTGAAAGAGCTCTCTTTCTTAAACACAGTTCTTCCAGAGCTACAAGCAGTCAGTGGTGTCTTGATCTAGACAAGCTCAGAGAAACCTCAGTCATCTTTTGATGCACATCTAAAAGTGTGAGGGATTTGGGTGCTAACTTTGAGAGTCCCTATAATCAATAGAGATGCAATAGAAAAGGTCATAGCAGTAAGTGGTATTTATATAGAAGTGTAAAATTTGCAAAAAAAAAAAAAAAAACACACATTTAAGCCCATAATTTTATTGGATCGTCTAAATATCTTCATGACTTTATTATTATAATTAATATTTTCCTTATTTTATACTTGAGGAAACTAAGTCTGAAGAAAAATTGAATCCATTCTTCTTAATTCTAATTCCAGCTATTTATTCTTCTTGCCACCGAAATTTCTTTCTTAAAAAAGAGGTTGAGAAATTGTATTTTCAGGACCCTCCCAATACCTAGAAGAACTAAATTATATTAATAATAATAATAATGAATTAGAGGCAATAGTGTCTAACCCATATGTCTTAGTAAAAATAATAATTTAATTATTGAATTACATGCACATGTACATATATATGTATATATATATATTTAAGTTGACAATTTTTGTATATGTACAACTAAAGGCAGAAATAAAATTCTGCATCTTGATACATTAGGGTATAAGATAAGATGCATAGGGTATGAGATGATAACTTTCAATGACATTTACTTGGTTTGAAAATTCCATTTTGAGTAATATTTTTATTCCCTCAAATCATCACCAAATCAAATACATTCTGGTCTTTTCTTTCTCTTATATGCACATTTTTTCTTTATTTTTCTCCTTAATGACAGGTTAATTAGAGACTACCTGATTTAGATTAAATAAATAAAATGAATGGTTTTATTTGTTTGTTTTTTAAAAAGTTGAACTGATACCTTTCAGGGACAGTGATTAAAATAACCTTCTTGTGTTCCTATAGTGCTATACCAGGAAGAAATGAAGAACTGATAATGTTTATAATGCAAGTTGAAAGCAGTTGAATGGATTAAATTAGATAATTACCAGCTGCTATGCACTACATAAAACTCAACAAAGCACTATTGGTAAGAGACTAAGAGAATCACATGGCTGTTTCAAATACCCAAGGTGTGTCACAAATATTGTCTAAAAGACTGGTATTTTTTTTTTTCTTATTGAGAAGCAATCAGAACTGGTGTTCTTTTTCTTATTGATAAGCAATCAGATGACTGATAAAATTAAAGAATCTTGTGTTTAGGAAAACCTTCTAATTTTATAAGAAATTGATTTTCTTTTATTCCACCTTTACTCCCATTCCAATAGAATGCAGAAGTCCAAAGCAGAATCCTACATGCTATTTGGATGATGATTATGCATCTTCATGTGTGAGGGGTTTTTATAGTTTTCTTTGTTAAGCCATCCAAGTCTCTATGGACTTTTAAAAGTTTAAACCTATACCAATATGTTATTAAACCTATATATGATCATTCTGCATTTCTCTTATTGATAGTAATGTTTTTGAATTTATGTCACTACTGATTACATTTCTTTATTTCTTCATATTTCTGATTATATTTTAAGACAGCTTTTTTATTTTATTTTAAAGCATAACAACTTAAAGCATAATGATTACAGAGGCATATGGGCAAATTGCAGCTTTTCTACTTTATAATTTGGTTTCTTCTGTTCTTTTCTTTCCAACTTTTGCCATTTCTATAAATTGAAGTGTGAAGACTTTTCTTTGCTATCACTAAATGCTTTCACTGAAGTGATAAGTTGATTATGATATATGATTTAATCAAAAGTATATTATGAACAATTAATTAATGTGATGTAAGGATCATCTATGAAAGACTTGGGCTACTCTGATCAATAAGATGTTCCCAATCTTTTCCAAAGTTGTTATGATGAAAAAATTGTATTTACCTCCAGAGAACTGATAAACTCTGAAATTGATGTATAATCCTTTACTTTATTTTTCTTGCTTTTATGTCTGAAATACAACGAATATTGGAAATATGTTTTGTATTAAAAAAAAGTGTTGTACCTACACAGGGCAACTCAGAAAACTATATTTTGAAGCAGGTTTCAAATTGTTCTTTCATTTTCTTATTTCTCACTGTCCCTTAACCAGTCATTTCTATCTCTTGTGCAATAACATAAACACATGGTCTCACAATGTAGGAGTCAGTACTGTGGGAGACATTTTTCTAAACATAGCTCCCTTTTTGCCTAGTCTGGTCTGGGACTTAATGAACACTTCATATTTGGGAAATAGCAAATAGGCCCTTATGCTCTTCAAAAATAGATTCAATTTTATAAATACTAGATGATTTCATTAAAATGAAAAATACCATAATATATAAAGCCTTTACTTCCTCTAGCCTGGATAATTTTGATAGCTTTCTAACTGAACTCCCTGCTTCTAGTTCCTCTTTTCTCTAACCTTTCTTAGCACAGCTGCCAAAATAATCTTCTTAAACTTAAGTTTAATTTAAGTCAGTCATTTGTTTAAAAATTATCAATAGCTCCCTATTATTTCCTCTACTATAAGGATAAAATATAAATTATTCAATTTGTTATCTCAAGTTCATTTTATAATCTGGACTCAAATCTCAGTGTATATTTTTATTGCATATTGAAAGGCAGTGTCAAATAATTGATATAGACTAAGAATCAGAAAAAAAAGCTGGTTTCAAATATAATATCTCAAACATATTATTTCACACAAATATAGTATCTCATACTACTTATGTGACCCTGGGAAAATCACTTATTGCCCAGTTTCTTAAATTGTGAGTCACAACTTCATATGGGTTCTCACAACTGAATGTGAGGGCTTACAAAATGATGATTTATTATCAGTAAATTTTTAATTTGTGTAACTATTTTATATAGCTATATGCCAAGAGTCACATAAAATTTCCTGGGCAGAAAGAGATCATGAGTAGGAAAAGTTTAAGGTGCTCTGACTGTCATTTCAGTGCTACAGACAACTTTCTAAACCTAGAAATTACAGAACAGATGGCTGGTACTGGTGAATTCCAGAACCATATAAAAGGACTGATTCTTATTATCTTCTTTTTGGACTTTCTTTTTGAACCAAACTGGAATAATAGCTATTCTTTTATTTCATTCTGTTCTTTCTTACCTTTGTGCCAGGATGATTCTCCTTTCTCATCCTTACCAGTGAACACTTCCGTTCTTCAAAGCTCATCTCAGGTGCCATGTCTCAGTGAAGACTTCTATGGTCTGTCTCCTCACAATCATGCAAGAACCAGGTAAAGGGTCGTTCTCCCTTAAGTTTTCATTGATCTTTTTGTTTGAATCACTCCTTTGTCCCTTTCACATTTTATGGGTTACTGTTCTGATTTGTGAAAATAAAAGTGTCACTTGTTCTCTGCCACTTTCTTGTCCAGTTAGATTGTATGCTCCCTTTACAATGTTATTTTTCATCATGCTGTCCTGTAGAACCAATACAGTTCAGGGCACAGGGCAGGTTTTATTAAATGGGAGTTGAATTGAACCAGTAAGTATGAAATAACACACATAAATACATGCACAATTAATACTCCACATAACATTTTCTATGAGGCACAAAATAAAGAGGTTAATTTTCCCTCCCCTAGCCTTACTTCCACCTGCCTGTCTCTGTCTCTCTTTCCTTTTCTCTTTCTCCTCTTCATCTTCCTTCCTTCCTTCCTTCCTTCCTTCCTTCCTTCCTTCCTTCCTTCCTTCCTTCCTTCCTTCCTTCCTTCCTTTCTCTGCCTTCCTTCCTTCCTTCCTTCCTTCCTTCCTTCCTTCCTTCCTTTCTTTCTTTCTTTCTTTCTTTCTTTCTTTCTTTCTTTCTTTCTTTCTTTCTTTCTTTCTTTCTTTCTTTCTTTCTTTCTTTCTTTCTTTCTTTCTTTCTTTCTTTCTTTCTTTCTTTCTTTCTTTCCTTTCTTTCTTTCTTTCCTTTCTTTCTTTCTTTCCTTTCTTTCTCTCCCTCTCTCTTTTCTCTCTTTCTTTACAAGAGACATGATTTTTTCTCCAATGCACCAAGAAACTTTCAGTGAGAAAATTCTCTCTATGATGAGGAGATGAGAAAATGTTATTCTTCAACTTAATATCTTAGAAAGTTACTTGGAGTGCACTGAAAGTTAAATGATTGGCCCATGGCAACAGAGTAAGTATGTATCACAGCCAGTGCAAGAATCAAATCTTCCAGACTGTAAGATTGCCTTTCTACCAATGAGTGTTGCTTCCATAGTATTAAATAAAATATTGTTTATATTTTACCTTTTATAAATCCTTGCAGCTTTTAAAGTTAAGTTTAAAAATCAAGACTTGGAGCTTTAACTACTGTTAAGTATTATGAGATGCTTATAGATGATCTGATGGCAAAGTAGAACTAATAGGTACAATATTAATTACTAGTATTCATATAGTACCTAAGGTTTATAAGGCCTTTGACATAGTTTTCATTTAATCTTCATAGAAACCTATGAAGTAGGTCTTACAATTAGGCACATTTTGCATATAAAGGAATTGAGTGAGAGAGAGATTGAGCTTAGGACCCCATTACTAGTAAGCACATGAGGCAAGATTTGAATTCAGGTTTTTCTGATGACAAGTGCAGCATACTATCTTAAAGGCCACATGGCTATCATATATGGATTCATTTATTTCTTGGAGAAACTGAGTTATATAGAAATCCAAATAACATTTTAGTATCCCCAGCAGGAAACAGTAAAATAGAATTTACATTCCCCTCTCACACATTTCTATAGCACTCAAAAGCAAAAACAAAAACCAAAAATCCTGAAGTCATAAGCAAGCACCCTGGTATAATCAGGTTTTGTAAAATGTTCCATTCTAAAAAATAGCTATCCTAAAAAATAAAACAAAAATTCAAATTTAAAACATGAATATGCAAACTTATAAACTTCAAGCTAATAAACAAAGTCTTACATGATATAATTATATAATTGTCATCATAAATGCTTTAATGTTTCAATAATTCATCATCATGGGTATATCCCTTACTAGCTGACATCAGATCCTTTCCTTGTCTTCTATTCATTTGTCATTTTTGTCCATTTCCTTCTATAAATCCTGTATATGACATACATTTGATCAGTAGAATGCCTTCCTCAAGCCTTTAAATATTTCTTAATGACTTTTGTTATCCCTGGACTGTCCATATATTTTCACCTATGTCAGATATGTCCTCAATAAAGTATTTTACATAATGTCTTTTTTTAAAAGTAGTTTTTGTTTTTGGTTATTTTTTGACAATATAGTGTGGCCTTTCTTCTTCTTCTTCTTTTTTTTTTTTTTTTGACAGTCTTGTTAAATTTTATTGCATGAGCCAAATAGAAGGGTACTATGTACAGAGGAGATAGGGGAGAATCACTTCTTAGTCTCCTCCTCCTTGGACAAAGTCTTGATGATCTTCTCTTTCTTAGCCTGTAGATGCTCTTCCTGACGCTTTCGGGCTTCCTTAGACTTGGATCGGCAAGCTTCAGCCTGGTCAGCCAAAAGCTTCTTGCGGGCCTTGTCTGCCTTCAGTTTATGAATCTGCTCCATGAGGATCCGTTTATTCTTGGACACATTGCCCTTTACCTTCAAGTACAAGCTGTGGTACATATGGCGGTCAATCTTTTTGGATTCACGGTATCTTCGGAGCAGCTGGCGCAGAATCCTCATTCGCCTCATCCAGGTCACTTTCTCAGGCATAAGAGCATTGGCAGTACCCTTTCTCTTATCAATGCCCATGTGCCTGCCCTTCCGTCAAGCTAGAGTATTTTTCCGACATCTGGCCCGAGAATGCACAGTAACAAGCTTCCAGATGATCAGCCCATCTTTAATGAGCTTCCTGATGTGCTGACGCTGACGAGAATTGGCGTTGGCAATTTCATTGGTCTCATTGGGGTCAAGCCACACTTTCTTTTTTCCACATCGGAGGACACTAGAGGCAAGCCTCTTCTGAAGCCTGAGAATACTCATGGCTGCAGCCGCAGCACCGAAAAGGAAAGGAGAGAGAGGCCTTTCTTCTTTAAGATGAGAAAAGAGAGAGGGATGAATGGAGGGATGGAGGAAGAGAGAGAGAAAGAGACAGAGACATAGAGACAGAGACAGAGAGATCACTATGCAAATAATGAAGTACTACTGTTTTAGCCACTCCTATTAGCATGATTATAAAGTGACAACCATATGTGGATGAAATAGATGAACCGTGATACCACCGAAAATGCATATTATGATATAAATGTTTACTGGCAGGGAGACTTGGAACTCTGGCATAGTATCACAGATATAAGATTGAAAAAGATAAGAGATTTTGAGGTCATCTGTTTCTGCCCTATCATGATTCTGAAGAAAAAATTGTGATACAAGTAATAAATTGAGGCTCCATCCCCGTTTCTGAAGAGGAAAGATCTTTGTGGCTGGTTTCCTTGATCTCTGCACCATACCGCACTTCTTTCTATTGCTTCCACTATAGAATCATTCTGTTTACATCAAGGAAAGGTTAGAAAATGGAATACTTGTATAATATCTTCAAGTCAACCTTATAGAAAAGTGTCACAATCAAATAGCTTGGGGAGGATAAAAAGAGAAACTTTAAACCAATCTATTCTACATTTACCAAATCCAGAGATGATATACATGAAGATGTAGAGAAAAAGTTGTCTGAATCTTATTCTTTAGGTTATATAAAATGTTCTAAAAGTCCTATATAAGCTATAATTTAAAACTGCATTAAGACTTTTTGGGATAAACTGTATTACATATTTTTAATCCTCATTTACCATGCCATCATTCCATTTAAAAACCCTTTAACATTCCAGGCTTTTGTCTTGTGAAACCCTGGTGATTTGTTTGTCTGCAATGGAAGAGAATAAAGTTAGCATTTCCTAGTGAAGTTATAAAGGATGTCAATTAATGTCAGCACATTTAACTTTGTTTTATTTCCTTTTCACTGCAGCAAAGTTGAAGCCCCTTCAAGGAAAAATGGGACAAGAAAGTGGGTTTATTTAGCATACTCTTCACTAATGTGATGTAAGCAGTAGTGCTCTGATTTGTAGCAATCTTACCCACCATTGCGTGAGTCTCTATAGGTCCTTTGTAAGCAATTAGGCTTTTATTGTAAATGACTTCAAGTACTTTAGGACAACTTATTTAGATAATTTGGCAAATATATAATTCAAATAATTCAATAAACACATACTAAGTTCCTAGAATCAAGAAACTATTAGAGATTAAAGAGATCTGAGAAGTAATCTGTCATAAAGGTCTATTTTATAGATTAGAAAACTGATAAGAGATTTAGGGAGCCAAATTACTTGTCTACAATTTATAGAGGGCAAGGTTTGAATATAGTAACCTTAATGTATGATATCATGCTTTCTATCATTGTTGTCAAACTTAAATAGAAATAGGGTCATTAAATCTTAAATAAAGATTCCAGAAAGCCACATATTGACTTACTTTTATTTTTTATTGAAGTAAGTTTATTTATTTTAAATACATATTATTTTATGAACCATACTAGGAGAGAAAAAAATCAGAGTAAAAGAGAAAAAAAAAACGTGGGAGAGATAAAACAACAGAAAAGAGTAAGTGAAGATAGCATATGTTGATTTACATTTAATTTCCTTAGTTCTTTTTTCTGGGTGCAGATGGCATTTTCTATACAAAGTATATTGGGATTTGTAGTGGTGGGTTTTCGGACATCTTGGAGCTACCTTCCTTTGAGTTCAGTAATCACCACAAGAATAGCCAGGTTGTTAAGTCCAAAGTCTTTATTTTCTCCTTTACAATTTAGTTTCCTTGCCTGGAGTCCAGGGTAGCTTTCTTAGAGGCCTTTCAGAGTCTTGGTTTCAGTGGAGAAGCTAAGGAGGAGAGCACTGCCACCAAGGTGGTGTGAGATGGGATGAATGAATCTGTCTCTCCTTGGCTCCTAGAGCTTGAGCTCCTGCCTCCAGTCTCTTGCCTGCTCTGGCTTTGAGTCTGAGTCCCTTCTGATTCTGTGTCTGGCCCTTCTGAGTCTCTCTCTGAGCCCTTCTGAGTCTGTCTCTGTCTCTCCTTGGCTCCAAGAGCTTGAGCTCCCATCTCCAGTCTGCTTGTCTTCTCTGGCTCTGACTCTGGCTCTGAGTTCTAGCTTATATATTCTACACTGAGTATAAACCAATAATTATATCACTAGGAAATCATTATTTGTTGTAAGATTAAATCAATCATATTGAACTTAGAGAACTATTAATCACCATGCTAAACTAGATAACCAGTGTCTTATCAATTCCACTGGCTTAACACCTTGTAAGAATCCCTGTTTCAGAGTTCTGGCCCATAACAGGGATTCCTTTGGATCACTTAACCTATTGAGAAAAATCAAACCATTCATAGTGGATCATTATTTAATAATTGGATTCCTGGTTCTGTTTGTTTCATTCTGTATCAATTCATGTAAATCTTTCCAGGCTTTTCTATAATTAGCTTGTTCATTTTTATAGAATAATAATATTCCATTATCTTCAGGCCAAATTGATGGGCATACACAAATAGAGCTGCAAGAAACATTTTTGCATATGTGAGTCCTTTTCCCTCCTTTAGGATTTTCTTGAGATACAAACCCAGTAATTACTGAGCTGGGTCAAAGCATTTGCATAATTTTATATCCCTTTGGGCATAGTTCCAGATAGTTCTTTAAAACAGATCATTTCAGAACTCCACCAACAATGCAAAAGTATTGCAGTTTTCTCACATTCCCTTTAACATTTATCATTATCTTTTCCTGTCATCTTAGCCAATCTGGGAGGTGTGAGGTGGTATCTCAGAATTGTTTTAATTTGCATTTTTCTAATCAGTAGTCATTTAGAGCATTTTTGATGTAAATATAAATGGCTTTGTCATCAGTTAATTTTCTGTTCATAGCCTTTGCCCACTTTGCAATTGGGGAATGAGTTGTATTCTTATAAATTTGACACAGTTCTTTATATATTTCAGAAATGAAACTTTTATCAGAAATACTGACTGTAAAGATTTTTTTCCCTTTTTGAACTAGCATTTTAATATCGTTTCTGTTGGTTTTGTTTGTGTAAAAGTTTCTAATTTAATGTAATTAACGTTGTCCATTTTGCCTTTCATAATGTTCTCTGAATAGTCTTTGGACATAAATCCCTATTTTCTCCAAAGATCTAATGGGTAAATTATCCCTTGTTTCCTCATTTGTTTATGGAATCATCCTTAACGTGCAAATAATATATACAAGTAAAACTTATTTTGGTATGAAGTGTGAGATATAGGTCTACATCTATTTAATGCCATTATTTTCCAGTTTTCCCAGCAATTTTTGTCAAATAGTGAGTTCCTATTCCAGAAGCTAAAGTTTGGGTATTTATGAAATACTAGATTGGTATGGACCTTGATTATTGTATCATGTGAATCCAATCTATTGCACTGATCCAACTCCCTATTTCTTAGTCAGTACCAAAGGAGTTTAATGACCATTGCTTTACAATATAATTTTAGGTTTGGTACTGATAAGCCACAATCAGTTGTATTTTTTTGGCATTAATTTCTTTGATATTCTTGACCTTTTGTTCTTTCAGATGAATTTTGCTATTTTTTCTAGTTCTATAAAATAATGTTTTGGCAGATTGATTGGTATGGAATTGAACAAGTAGACCAATTTAGGCAGAATTGTCATTTTTATTTTATTAGCCCACCTCGCCATGAACAACTGATATTTTCCCAATTGGTTAGATCTGCTTTTATTTGTGTGAGATGTTTTATAATTGTGTTCATATAGCTATTGGATTTGTCTTGGCAGGTAGACCCCCAAGTATTTTATTTTATCTACATTAATTTTAAATGGAATTTCTTTATCTCTTGCTGATGGGCTTTGTCAGTAATATATAGAAATGCTCTTGACTTTTGTGGGTTTATTTTATATCCTACAACATTGCTAAGGCTGTAAATTGTTTCAAATAAATTTTTAGATGATTTTCTAGGATTTTCTAATATATCATCATATCATCTGCAAAGAATGATAGTTTTATTTCCTCATTGCCTATTCTAATTCCTTTAATTTCTTTTTCTTTTCTTATTGCTAAAGTCAATATTTCTAGTATAATGTTGAATAATAGTTGTGATAATAGGCATCATCATTTCATCCTGATTTTATACAAAATGTGTCTAACTTCTCTCTGTTACATATAATGTTTGCTGTAGGTTTTAGATAGATACTGCTTTTTATTTTAAGGAAAGCTCCCTTTTTCCTTATTCTCTCTCCTATTACAAGCAGCCAGAAAGAAACAATTTAATTACCAAGGAGCCACAATGAGGATTACTCAAGACCTAGCAGCTCCCACTTTAAAGAATCTCAGGACCTTCCAAAAGGCAAAGAAACTTGGAATGCAGCCAAAAATAAAGTACCCTGCTAAACTGAACATTTTCTTTCAAGGAAGAAAATGGACATGCAATGCAACTAGTGAATTCCATCTATTTTTGATAAAAAAGACCACAGCTAAACAAATAAACAAAAAAATCTGACCTTGAAATATAGAACTCAAGCGAAGCATAAAAAAGTTAAAAACAAACAAACAAAAAAAAACAAAAAACAAACAAACAAACAAACAAAAAAACAATTCTTGAGAACTATATTTCTCTTATGGATATAAATTGAGAATACATGTATATCTGATTTTACTGCTATAATATAAAATATGTAATATATATAAAATATATAATACTGTTATAATATAAAAAAGAAACTAGAGATGGAAAGGGGATTGTGAATTTGGAATAAAATAATCTGGTCAGAATTAAATCCACAGCAGCCACTAGTAGATTGTTCCCATAACAAGTGGCACCCAAAGTGGGACTCAGGAAACACATGAAACAAAGAAACAGCAGTGATAAGAGCTGTTCATGAGTAGGATCCTCCCAGGAGAGTTCCTTTGGTAGCCTGTGGGGAAGGAGAAGTAGAAGAGGCTTTTTCAGTCAAGCCTTTTTCAGTCAAGGCAATTAAAATGGGCTAACACATCAAAGGGCCAAACCAGGAGACTGATGAGGGATTTATGAAAAATGCCTTCTATTATTATAATCTTACTTCTCCATTGGTCAGAAAGTTTGCCTCCATGATGGATTACTGTGATGTTAGAATAAATTACATCTCACAAGATTTCACAGCTGCTATAGCATCTCACTCTGCAACAATCCCAAGGAATTAGGATAGAAAAGAATTTGACAGTGCTGTTTACATTCCTCAGCATGCAGACTCAGATAACAGCCACTTCACAATATTGGATAAACTTATTGATCATGCTGTTGGGTAAAAATAGCCATGTTCCCATAAAACAAAAAAAATGGGGAATTGTTAAAGACCATGCTTAAATTCAAAACCAAGAAAGCCAGTAAATGTTTAAATGGGACTATATCATTAAGGGATGGGTCTCTTTTCTGAAAACCCCCCATAGCTGTGAATCATCACACACTTGAAGGAACTGGAAATCAGCTTTTACTGAAGCAGATGTTGCTTGTGAATTGGGAATGAAATAAATCTGAGGCAAGAGAGAAGAGAAGGGAGGTCAGAGAATCCTACTGCTTCTGTCTCCTTGTATTGTTATCATCCTTTCACATGAAGGAATCTATTCTGCTGGTCAGAATTAGATCCCCAGCAGCCCCTAGCAGGTGGTTCCCATAATACTCAGCAGCCACAAGTAGGTTATTCCTTTAACTTTTTTTCTTTCCTTTTTCTGATCAAATAACCAAAGGTTTATCTATTTTGTCAGTTTTTTTCATGAAATCACATATTAGTGGTTTTTAAAAATTCATTCAATAGTTTTCTTAGTCTCATTTTAATTAACCTCTGTTTTGAGTTTCAAAATTTTTAACTTGGTATTTAATTGGGTAGTTAATTTATTCTTTTTTCTAGCTTTTTAGTTGTATGACTAATTGATTGATCTCCTCTTTCTCTACTTTATTTATGTAGCTATACAGAGATATACAATTTCCCCTAAGAACTGATTTGACTACATATCATAGGTTGTGATATTTTGTCTCATTATTGTCATTTCATGGATGATTATGGATTGTTTCTGTGATTTATTGTTTGACTCATTCATTCTTTAGAATTAGATTATTTAATTTTCTATTGGTTTTTAATCTATCTTTCCCTGGCCCTTTTTTGAATATAATTTTATTGCATTGTTGTCTGAAAAGGAGGCATTTACTATTCCTGCCTTTTTGCATTTGATTGTGAGCTTTTTCTGCCCCAATACATGACATATTTTGTGCAGGTGCTATGTACTGCCAAGAAAAAGGTGTATTCCTTCCTGTCCCTATTCAATTTTCTCCAGAGATGTATCATATATAGGTTTTGCAGGATCTTATTAATATCCCTATTTTCTTTCCTGTTTATGTTATGGTAAGATTTTTGTGATTCTGAGAGGTGAAGTTTGAAGTCCCCCAGTACAATAGTTTTGCTGTCTATTCCTTCCTGTATCTGGCTTAAAATATTCTCATTTTCTGCTCTACCACTTGGTACATACACATTTAGAATTGTTACTTCCTTCTTATTATTTATTGCACACTTTATCAAGATGTACTTTCCCTTCTTATTCATTTTAATAAGATCTAATTTTACTTTTTGCTTTATCTGAGATCAGAATTGCTACCCCTGTTTTGTTTTTTGTGTTTTGTTTTTAATTTCAGCTGAAGCAAAATACCATCTGTTCTAGTCTTTTACTTTTATTATGTATGTGTTTCTCTGTGTCAAATGTGTTTCCAGAAAATACTATATTATAGGATGCTATTTTTTAATCCACTCTGCTATTTGTTTCCATTTTATGGGAGAGTTGTGCCCATTCACATTCAAAGTTGTGACTACCAGTTTTGTATTTTCCTCCATCCTATTTTCACCTCTGTATATAATTTTGTTTTCTCTTTCTACCCTGTCCTTTTGCCTTGTATTTTTTTTTACTAAACCACCTACTATCTTATCATCTTTCACTTCCCCTTCTCTTAGTAGTGTTTTTTTTTTAATCTACTCCATCCACTACCTTATCTTCTACCAACTCTTTTCCCTGTCATTTACCTTTCCCCCCCCTATTGTTTCTGCCCTTCTTTCTATTTTTGTCACTCCCTTTTCTTATCTTCTTTCTCCTCCTACTTCTTTCTAGGATTAAATAAAGTTCTATAACCAACTGAATGGATTCTCTTTTAGGGCCAAGATTGATGACATCAAGTTTCAGACAATGATCATGAATTTCCCCCTCTTTAGTCATGTGTATGTGTGTGTGTGTGTGTGTGTGTGTGTGTGTGTGTGTATAAATAAATTTCCATGTTTACCTTTTTTTTTTAGTCCTGTGTTTGTAGATGAAATTTTCTTTTTAGTTCTGTTTTTTTTTTCAATAGGAATGATTGAAAGCCTCTTACTTCACTGGAGCTCCATCTCCTCCTCTGAAAGGTGATGCTAAATCGCTCTGGGTAGTTAATTCTTGTGATTGTAACACATTAGCTTAAATTTAAAATGTAACATTTTATTGAATTTATATTTATTTTAAAATAGTACATTTAAATTTAAAAATTTATAATATATTTTATTTTAATTTGGATCATACTCAAGAGTATTATGATCTACAAGTGTTCTTTGAGATGAAAGTTTTAGACCTCTTCTCTATATCACATTTCCTCTCCTTTCTAGTATAAGGCACTGTTTTAAGCAGTGGGGATATGGACATGAAGAAAGACGTCAATGAAATTTTAATTGTCAGAGTCAAAAACATTTTTTTAAATTAAAAGTATGTTTTTCTAATTATTTATAAAGATGGTTTTCAACGTTATTTCTGTAAGATTTTGAATTTTTTTCTTCCTCTCACCCTCTCACCAGCTAGCAATCTTATACAGGTTATAAATGTACAATCATTTTTAATATATTTCCATATGAGTTATGTTGGGAAATAAAAATCAGAACAAAAGTGAAAAATTATGAGAAAGAAAACAAAACAAAACAACATGGAAAAGATGAAAATAGACAGCTTTGATCTATAGTTCTTTCTTTGAATGTGAATCCAAAGGTCTATTAGAATTCATTTGCTTTCTTGAAGTAAACCTTTCCTATTGGCAATATGAAATCTTTGAATATTGCAAAAGACTAACAATTTCATTAATATGGGTACAAGCTCCATTAAAACATTTTACAATGCATCTTATTACAAACTTGAGTAGATGGTTGGGTAATTGATATGTTTTTAAAAAGTTACCAAATGACTAAAACTTTGGTTTTAAGTCTTCCCACATTGGTTTTCTGAAGCGATATTTAAAATATAGTTTATCACTATGTTCCCAGTTGAAGCCTCCCCAGTTTGATTGGAATTGCCAAAACTTGTGTTTTATATGTGATATAATATTTCAAGATAATCACAATATCACTATTCTTTTATGGTCTTTCACAACAAGGAATCCTTATTACAGAACAACAATCTTTAAATCTCCAAATTGTAAGGGGAAAAAGGTTATCTAGTAGAACCCATACATAGACAAGAATTTCCTTTATAATATCTTTGCCAAATGGAAATCTAGCCTTTTCTTAAAACATTCTAGTACAGACTTCTATAATCAGCCTATCCTATTTTGGAGTAGTTCTATTTTGTGTGGGGGAGACAGTGTAGCTAGGTAGCAGAATAGATGAGTACCAGAATTAGAGTCTGGAGGACTTATTTTTATGAGTTCAACTTTGATCTCAGAAACTTACTAGCTTTAACTTGGTAAACTTTGTTTCCTCAATTTCCTTATTGAGTAGAAATTAGTAATCTTTGCCAAGAAAACTCATATGTAGCCATGAAGAGTTCACTATAGTGGATAACTGAATAAGAAAAAAATTCTTTGGAATTGGATTTAAAATTAATATTTTCCTTGCCAGAATTCTAAATTTATTTCTTCACAACTTCCGGTCATTACTTATTGTTCTTTCCTTTGGGGACAAGAAGAATAATGTTACATACCTGCAAGTATAGTTATGATCATTCCTCTGAACTTCCTCCTGCAGATTAATATTGTTAATTCTTTCAACTACATCTCATATGACATGATCCTTTGGTCTTTTTGCTACTCTGTTTCCCTTTTATCTGAAAACATGTTAACTTATCGGTGTCTTTCTTAAAATATCACACCCAGTCTGAAAAAAAAAAAAACAAAAAACAAAAAACTTTTCCAGACAAATTTAAATCTATGGTGTCACAATAAAATGCTCTAGGTGTGGTTTTACAAGGCCAGAAAACAGAAGGAATATACAAGAGACAGCCTAAAATGTTGTTTGTCCTTCCTTCTTGAAAAGAACCATGATATCAAGGATGTGTTGTCATGACATGCAAGAGAACTGGATTTAAGTGAGAGAGGGTTGTGTAAGATTACCTGTTTTACTTTCCTCTCCAGAGCCCTTTGGGTTCAGTGGCAAGATATAGATCAGAAAGACTGGATATGACCCTGGACTCAATGGGAAAACTTGGCCTTTTTAAACCTTTATCTTCTTAGATTTAATTCAGTGCTCCAGCCTCTCAAGATCTTTTTTAGAGCCTGAATTTGCTAGCCAGTGAGTTTACCATCACTTTTAATGTTTTGTCAATTGCAAATTTAATAAGCACTCAATCTCTGCCTTTATTAAAAACATTGATATAAATTTTCACTGAGTCAAACACATTAATTGGGTAATCTACTGAAGAAAATCTTTTAAGTTGGTGTTGAAAAATTAATGACTAATCTTTAGGACAAAATATTTCAGCAAACTGAAATCCCCTAAATTTTTGACATAATTATATTATTATCTCTACTTATACCTTGTCCTCAAGAATAGCATGAAATATTTTGATAAACTTTGACAAAATCAGTGGAATTATCTACCACTATAAAAACTATATTCTAAAAGCAAAATAAGTTAATCTGATATAACAAATTCTTAGCTAGATTTCTTTTATGTGATCACAATTTTCTTGTCTTGAGATTCAAGAATCCTGGGTCACAACAGTCTCAGCAAAGAGAAGCACTACCATTTGGAGTCTGAAAATAACCATCCCTACTTAAAGATCAGAGTGTAGACTAGGAGAGTAGTGCTCTCATCTTGACACAGATCATACCACTTTTGAAGCACTAAAAATATGTAGACCCCCATAATCAATTATGAATATAGAAATGCTTCAAATGCTTGAAATTTAGGAAAGTGCCTCTCTATTCCAACATGATCAGAGACCAATTGTAACATAAAGTTCAAAATCAAAACATTATACTGAAAAAATGAGTGAATAATAACTTGCCCATAAAAAAGTTAATATAGTAATAAGAAAGGCTAAGAAACAGATTCAAAGAAATCAATAACATAACAGCTGTAAACAAAACATCAAAGAAAAATGCTAATAGAGTACAAATCCAACAAGAATTCATGGCAATGTCAAAATGTTTGTGGCAGCTCTTTTCATAGTGGCTAGAAACTGGAAGATGAATGGATGTCCATCAGTTGGAGAATGGTTGGGTAAATTATGGTAAATGAAGGTTATGGAATATTATTGCTCTGTAAGAAATGACCAGCAGGAGGAATACAGAGAGGCTTGGAGAGACTTACATCAACTGATGCTGAGTGAAATGAATAGAACCAGAAGATCACTGTACACTTCAATGCTGTATGAAGAGGTATTCTGATGGAAGTGGAAATCTTCAACATAAAGAAGATCCAACTCACTTCCAGTTGATCAATGATGGACAGAAACAACTACACCCAGAGAAGGAACACTGGGAAGTGAGTGTAAATTGTTAGCACTACTATCTATTTACCCAAGTTACTTATACCTTCGGAATCTAATACTTAACGTGCAACAAGAAAATTGGATTTACACACATATGTTGTATCTAGGTTATACTGTAACATATGTAAAATGTATGGGATTGCCTGTCATCAAGGGGAGGTAGTAGAGGGAGGGAGGGGATAATTTGGAAAAATGAATACAAGGGATAATGTTATAAAAAAATTACTCATGCATATATACTGTCAAAATTTTATAAAAAAAGAGATTTTTTTCATCAATATTCATTAGGGTATTATGTATGGATTATGCAAGAAAATTAAAAAAGAAAACGAGCAGCTTGGCAAAAGAAGAACACAAAAATTACAATAAAAAACACAATTGCCTTAATGCTAAAAGAGGAACAGAAATTCACTGAAGGAAAAAAAAAAAACTCCTTAAAAAGCAGAATGGACTAAAAGGAAAGAGAAGAAGAAAAGGATTCCTTTAAAGTTAGAATTTGGTAAAAAAATCAGAAGAGTTATAAAAGAAAACAATGTAAAATATATTGTGAAATATGAACCGTGAAAAGATGCAATATGTTTTACATGATTTGGAGATGGCCATATATAATATATAATATTATATATATATATATATATATATACATACATATATATATATATATATGTATATAAATTCATCCTTTTAAAATACGTATAGAATACAATCATGGATTTTTTTTTTTTCTGTTTGTAAAGGGATTTGAACAGAATGAAATTTGAATCATAATTAGAAGCAATCAAAGATGCCCTTTCACAGACAATGTGCCAGGATATTGAGCACTTCCACTATGAAGTAATTGTTTAATGGCTCATGTTAAATACATCACCCTTAAAGCTGGCATTCTCTAATGTCCCCTGCTCTTGATTTGAGGGTTTTATTACAATTTTACCTTGATGAAATTAATAAGTGGTTTACTAAAATCACTCAATTCAAAAAATTTATCAATCAGAATAATGATGTTTGTTTTCTGTTCTTGCTTCAGGGTGACCAAAGCCTATTTCCCCAGTCTTTCATGAGATCAGTTTGGATAGTTCAAAGAGCTTTTACAGTGGAGCATTTTGCTCTATGCTAATAAGCATACTATTTTCGTAATTAAAAACATGCATTTTATCATCATACAGACATTTGATTGTGACAGCTAACATAAGGCCAGCTTTATACCCAGCTTCTATAAAGAAAACTAAATTCATAGCCATTGCTTCAGCCATGGCAACAAATTACTATTAAAATCCCATATGTATGTTTATGTGTGTGTGTGTGTGTGTGTGTGTGTGTGTGTGTGTGTGTGTGTGTGCATTCACACAGATTTGTAGACATACACATCATGGTACATATCATATGTGAAAATGAATAATGATTTATTATTTAGGTACTCATTTCAAATTGTATGTAGAATGATATTGCCTACTGTAGGCAAGAAATGCTTTGGTTTTCTATAATTCTGTTTTACTCACAAAGTTTACATTTCATTTAATTTTAAAATTATATATAATACACATGCACAATTCAGAAATGCATATACAAATAACAAATGTATGCATAAATCAATACATAGTACATGTTGATATATTATTTCATACTTATATGTCTATATGTATAATTCTATGTGAATATACACACATGTATATATATATACATATAGATAGATAGATAGATAGATAGATAGATAGATAGATAGATAGATATAGATAAATAATAGATTGATAGCTTCTGTGTATATTTTTGTGTAACTTACAAAAATTTGGACTGTCAATTTCTCATTGTCCCAAGCAACTCTAAAAGACTATTAAGTTGCAGCAAAGTTACTGATTTATGCTGGTTAGGGAAATTCCTAATTGATTGATGTACTGGCCCTGTGATGAGGAACTTCTAACAGTGAGGCAGGTCAGCAACTTAATAGTGTTTGAGAGTTATTGGAGGTCACTGAGAGTTGGGATTTGTCCAGGATTGCACAGGCAGTTGAAGTAGAAAGATGCTTATAGTTCAGGACTTTTTGACTTGGAGTTCAGGTTTGTATACAGTGTGTAACAAGAATTATTTTTCATAAATGTCTATTTATATTAATATTCATCTAATCATGAGTAACTAACTATAATAGATGATAGAGGATGGGTTTGTAATCAGCTTCTGACACTTATTAGCTTGTGACAATGGATGTGTCACTCAATTTCTTTAAGCCTCTTTCATTCATATCTACTACAATAAATATTGTTTACTATCTGCAACCTTACTCTCCCAAGGAAATTAAACCTTTAATTCTTCTCTATAAGTGTATTTAGCATCTTAACTAGAAAGATATTTTTTTCTTGAATTTTATACTTAGAACTTCACATATTATCCTAAAACATATTTTAAACTCCTTTTATAAAAATTTATTTTCCCTCTATCTTTACTCTTCTTCCTTATAGGGAAAAATGAAAGAAAAATAGAAAAAAAAAACCTTAAATATACATAATCAAGTAAAATAAATTCCTACATCAGTCACACAAATATCTACACACTAAACCTTATCTTTGAAGAGACATCTTTTCTGTCTTTATTGTTTTCTTAGATTGCATTATTGTCATATCCGTTGATTGGACTAGAGACCATTTTAAAATTTGTCTTCTTTCCATTCTCTTTTGTTTCCATCTAATTCACCCTTTCTTATAAGATCCAAAAGTGAAAATTTGGTTGTTGCATGAAGACCTCTAAGGCAGGGAAACCAAACCTACCATCCTTAAAGGCAGCCCATTGCATGGGGAGATGTGTGTGAGTGTGTTTGTGTGTGTGTGTGTGTGTGTGTGTGTGTGTGTGTGTGTGTGTGTGTATGTGTTTCCTGGTTTTGTCTTCTGAGGATAAACAAAATAAGTTTTAATTCTCTTTCATGACTCCTGATCTCTGACCCTCTGGAAAAATCTCTTTTAAAGCAAAATATGACAATTTCCTTAACTAATCTTCATGTGACCTTGATTCAATGCTCTTCACCACCTTGATTTTCCTCCTCTGGTTGTTTTCCACTATCAATATTCTTTTTTATATAGAGCGCACCAATTTAGAGAAACTATTTTAGATGTAGACTGAGCAGGGCAAACTATAGAAGGACCCTCACATCATTTTGCCACCTGCCATTATCTCTGGCCATCATCTTCATATTCTTCCCCTCCCCAAATTTGTACTGTTAATTTTAATATTTATACCTCCTAAATTTCTTCTTATTAGATTAGAAAAAATATTCCAGATTTTTATGATCTTTTGGGTTCCTGCCTCCATTTTGTTGTATGTTATTTATCCCTTCAAGCTTATGTGATCAGCCAATTTGATGAAATTAAAATAAAATTATTATAATGTTTGCACATAGCTAGACAAAGCTTTTTTTACCCTCTTCTTTCTTTGATACTAGTTTCCACAAATCCCCCCTCTGGTTTTGATCCTTATTGTTTCTACATTGTTTTTCTACCATAGACCAAAGTCCTAAAACTTTTCATTCAGTATAGTCAACTGATAACCATTATTTTAGGATTTATGGTTTTATTGGTAGGATTAATTACTATTGAGAAAAAATATTAATTAAGAAACTTTTTAAAAACTTTTGGTTTTAGGGACTTGTCTAAAGAAATGTGAGATTAAGTGACTTGACCAGAGTCACACAACCAGCCTATGTCAGAAGCAAAATATGACCCTGCATCCTCCTGATTTTGAGGCTGCCAGGTTCACAAAGTATATAATACTTTTGAATTCAAGGACCATGTCTTATTGTTTTTCCATCCCCAGGGACTAATCACAGTTTCCCTGAACATAGTAGTTATTCCTTAAATGATTTGGCAGTGATACAGAACTGTAAGTTTTAATTGTTGCTACCTAAAACATTAACAGTAACAACAACAACAACAACAAAACTATAAGTATAGAAACCTATTATTTGATAAATGTTTAAAATTCATATTATGTCATTCTTTTTCTTGTTTAATTTCCCAGATGATTACTGAGGATATTGAAAAAAGAAGGGAGTATAACTCTGGTGTTTTAGTGAATAGAGAATAAAATTAAATTTATCAAACATGAAACCTTTTACTTTACATATGCTACAATTCCAAATTCATATTTGCTTGTACTTTCAGTTTTAAAATCACATTTGTATGAGTAAGTCTGCCTAATTTGATAGTCAACTACTCATTATTTCACTAAGTTATTCACTACATAGAAAGATAATGCAAAACTATTTATGTGGCCCTGTTACAGCCAAGTAGATTATGTTTATGATCCCACTGCATGAGAGGGTATCATTTGGAATTTAAATAGTACTTGACATTTTCTCTATGCTTAGCAATCACTAATTACTTATTTTCTTCTGCACAAAATTCTGGCCAATATTACATCACCATTTAAAAGTTGAAATGATGTTATAGGAATCAGAGACAGAAAAATTTAGTCTTTCTCAAAGAACTTTATCCAATATATGACTAAAGTCCATCACAAAGGAGATGACTAAATAAGGTTGTAAGCTTCTCAATGACAAATATTATAATGTCTTTGTAACCCTCTCAAAGTCTCAATGACTTTTATTTTTATTTTACTTACTGCCTAATATGATAGAGTAAGCAATTAATAAATGCTTATTCCTTTAATCAATTAATATATGTAGTTTTGTCAAAGTTGGTCATTCAGTGAAGTATATAAGCAATTCCATTGATTATACTTAAGTCATTGTCAAGCCTAATTTTAGGTTTTTTAAAGTTAAATTTCCTGTGCATTCCTATTGCAGTTTTTCATATGCTTTTAATATCATTAAATAAAATTCTATCTTTAAATATTTAAATAAATATGGTTTGCTGTTAGCATATGTTATATCATGAGGGAACTTATGGAACCAAATAGATAAGTATGTAATTTGCATTTTAATTATTGTGAATTCATTAGATTATTTTAAAATATTTTAAAACAGGGTTAAATCTATGTATTTTAACTGTTTTAACAGAAAAATTATTTATTCTTTTAACTTTCAGTTCAAAGAAAGGTTTGGATTGACAATATCAAGGAAATAGTCCCTTAGTTATTTTAGCATTCACATACTCACTTCTCTATATTTATCATTATTGACAGCTAATATCACAAATAAATTTAGGAAAATCATTCAATAAAGTACTAAGCTTTAGTTATTTAACCGTGCCCACTACAAGCATACCAAAAGTAGAAATTATTAAAAAGAGGCATTATTGTATTGTGATAAAAAATAGATTAAGCAAAACATATAAAATCAAGAGTTAGTTATCCTAAATCCTTTTAAGGAATAAATAAGATGTGTGTGTGTGTGTGTGTGTGTGTGTGTGTGTGTGTGTGTGTGTGTGTGTCTTTATGTATGAGGGAGGGGTGTGTGGATCAACTTCTCCCTCTTTTAGCTGCCATCATTATTTTTGTGACAAAAAGGATAATAGAGCTAAATTAATTGTATATTTTTCTTGCGTTCAGGGCTCGCCAGGGTTACATAATTCATCTCATAATATAATTACATGCTGATAAAATAGAGACTATAACTAACTGCACTGAGTATTCCTATAATTTATTATATAATCAAATTTACAGAAAAATAGAGAACAAAATCTATTTAGGGAAAAAAATTGCATATTTTATTAATGACTTGCTTTGTCCTTCCTCCCCTTTCCTCCAATTGTTCTAAATACTATGCATAGGGGAATTTATTAATCTCTTCTGATGTTTAACAACAGGAATTGATTTATAGACTATCTACATTTAGCTATGAAGTCAGGAATGTAATGTCCGGGCTAGCTTTCTGGAGCATCTCTGGATATGCCTTGGCTTTTAGGTGGAGAAATGATGAAGGCAGAAGAGGCACCACAAGGCTGGTCAAAGATGGAGAAAGAAAAGTTTTAATTATTAGGAAAATTTCCCCCTTGACATCAAGAACTGAATAAAAACCATTTATTGGAAACATTTACTCACGGTTCCTAATTCTGTCCTGTGGTAGTAAACAAAAATCTAATTCCTTCTCCACATAACAGCCTTCCAGATATTTGAAGGCAATTACTTTACTGTCTATAAATCATCTCTTCTTCAGTCTAATCATTCCCAATTCTTTCATCAATCTTCATATGTTTTAAATTCAATGCCCTTTGTCATCTGACCTCAAAGGAGGGTCTTCCTTCCTTCCTTCCTTCCTTCCTTCCTTCCTTCCTTCCTTCCTTCCTTCCTTCCTTCCTTCCTTCCTTCCTTCCTTCCTTCCTTCCTTCCTTCCTTCCTTTTCTTCCTTCCTTCCTTCCTTTTCTTCCTTTCTTCCTCCCTTCCTCCCTTCATCCCTTCCTTTCTTTATCCTTTCTTCCCTTCCTTCCTCTCTTCTCCTCCTCTTCTTTCTTCCTCCCACCTTCCTTCTGTCCTTCCTTCCCTTCCTTCCTCCCTCCCTCTTTCCCTCTCTCTTTCCCTCCCTTTTTCTCTTCCCTTCTCTTTCCTTCCTTCCTTCCTTCCTTCCTTCCTTCCTTCCTTCCTTCCTTCTCCAAATTTCTATAAAAGTGTACATACCCTTTGACCTAGCAATACAGCTACTAAGACTGTATATAAAAAACAATTAAAAAGAAAAAGAAGTTATGCACAAAACAGTTATAGTTATTATTTTTGTGACGTCAAAGAATTGAATATTTAGATGATAAATACATTTGTGTATGTTTGAACATGTGATATGTGATTATGATGGTATAGTATTTTGTCATTAGAAATGGTGAGCACAATAGTTTTGGAGAGGGTGAAAGACTGGAATGATTTATACAAATTGACTCAAAGTGAAGGAAAAAAATTTAGGAGAATATTGTATACAGTAACAGTAATATAAAGATGATCAACTATGAAAGACTTAGATATTTTTATCAATACTATGATCAGAGACAATTAGAAAGGAGTCATGATAATATATAAATACTATCTCTTGAGAGTAAACTGAAGAAACTTTGAATATAGATTGAAGATTTTCTTTATTTTTCTTGCTTGGTTTTTCTTTTTTCAATATGGATAATATAGAAATATATTTTGTAGTACTTTACATGTATGATGAGTTTCATATTGCTTGCCTTCTCAATGGATAAAGGAGGAATGGATTAGAAAAATGGAATTTGGAATCCAATAATTTTAAATAAATGAGTGTTAAAATGAACAAAACATAACATTAAAAAATTAAAAATAAATACGTTCTATATCAAAATTGTAATTTTTTTTCTGGGAAGATAAAAGTATTAGCCCAAGTTTTCAATGAGCAAAAAGTTTACTAGATAAATAATTGTAGTGACAGATAATTGTAGCCTCAAAGTATTTTCAAAGATTTATTCTGTTGTGATTTGGGAGCCACCTGCCAGTGGCTGCTGGAGGTCTAACTCATCATAGAATGGATCTCTTCATGTGAGAGGAGGATGATAATGCAAATAGACTGAGAGGCAGTTGCATTGTCTGATGTCTCTCCTCTTCCCTCTGCCTCCAATTTATTTCATTTCCAATCCATAAGCAATACCTGTGTCAGTAAAGCCTGCTTTGCAACTACTTCAAATGCTATGATTTGCAGAGGTGGAGGCTCTCAGGGAATTGACTTGCCCCTTCACCTAGGCATGGTCTTTAATAATGTTATTCAGTAGAACACATGTTATCATATGTCTTATGAAACTGGAAAATAGGGGATGGTTACAGATTGTGTATCTATTTTCCAAGGATTAGATTGCCTAAGTTAGGTTCATCACGGGTGAGGATTCTTGGATTTTTTGGTTATGCAACTTACCAAGTGGTCTAATAAAAGCCTTGTGAACTTGATCAATGGAGGGAATGCTTGCACAGAAAAATCCAGATTAGTGAAATATTGAATAAGGTATTTATTTTCAAAGATGTACTAATGAAATAGACAATAAAAATAATGATGTATTAAATTTATTAAATATTTTTCTTAATACTTAAGCTCATAGCCCAACTTTTCTTTTTATAATACAGTTTATATTTTTATATAATTTAATAATAATTATTATAATGATCAAACATTAACAACAACCATGAAGATTGTTTTTTATTTTATAAAAAG
Organism: Sminthopsis crassicaudata; assembly: GCF_048593235.1. Classification (NCBI taxonomy): domain Eukaryota; kingdom Metazoa; phylum Chordata; class Mammalia; order Dasyuromorphia; family Dasyuridae; genus Sminthopsis; species Sminthopsis crassicaudata. The sequence goes on from NC_133619.1 coordinate 100,599,795, forward strand.
TCTATGTACAGATTCTCTGGTTTTTGCTTTGAAGGAAACAAAAGACGCTTTTATTTTGGTCTTGAATCATGCATATCCTAAATATCACTAGATTTTGCCTTTATAAGTAAATTTGATTTCATTTCCCATAAACATAAAGTTACAGTAATAAATAAATGGAGCAATTGGTACTTCTCTCACATATGCATATCCCTTGGTATATTAGGGAAAGAACAGCAGGTTGATTATCTCTATATTTGTAACCAGATAAACAGCAACAATGATTAAGAATGTCATTCTTCTGACTTCCTCTCCTCTTCTGTAACAGAGAACCTGGGATATTTGAATATTTTTAAAATTTTTATTTGGTGAGATTAAATGACTATTTAAAATAATGTGTTTACAATCTTATGAGTAAAGTACTTTCTCAAGGGAATGAAATGCTCCTCCATTAATTTTTCTCATTCAAATGAAAAGTGATATCTACTCTTCTAGCATGATATAATTAAGAAACAATATATAGGCATTTTCGACAAACTCCCAATGGTTGATTATTTTAAATTGTTTGTGAAAATGAAAATTCAAACAAACTCATTAGTCCAGAGTAGCAGTGGTAACAAAACAAAATCTCAAGAATCATACTGAGGATACTTATGCCATATTAAAACTGAATATCCCAAATGACAACTTTTTAAACCTTAGGTGAGAGGGAGAAACTAAACAAAAACAAAACAGACTGAAAAAAAATCACATGCACTCATATCCACAGAGAAAAATATTCTTTGAATATACAAATGACTCAATTCTGAAACACATTTTATTGGCAACTATTACTATATATCAAGGGGTTCAAAACCTTGAACAAGCCACTCATATCTGTCAATTCACACTGGTTATTGGTCTATACATCTCCTTTTGTGGGGCTTTTCAAAAAAGGCTATCTATAGTTAATGACCACTTCCTTTTTTCTTTCTTTTTAATCTGCTTTCTAATTTTACCATTCAATTGAAACCACCCTCTCCAAAGTTATTAGTAATCTCTTAGTTGCTAAATTGAAGGATCTTTTCTCAATTCTCATCTTTCTTGACTTCTCTGAAACTTTTGACACCATCGATCATCCTCTTCTGTTTAATGTTGTCATCTCTTTTGATTTTAATGACCTTGATCTCTTATTCTTTTTTCCCTGTTTGACTATTCCTCAATCTCATTTGCTAGATCTTTATCACATTTTGTCCACTAACTATAATTTCCTCCTGAGAATCTTTTCTGGACTCTCTTCTTTATTTCATTTACTTTAGCTATACCATTTCTTGTGATGATTTTATCAACTTCCATAATTTCAATTATCAACTTTGTGAACAGCTTTCTTTGATTTATATAATTATCCCTAACTACCTTCACTGCCACATCCTCAATTGTCTATAGAACATCATGAACTGGTTATCTCATAGACTTAACTAGAAAAAGTATACATGTACAAAACAGGGATTCAACCATGCTATCAGTCACTCAGACTAACAACTTAGGTGTCATCTTCAATTTCCTACTCTTTCACACATATACTCCACCAAATCCAAACTATTGCCAAGAACTATTAATTCTATTTTCAAAGTGGATCTAAGATATGTCTCCTCTCCTCTGATATTGATACTGAACTGATGTAGACTCTCAGCATCTCACAAATGGACTTTTGCAATAAATAGCCTTTGAGTTGGTCTCCCTGTTTCAAGTTTCTCCTCACCTTATTTTTTACTTATCAGTTACTTAAGTGATTTCCTTAAAGCTCAGGTCTGAAAATGTCATCCTGCTATTCAATAAACTCCAGTTGTCTCCAGGATCAACTATCTTGTTTAGCTCTTAATGTCCTTTTTAACCTTGCCTCTCCTACATTTCTTATGTCCTTGTAACTTACTGTCTTTCACAAACTCTTTGATACAGTGATAATAGCTTTTTTGTTGTTCCCCACTTGTTTGGCACTCTTATCCCCCCATACCATGAATTTTTACTGGTTGCCCCACATGCCTGGCATTTTCTCCATCCTCATTTCTATATCTTGGCTTTTGTATTGTGAAAGGATTAAAAAGTTACTAGTGTTTACCAGATGCAAGAAAAGTTAGGTGGCACAGTTTATAGAGTACTGGAACTAAAGTTAACAAGAAACAAATTTAAATCCTACCTCAGACACTTACTAGCTGTGTGATCCTAGGTAAGTCACTTAATCATATTTACCTCAATTTCCTCACATGTAAAATGAACTGGAGAAAGAAATGGCAAATGACTACAATATCTCTGCCAAGAAAATCCAAAATTCAGTCACAGAGTGTGTGACATGAATAAAATGACTCAATAATAACAGCAAAAGCAGCAGCAGCAACAACAAAAACTACGTGAATGCCATTCATTCCTATCCCATACTTCTTGAGTATAGGAATTAATTAACCAGGATTTTTTGTTTTGTTGTGTTTTGTTTTGTTTTGTTTTGTTTTTAATTTATTTATTTGACTTCTGTTAAAGAGAAAAATAGGGGTAGGCACTTAAGATTCTGTAATCTTGCCCCTTTACATATTTCTTTCATTTAAAAAATGCAGGGAGAAATGTATTTTCATTGTATCCAGTGACAAAACAATTAAGCAAAAGAATGCAAGGAATATTTTGAAAGTAGTAGCCCTCCTCAAACCATGGTTTAAGTATTTTAGTTATCATTGTTTTCAATGCAAAAAAAATCTTCATTATAAATTTACATTTGAATTTACAAGGAATCAGTAGATGATCTCTAAGCAAGGAGATGACTTCTGGGCAGAATCCTCATGAATTAGACTATAGTATTCCATCTTATGAACTTGTAATAGTTTAGAGTGAACAAATAAAATTATATTGTTTAGAGAATCTAGTATCTAGTAGACTATGATTTTGTTCAAGATATAGATGTTATAACTGAATGCAAAAGTTATATTTCATTTGTTGATTAGATCCAAAGAAAGCAGAGAGATAAATCCCTCATGTATTTATTACCTAACTTTTATCTGTTTATTTTTATATAGTTTTATATAATGTGTTTATTTTCTTGCTTACTTGTTATTTCATTCATTTATTTTCTCAGTAATAAAGGATGTAACAGAGATAATCAAATTCAAAATCAGACAGACACAAATAGGCAGACAGAATTTGGGACATGGAAGAAGAAAGCTATATGTATATAATCAGTGTTGAACAAGGAGAGTAAATTCATAATAAGGCTACTTAAGACCTTCCTATGTATCGTTTGTATCTCAAACTCTTAGAGTTTATGATCATAGATTTCAAGCAAGAGGTATCATTAGAAGTCTTCTAATCTAATCTTAAAAATTAATAAACAGAGTCTTAAAGTTAAGTGATTTGCCCAAGATTACCCACAGTAGAATTCTCTTCTCATTCAAAACCAGTAGATTTTCTACTGTACTACCATGAATTAAGATCAGTGAAGAAGGATGGAAAGATTTAAAAGCATAAGAAATAATAGTTTTCTGTGAAAATAAATTAAAATATGCTTTGCTTTGAGGTGGAAAATAAAATGAAAGTCACAGTGAGAATAAAGATTTTTCCTTGTCATTACTGTGGAAATTAGGGTTCAGTTCAGAGTTCAGAGGATGATAAGGGAATAGGTTTTTCCTGATTTTTTCCAGTTTCAGGCTTAATTACATATCCTCTTAGAGTCTATCGCTTGAAAAGCATTTATTGTTAAATACAGTGAAGGGTATAACTGGTTTCATGTGAGTCAGTCCCTGCTGCTAGAACAGTGAATAACGCTGATCCTAGGCAAGAAAAACTTTGTATATGTGGAGATGTTTATGCCTTTATAGGTATTGAAGTCTGTAGCTTTTTCCACAGTTTCTAAGGCTACTAAAGTACATCTGTATTATCTACATGAAATCCCTGTAAATGCTTGGAATTGGTACTTCTGGCCATTTTCCCATCAACTTGGCCAACTCTGGCCAGCTCCTGCAAAACTTTTTCAGTAAAAATTTACTGCATTAAAAATAATGAGGATGCAAATTATTGGGATGGGGTACTTTGAATTTACATTACTTTGAATTTATATTCCTTAACCCTATGCAAAATCCCCCCACTCATATATCCAATTTCATTCCAACTCAATCTAATAATAATTAATTAAACACCATCTATACGCTAGGAATTAAACTAAATTATGGGTATACAAAGACAGAATGGAAAGCAGCCTTGCTCTCAAACAGCTTAAATTCTAATAGGGGATATAACATATCAGTAGTCAGTATATAACATATCAACTTGGAAAGCATTGATTAAGCAGTATATATCTATATATACATCTATACACAACTCACATATGGATCCAATGCCAAATCTTGTACTTTTTATACTCAGTGAAGGGATAACCTGGGAGGAAGAAGGGATGGGGAGAGAGAACACTATTTACATTTTGTATCCTCCATTTTAGGTGATTCATAAGGACAAGTATTATTTTCAATTTCTTTGTATTCCCCTGTGGTTAGTACAGTGCCATGAAGGTACTATCTAATAAATACCAATGTAATATAGAGAATGATGTAATTACTGGGGACTGCAATAACTTGGAAATATATATGCTCAGTATTTTTTATTCATTTCAGACTAAAGTCCATCCTCTGCTCTAAACCTCTTATGACCCCGCATTCTAATGTCAGATTTAGGAGTAGGTGGTTGAGATAATATTTACTTGCTAATTTATTTTTATCATAGTAATGAGGAAAATGAGATTTATTAGACTGTAAGTTCCTAGTTGTCTTGACTTTTGTCTTGCCAATTGACTTGAATGACTCCACTGACTCACTTAAATCCAATTCGCACATAAATCTTGACATTACCCTCTTGATTGATCTTTTCAAGAATGAAAAAAAATAAACAAAAACAGATTAATCACAGCGCCAAGCACATAGCTTATTAAGTTTAGTGACAGACTGAGAAAGACAGAATTTAAGTGGTTTTCACAGGATCACTCATCTAGCAGTTGTCTGAAATTTGATTTGAAAAGCAGAATCTTCCTAACTCTAGAGCTATCTCTTATCCATGGTATGATTGAACTGCCTCTATTACCACTAACTAGGAGAGAAAGGCTTCCAGTACTTTGGTTAGAGTATTTAGCAAGTAGTTATAATGAAATATGAATTGAGATGGCATGGGGGATTCTGTGATGATTGGAATAGGAGGGGCCCAATTCAACCTGCAATGGAGGAGAGATTACCCAACCCAATGAAATCATGGAATCATCAAAATGTCAGAATACTAATTTTACTTATTCTCTAAAACACTTTCATGTAAGGGACTCAAGGAAAAGTCTCATCGTTTTGCATTTCATTATTTCTAAGAACATACCCTCCCTCTCTTACCTCTCAATAACATCTTTGTTTGGATGCTTATTTAATTTCCTTTATGATTTGCCGATCATTTCTTTTTCCATTTGCTTATATATTCTGATTAAGTGTTTTCTAATTTTATACTCTGCTTCCTAATTTAGCATCCTTTTTAAAATGCAATGAATATTTTCTTTGAATCTGTTTTGTGGTTCCCTTGATCCTATTCAAAGGCTTCAATTAGGTCACCAGTCACATAAGATGCATTTTTAGTAGGAGCTTTCAATGATGCCTATTCAGTGATACTTAGATATTACAGAATTTCAACTGACAAAATATTCTTGATTGAAATGATAAATCGTTTCATCAGAAATTATCATTGTTTAACAAAAATTCAGAGCTATTAAAATGGAGACAGATGCATTTTTAAAGTATTTTATAAATATAAACTCTTTTAATCAGAGAAAGGTTTCTAGGATAAGGAAAAAATAATATTCTGCTCATCTGAAAACCATAGCTTCTCAAAAAACATCTGTTAGTTTCCTACAAAATAGAAGGATGTTGTTGTTAGATATATTGTGCATATGGACCTGGTGTTCAGGAAAACTGAGCCAAATCCTACTATATCAACACTCTCTTATTTCACATTCTTCTTTCCCCCATTATAACTGAAGGCAACTTTGTTTAGTATCTAATATATATTTCACCTTGTTCTTCATGATCTTTTTGAAGTTAAAATAGCCTTATCCTCCTGAATTCTAATTTTTAAACTCGGGGGAAAAATGAACATACTATTAAAAATAATACAAGTTTAAGTAATTTCACAAAGTATTAAGGGAACTTCAAGTGTTAGATGTGTAGCATCATTTATTTTTCCTTGATTTTGGCAAGATTTTCAATGTGAAGATGTCTCTGGGGTAAAAAAGGAACTTTCTTTCTGTTTGAACTTATTACAAAGAAGGTGTATTTGTCATGAGAGCAAATTCTGAGGCTACTTAAATGCAAAAAAAATGGAAATTGAATTTCCCTTTGGTAACCTTTTGAGATTGTGGATTGAGTATGCAAATTTATCTTTATCTTTATTTTGATGTTAAATTGAATTTCATTCCCATCAATAGGAATAATCTCTGATAAAGCATATTTAAAAATCTTACATCTCTTATCTAGTTATGTGTAAGTAAGACATATGGTTTGAGGCTTATAATTGATTTAATAAATACTGACACTTGGAAGATGCTTATTATTAGCAAACTAAACTATATCATTTAATTCACAAATGTAACTATGAATATTATAATTTTATTGTGAATTTTTTTTCAGCTCAAACATTTTTTGAAAACAAATTACTGCTACTGCTTTCTTTTTGTAGATTTTAGTCATGGACTTGATTAATTCTGATGTTTTAAAGGGTGTTTAAAAAGCAAAGAAGACAAAAATTATTGTCTTTATTAAAACAAATGAGGATCTTTAAACAATTTAATGATTTTCAAAGTAGAAGAAAAAGAACAAGTTCTATAAGACAGAGGAAGAAAGAAATCAGAAGTGAGCAAGTGAAGGAGAGACAGAAAGAAATGAAGAATGGTAACAAAAATTTAAAAACACATCAAGAGAAAGTGGCAGCAATGGATTTTGACAAAAATGGAACCATTCAGTGAGTTATTCATTCAATGATTATTCATTCTGAGGCTATTCTACAGAAAATTCTGTGTTAGGAATGGGAGCAAAACACAGTATGATAACAAGAATGAGAAATTTTAAAAATTTAAAAAATGTGAAAATGGATAGATAAATGAATTACACAGACAAGGAAGTTTTAGAGATAAATGAAGTTGTAACAATAATAGAAAAGAACCAATTGCATATTTAGACTAGAAAATATTGTCTTAGCTATGGTTTACAGTACATTTTCAGATTGCTAAAAAATCCCAGTAGCAAATGAGACAACACAGTGAAAGAAGGACATGCAGCTTGATTTTCCCTTTTTACATGACAGGTAAGACTGAAAGGGAAAAATACATTCTCAGATATTTTAGGATAAGTATGGTTTTGTATGGAATAAACTCTAATATGAAAGTAAAAGGATTGCTTTTTTGTGAAATGAATTTATCCCAATATAAAAAGCATGCTCTTGATCTTTATTAATTCATTCAAAATATGCATGTAAATAGGGAATAGTTTATTTGCTATAGGATGGAGTTTCTCATGTTTTTATAATAACATAATTAATTTTAATAGGATTACACAAAGAATTAGTGTATTTATATAAGCATAATATAATTATATAAGCATAAAAATAATAGGATTATTCACAGTAATCTGACTTATACTACTATTTGCTCAATTATTTCCCTATACAATAGTTAAGTATTTAAATTAGAGGGAATAAAAAAATATAAATGTTTATGTTGTAATCCATTATTTAATAAAACTTAATTCATTATTTATTTGCTTATTGTCTTTTTATAAACTTTATTAGATAAATGTTCAAGACAGCATTATAAAATGAAAATAGCTAAATAAAATATAGTTATGGGGAAAAGATTAGCATTTAGTAAAAAATGAATGTAGACCCCATTCAATCCCCACTCCTTTCCAATGTTCCACTCAATTCTAGATGATGATGGTTTTAAAACTAATAAAAGTAAAACATAATTTAATTGAATGGAATATATGTGAATTTTAATTATTTATTTAGTGGTTTAATAAATATTTTTAATAACATACATCAATTTAAAAAAATGAGAGGGAGAAGGAATTTTTAAGCACCAATTATTTGCCACAAATCATAAGATACAAAGTTGTAGGGAATGGTGATGGAACAAAAGCAGAAATTACATAATCCCTGTGCTTTGGAATTTCTATTCTATTTGGGGAAAGAGCATAAATATATATTAACTCATTAGTTTTTGATGTTGTTGTTATTGTTATTTGTTTTGTTTCCCTAAAATTATACAAAGAGGATAATTTTGGGAGAGAGGTACTATCAAATGGGGGGAATCAAGAATGTTATCATATAGAAAGTAGAATGAGTTACGTTTTGAAGAAATATAGGGATCCTAAGAAGCTGGAAAGAGAAGAGTCAATTTCCATTGTGGTAAAAGCCTCTGGAAAAGCATAGAGGAAGTGGAATATGTAAGTGAGAAGCAGAAAAAAAGGGGTAAATTAGACTGAATCATACTTTTTTCATATAATTAACCTATAAACAGAGATTGAAGTCAGGGGCTTAAAGTGTCAAACAAAGAAAATACTATTTGATGTAGGAGCAATGGGGAGCCACAGGATCTCTTAGAGTAGGGTAGTGCCATGAAATCTGTTTTTCAGAAATGTCACTTTAATAGTTATTGAACAATGGATTGAATAAGAGAAAAGCTTGAGGAAGGAAAGCCAGTCACAAGTTTATTGCAAAAAGAACAACAACAACAACAAAAAAAAAAACAAAACAAAACAAAACAAAAAAAAAAAAAAAAACAATAACAAGGACAATAACAGCAACAATAACAAAAGGGTGTTTTCTTAGCTTTTCTCTTAATGAATGTACTTTCTGTATAATTTTAGAGTTTTGGCTCAAAGTTTATCAGTAGCACAATATTTGCATGAAGCACTGAACTAAGGCATATTAATCCCTAGCTAATGATCTCAAATATATGTTTATCTTTGCAACTCAAACTACATAGTGACCTGGATCTATTGGAGAATTTATTCTATTTTATAGAAATAGTTTCCTATGCTTCCAGATTTTAACAACTAAAGAGTCTGGACGGCATCTAATTATCATCTATGTGGTGGCTGTTTCCTGCCACACTACTTTAGTATCCTAGATTTCCAAAGTTTTTTTCAGGTTTCTTAGCACTCAATCCCTTTCTGCTTCCTCATATAGTCTAGAGTAGGTTAATAGACATTATCTGGGAACAAGGGGAGGAGGCATCACAAAGAAAATATTAGTTCAAAAAACAAAATCATAGCAGTATTTATCCAGCCATGTTCTGCCTTATTTATGTAGCAGAAGAATCTTTTAGGCTTTAGAATTACTTTGAATTATTACTTAGATAAATTATCAGAACATATATTTGATATTAGATAATATTAAGATTCTTTATTATCATCAAGATTTGTTTAGTGGACTTCTAAAAAGAAAACCAGACTAGGGATTGATAAAAGATGAATCAAATGCATTTTATGTTATACAATAAAGTTTTATGTTAAATAATAATTGTAATAATGGCATAAGGAAGTTATGAAATGTTACAAATTCTAAGAGAATAAACATGTACTAATTATTTCATAGGAATATGAAGCATAGATTATTTTAAATTTAAAAAATTTTTGTTCTTTCATAAAAAGGAGATTTAATTAAATAAGATTTTTTTCCAAAATGAATAAGCTCTTCCTTTAATGATTGTTGCTGAAAATGCTCTGAAATATGAATCTCTGATCTATTAACATATGTAGATAAGCAGCATAAGAACAGTGTTATCGCCTTACCTAATACTAACTTTTTTTTTTTTTTATGATTGAGTCTTTTAAAATGCAAGTTTTTATACAATCAAGGAAGCAATATAACTTTGGAAATTAAAGCAAAGAATCTAAAATATATAAAGTGTGTTTCACCTACAATCACTAATAAGAGTTTTAAATATTTTTCAAGAGTATAAGAACAATGAAAACAACATTTGTATATTTTCATTTTAATAGTAATGAAGTTCTAAGAACATTTACTGTTACTTAATCAATAGCACACTAATTCATTCAATCTTTCTCTCATGTACATGCATCATATATATATATATATTTGAAATGCATATATAAATATTATACAGATATTTAAATTTATAGTGAAATAAAATGGTTTAGATATCCTAAAAATTTAAATTTTTGTTGCCTTTAGAAATTATGTAAAATTTGCCTCTAAAAGATTGATCGCACTTTTTATAAAGCTTTTTGTGATTTTTACATGGAAGTAGCTATTAAAATGCAAAATATAGTTGTTTTTATTTATATATACTGAGTATGTATCAATCACATTATGTCAACCTAAAATAGGCAACTTATATCATTTCTACTTTCAGTGTAAGTTAAGATTGGAGTCCTGGATAAAATTTTGGAGGAATGTAGTACTTTGCTTAGAATGCTTTCTGACTTTGACAAATGAGAAAAAAAAATCTAATTCAATATATTTGCTTGATTTTTTAGATTTATGAAATTATCTATCACAAAATATTTTGGCCCAGATAGAAATTTCTAAAATTGAACATCATTAGACACAGAAAGCCATAAAAGGAACAGAGTAACTGAACTGCAAATGGAAGTGTCAAGCTCAAGATTTATATTTTGCATTATTGACTTGAACTATATAATAAATTTAGATCACATTGTACAAGGCTAACTTTGGAGTATAAGACAGCTATGTCAACAATGTTAAGTTTGTATTGATGCTTTTATATAAATATGTATATATATGTACATAAACATACATGCATATATACATATATATGTATGTCTATACACACATACACACACACCTCTTTAGATAAATGTATTGGCATTATGATGTTTTTTACAGATGAGAAGTACAAGTTTCTTCTACAACATTACTTCTGTTATAATAATGGAGTATAGTATCCTATATACTTATAGAAAGAATTTCCAATTAATACCTATTCCAGCTCTACCTTTCTGTCATTCATATTTAGTGATGGTAAATGATTTACATTTTACTCCCTTTTCCACTTATTCTAAAATCCTGTTTTATACCCAAAGATAAAATTGTTAAGGTGAAATGATTTGATTGAATTTATAAAAAAGATCATGATTAAAACTGATGCATGGTTTTAATTGTTAGCTGAACTTGGAAGCAGGGGATTGATCATGTTAGATAGAAAAAAGAATAAGTGATATGACATGGGAAGGCTACAAAATCTGAAATAAAATTGATCCCTTGGATATAGAAAGTAGCCTAGTAATTCTGATAAACTATTAAAAAATGATTCCAACATATAGATCTGATGATGTTGTAAGACTCTTACCATGCCAACCAAATGATTCCAGCATGCACAGCTCTACCTTAGGGAAATTGACTGTGGTAAGAAAAGTGTAATAAGATAGGTGAAAACTTCATCCTTAATAATTATCTGTATGTATGTATGTATATATATATATATATATATATATATATATATATATATATATATATATATATGTATATGTATATGTATATGTATATGTATGTATAATAAATGACATAATTTTCTAAAGAAGTGTCTATATCAGAGATGAAGCTACCCGGACAGCAATCAATTCTATGGAAAGAATGGACAATGGATAAATTCCTTAGGTATAATTTCAAATATCTGATAGAAAATCAGCAAATTATCTAGATTTTTTAATGTATTCCCAATTTTTAATGTTATTTTGTATCTTACTCTAGAGGGATACATCTAAAACACTGTGTTCTCTTCTCTTCTCTCTCTCTCTCTCTCTCTCTCTCTCTCTCTCTCTCTCTCTCTCTCTCTCTCTCTCTCTCTCTCTTTCTCTGTCTCTCTTCATCTTTAGATACAAATAAGAGAGCAAGAAGGTAGAAATAATCAATGTGATTTCAGAAAAGTGGACATTACCATCTCATTGGGAAATTTTCTTGTTTTTTTTTTCCTGGAAGAAGCTAAGAAAAGGTAATATATACTCATTATTTATTCATGGAAATTTTGATATTGGTAAAATGGACTGTGAGGATTGCCTGTAGTAATCCTGATTGGCAATCCATAATTGTAACAGTTCATTAATTGATATATAGGAGGCTAAGTGATGTCATAGAAATGATAGAGTTAATTGATTCTTTGAGAAAAAAAATTTATTTTATTATTATTGCTTTGTTCTAAGACTAAAGCTCTAAAGGATTTGACTAACATGGTTTTGTGTAGACAGACTGTTATGGGTTTCTGGCCACATTGTACAGCCTTATTTTGTGTACATATGATAGACAAACCAAATGATTTTTATCCAATTAAAAGAAAAGTAAACTTTAAAATGATATTTTTTAAATTCCAAAGCAGAATTGTTTCACCAGAAATTAATAAATAATACCTTTTAAAAGTTTCTTCTCTTTACAGATTTACTACATCTATTCAAAATAGTGAAATTTAATAATGAAATCAATAATATTTTCGTAATATCTTTAAGAAGTGTCTTTAGTTTCTATATAGATCTATTTCTAGGACATGTTTTAGATGTGGTATATATCTGTACTGTTTATTTGACGTAAAATGAACTTTTGGCAACAATATCCAAAAGACAATCTGAAACCTAAAATTAGTTTTTTATTTAATAATGCTCCTTGTTTCAGAAAAAGGTGTGACCGGGAGGCACATTTACATAATCATTTATTTTTGTTAAATTAAATATCACATGTGACCAAAGTAGTATTTTAAACAAATTGAATGCATATACTGAGATATTTATTTTAATTGTTTTATTATTATTTCTTTAGAATTCTGAAAGACATTTATACTATTTTTTGCCTTCCTTTATTAGAATCTAAGCTCTTTGAAGGAAAATAATATCCTTTTTCTCTTTGTACTTTTATTTCCAGTGGTTAAAACAATACATGACAATTGGTAGTCAATTAATAAATGCTTGTTCACAGAATTTAATTAAGGATATTAAAATTAGATGGACTCAGAAAATCTCTAGTTCAGATAAAATGAATTATATTTTCAGGGAGACAAAATTGACATAGGGAGGTGGGTAAGTTCTGATATTACTCATATGTACATATAATCTTGTATACCAAGAAGGGATTATAAACTACACAGAAGGTTAGAGGACCCAAAGAACATTTTGTGTTAAATGAAACATCCTGGAGTCCCCTAGAATGAGCACATTTTATAGGATATCTCTCTGTAAAGACTAGGGTCTGTTCTAGAATGGAGCCTCAGAGATAACACTGAGCCCTTCTACATAGATATTTCCTGGCTCTGACAGAAATCAGTATAAATTTAGCCTATGATTTAAAGAAAGAAGTAGATATACATAGAGGGCATAGATATTCTGAAGTATAGACATATGATGTACTAGTGATGCTATACCAGATGATAAATTTCAAGTGTGGCACCTGACAAATCTAACAAGAATTGAATGCTTCATAGAAATGTTTTTAACTTATTTCCGTGATTGAATTTGAGGTTGAATTTGATAAAACATCATTGGCAAATTTAAATTAGAAAAAGAGAGCCACAAACTATCTGTAGTAGCTTTTTTTAGATGCAGAATCAAAAGGGTCAAATTATATAAGAAATGGTCTCAGAGTTTGTAGTTTGTAGTTTCATAGCAAAAATTAATTTTTTTAACTCTGTGTCACCAAATGATCAGAAGCAGACCCCAAACTACCCATATAGTTACAGTAATTTCAACTAGAAAAGGCAACTCTAAATGTGTCATATGTGATGGCAATTACTAACCTAATCAGACTTTCATTCACATGTTACCTAAAAAAATAGAACATGAAGATGAAGATATTTAAGGAGATGAATATAGAGACAGGAGTAATAAACAAATAAGAATTTTTGACTATGAGTCTCAGAATGAAAAATAAATGTCTACTTGAATAGAAGTGAATCAGTAAAGATAAGTTATAAAGATACATATGCATGGACATGTGGATATTTGATTCCTTTCAATAAAGACTTATTAAATGGCAGTCAATAAATTGGAATTTATTAAGCAGGACACTCTGTTAAGTTGTAAGGGGTACAAAGAAAGGAAAAAAAATAAAATCTCCCTCCTCTTAAAGAATTTATAGCCTAATGGAAGACAAGTTTAAAATAGCTGTAAACTAAAAAAAAAAAAAAAAAAAAAAAAAAAAGTTAGAGATGGATATTTCAGGACAGATTCAGATGGAGCTCACTAAGATTAAGGAGAACTGGGAATGACTTTCCATAGACGATTAAAATTTAACTAAGCCTTTAAGGAAGGTAAGAAACCAATTTCTTTTTCTAAATTTTTTGGAGGCAATTGTGTTTAAGTACCTTACTCAGGTAAGTGTCTTAGCTGGATTTGAACTCATGACTTCTGACTTCTTAAACTCATGAACTTGTGACTTCAGGGCTGGTTCTCTACCCATTGTTCCACTTATCTGCCTCTAAAAAAATTCTATTGAATATACTACATCTTACTTCTCACCATCCAGGATTTTAACTTTCAAAATTTATAGTTCTTATACACTCTTACTCCATATATCCAATCAGTCACTAATAATCAATCTTATCCAACCTGTCTCAACCACAACATCTCCTCCCTCCCTCCCTATGTCACTTCTTACATATATTAGTTCAGGTCAACATCAATTCACCTATAAATTATTGCAATTACCTAAGAATTGATCTCTCTGACTCAAATCACTGCCCAATTCAATCTATATTTCAGTTCCCAAATCAATTTTCCTTAAGTGCAGGTCGTGGTTTCATCATCTCCTTACTCAGTAAATTCAAATTTGTTACCATTGGTTCTAGAATAAAATATAAATTTTACTATTTGTCTATAAAACCATTTCAATATCTAGCTCTAAAATATGTTTCCAACTTCATTTTCCTGTTTTCTCTAATGCACCCCAAATTGGCCTCCTTTTTCTTTCTCACACATGATTCTATAATTCTTATCTCTGTGCCTTTATACTGATTGTTGGTATAACTACAACTTTCTGACCCTATGATTCTCTTAAACTTTCTTACTTCCTTTAATGCACCCCAAATTGGCCTCCTTTTTCTTTCTCACACATGATTCTATAATTCTTATCTCTGTGCCTTTATACTGATTGTTGGTATAACTACAACTTTCTGACCCTATGATTCTCTTAAACTTTCTTACTTCCTTTAAGGCAGTTCCAGCATACAATCTACATTCCCTTTCTTCATTACCATTTATTTAAAATATTTATTGAGTAAATTTTATCATGTGATACTGGTGAGTATAAGCTTTTGAGACATAGACTAATTTGTATCTTTGTGTTGCTATCTCAGGTGCCAAGTTTTATAGTATGCAATAGATATGTAATGCTGATTGATTGATTTTAATATTGGGTTATTTGTGAGTGTCATGTTTTGCTTTTCTTATTTTACTCCAGAAATTTTAAGTAGCTATCCCTCCCTCCATGCATCCTAATTCCCTTAACTTCCTTCAGATTGCAGCTAAAATTCCTCTTATAGAGTTGCCTTTCCTAATCATATGTATATTTCTTTCCCCTTTATCATGGATATTGTTTGATCATTGTTGTTTGCACATTTCCCTTCCCTAAAACTATGACTTTACCTAACACACATAGGTACACACACACACACACACACACACACACACACACACACACACACACACACACACAAATGGTGAACTCCACATACAAAAGCATTTTCTTCTACCTTTCTTCATATATTCAGAATTCAATATAATATCTGGTATAAAATAGGTGTTTAATAAGTACCTATTGACGGATAGTTCAATAAAACAAAACTTTGCTTATACCTTCTCTATATTCAAAATGCCATTCCCTACTACACATTAACAGTCAATGTCAACAATTTTTTTATTTTATAATTATAAATTTTTTGACAGTATATATGCATGAGTAATTTTTTTATAACATTATCCCTTATATTCATTTCCCCAAATTATCCCCTCCCTCCCTCTATTCCCTCCCCTTGATGACAGGCAATCCCATACAATTTACATGTGTTACAATATAACCTAGATACAATATATGTGTGTAAATTCAATTTTCTTGTTGCACGTTAAGTATTAGATTCCGAAGGTATAAGTAACCTGGGTAAATAGACAGTAGTGCTAACAATTTACATTCACTTCCCAGTGTTCCTTCTCTGGGTGTAGTTATTTCTGTCCATCATTGATCAACTGGAAGTGAGTTGGATCTTCTTTATGTTGAAGATATCCACTTCCATCAGAATACATCTTCATACAGAATTAAAGTGTACAGCGATCTTCTGGTTCTATTCATTTCACTCAGCATCAGTTGATGTAAGTCTCTCCAAGCCTCTCTGTATTCCTCCTGCTCGTCATTTCTTACAGGGCAATAATATTCCATAATATTCATATACCATAATTTACCCAACCATTCTCCAATTGATGGGCATCCATTCATCTTCCAGTTTCTAGCCACTACGAAAAGAGCTGCCACAAACATTTTGGCATATACAGGTCTCTTTCCCTTCTTTAGTATTTCTTTGGGATATAAGCTCAATAGCAGCAATGCTGGATCAAAGGGTATGCATAGTTTGATAACTTTTTGAGCATAGTTCCAAATTGCTCTCCAGAATGGCTGGATTCTTTCACAACTCCACCAACAATGTATCAGTGTCCCAGTTTTCCCACATCCTCTCCAACATTCATCATTATTTGTTCCTGTCATCTTAGCCAATCTGACAGGTGTGTAGTGGTATCTCAGAGTTGTCTTAATTTGCATTTCTCTGATCAGTAGTGATTTGGAACACTCTTTCATATGAGTGGATATAGTTTCAATTTCATCATCTGAGAATTGTCTGTTCATATCCTTTGACCATTTATCAATTGGAGGATGGTTTGATTTCTTATAAATTAGGGTCAGTTCTCTATATATTTTGGAAATGAGACCTTTATCAGAACCTTTAACTTTAAAAATAGTTTCCCAATTTGTTACTTCCCTTCTAATCTTTTTTGCATTAGTATTGTTTGTACAGAAACTTTTAGTTTGATGTAATCAAAATCTTCTATTTTGTGATCAATAATGATCTCTAGTTCTCCTCTGGTCATAAATTCCTTCCTCCTCCACAGGTCTGAGAGGTAGACTATTCTCTGTTCCTCTAATCTATTTATGATCTCATTCTTTATGCCTAAATCATGGAACCATTTTGATCTTAACTTGGTATATGGTGTTAAGTGTGGATCCATATCTAATTTCTGCCATACTAGTTTCCAGTTTTCCCAACAGTTTTTTCCAAATAGTGAATTTTTATCCCTAATGTTGGTATCTTTGGGTTTGTCAAAGACTAGATTGCTATAGATGTACCCTTTTTTGTCCTTTGTACCTAATCTGTTCCACTGATCGACTCGTCTATTTCTTAGCCAATACCAAATGGTTTTGGGGACTGCTGCTATATAATATAGCTTTAGATCAGGTACACTTAGACCACCTTTCTCTGACTTTTTTTTTCATTAGTTCCCTTGCAGTTCTAGAATGTCAACAATTTTTTAAAAGCTCAAAACAAATACCACTTCATCCTTGAAATTATTTATATTTCTTACTATCTAATATAATTTCTTGATCTTCCTAATTTTCCGAATTCCTTTGGACTTATTGTCTGTTCCACTGAGTACGTTGTATGGTTTTTATTTTTCACATGTATTTCTTCCAACTGACCACTTTTGACACAAAAAACCTTTGACTTCTACTTCTATTGAATCACCAGCATCCTAAACACATGGTCAATGTTCAATTCATATTCACTTACTGAATTATATATTCACATATTCAATCAATTTATATTCACTTTCACGCAAGGTACATTAAAATATTCACATGTATAATACCAAAATATTGAGTAATTTGATAAATTCTGCTGAAACATTGTTTACTGAAACAATCAGTAAAATTGTTTATTTGATGCAATCAGAAAACAAAAGATGACTGAAGTTTTTCTTATTAATGCTTGTTTTTTTGTTTTTTTGTTTGTTTGTTTTTTAACATGTAGATACAAACAGCCAAAACCTTCTCTATATTAATATTTATTTCTACCTTGGACTTGAAGGAAGAACTGATCTGAATTCAACTGAGGAAACACATATAGAAGGTTTTAGTATCTTCCATGCTTTTTGGCTAAACTATTGTCAATACGATTTTTATTTGTATATATACAACCATATATACATATACACATACAAATAATGCATATATGCATCACATATATGTATGTGTATACACATTTACATGTGTGCTCACACATATATGCATGCATGCAATATGGTTACACATTTGTATATATGAGGCAAGTTACCTATATCATGCATATAAATATATGCACATATGCATGTGTGCATGCATATGATTGTTGCATTGGGTACTCAATATATGTTTAAACATATACACAAACGTGCATATATTTGTATATGCATGTGTTAGACGTACACATGCATACACATATACATGCATTATTATTTACATACACACACGCATATATATATATATACATATATATCCATATATACGTATATATGTATGTATGTATGTATGTATGTATGTATGTATGTGTGCGTGTGTGTATGTGTGTATATTCAATCCTTTTCTGATTTACTGGAGCTGTTTTAGAAGATTTAGACCTTAAGTTGAACCAGTTGTTTAAAAAAATGGTATTACCAGAAACTTTTTAGCCATATTGATCTTTTTCTTAGGGAGGATATTAATGACAGTTTTTATTTATACAAATAGTGTTATCATGGACTATTTTTGGCTTACCTTTTTATTTTAAAATGAAGTATAATTAATGCTTTTCACGTAAATTCACATAATAATTATCACAAATTGATAGTTATTTGCCACTTCCTGTTTAGATGAACAAATCATTGGGGGAAAAAAGAAAATGATGGCAGGGAAGCATTTGATAGACAAACAGTATTCTGGCATTATATGAATGTCCTTCCAGAGTACTCTTTTCCTTTAGGTCATAAGTACTCAGGATATTTAACATCTTCACTTGGATCTTAAATGTATTTTTTCATTTACATATCACCTTACTTTAAATGAATGTTTCATTTATGTTTCTGTAGTCATTGTTTCTTTTGTTTTCTTGGTTCACTCATCAGTTCATAAAATCTCCACAAAATTTTCTTCAAATCCTCAATTTATTCAGTTCTTTTTCTTCATACTAAAATTTGATATTCCATTATATTAACATGCCACAGAACATTTTAACCATACCCCAATAAAATCTGATTTAATTTCTTCATTAATATAATTTTTGTGCTATGTTTGGTTTGATATATGTAATGTACTTTTTTTTTTTCTGTCTTGGGCTTGGTGCACATTCCAGGTCATAGGAATTCTTATTCACTTTTTGTGTAATAATTTCAAATCCAATTAAGGATTTTTGATAATTATTATTTTTTTTATTAATTCAAACTTAAAATGTTTCACAAGTCTACTCAGAAATACTGAGAACTGTCTTTCTACAGTTCTTAAATTAATGATGCCTGTATTTTGTCATCTTCACTAATTTGTATGTTGTGAGAACTCAGAGCCATTTTACTTGCATTCCCATATAATAAGTTATATGGAATATATTTTAATGGATATTTTATTTTGTAATTATTTTGAAAATTGCTATGCCACATTATGTAACCATTTGTATATTAGGAAATAACCTTTGATATTTAAATATTTGGAACAATGCTTCTGTAGGGGGGGCAGAGCCAAGATGGCGGAGAGGACACACACTTCATTCTGAGCTCCCTTCTACCCTCACTACTGATTACCAAATTCAGCCTCTGAAATAGTGTTTGACTGGTAGAACAGATTACCAGCCAAGGATAATCTGGAAGATGCCCAGAAAGGTCTGTCTTGATTGGGTGGAGGCCAGCACAGGCAGGGAGAAAGAACTTGAAGGCTAGCCCAAGCTGAGCACTGCGGGGTGTGGTCTCCACAGCTGGGGAATTTTCAGGGAGGACTCTACCACAGGTTGATTGCTCTGCTTTGGTTTCAAAGCAGTAGATCAGAAGGGAAAGTACAAAAAGGCCAAAGGTAGAGTGTGCCCCAAAACGCCAGCATTAAACATGACTTGGCCACATCCACCCAGTACTGGGAGTAACTCAGTATAACCACAGTGCAGCTGCTCAGACCCTTTCTGCAGCTCGGTGTTCTTTATCATTTTCTTCTCCAGCTTATTTGATAAATGGAGAAACTGAGGAAAACAGGGTTAAGCAATTTATCTAGGGCTGCATAGGTATTAAGTGTCACAAGTAAAATCTGAACTCAGGACTTCTTGCCTGGAGGCCAATCACTTTATCTCCTGTACCACTTATCTGCCCCAATTAGAATCTGTGCCAATTCCCAAGGCCAGTCACTCTTCACAGCCTGTTTGCAGGAAAGCTACTGTTCTTCTATACCTGTCTGTAGAGGAAGCTTGCCCTAAAGGCAGACAACAAGGGCTTTTAAAAACATGAGTAAAAAAAGCCAAGTTAACTATAGATAGCTTCTATACTGAAAGAGAACAGATTTCCAACCCTGAGAAGACTAATAGCAGACAATCTCCAGACAAAACCCCAAAGAAGGATATATCTTGGTCCCCATCACACAAGGCTCTCCTAGAAGACATTATAAAAGATCTTCAAAGAGAGCTACAAGAAAAATGGGGAAAGGAAAGAGAAGCTCTACAAGACAGTATGGAAAAGGCAAATAACTGATTAAAAGAAATAGTACTTTGGTCAAGTCCCTCAGAATCTTAGCTGTGAAATGAGTTCCCTGATATGAGTCTATCCTCTCCACTACTGCATATTTAGGGAATATTTGCTCTAATAAAATATTGATCAATATTGAGGTAGTTGTTGTGGACAAAGGGAAAACCTCTACCCAAGAGATCAGATGGTTCAATAAAATGAGCAGATATTTGAAATGTCCCATAGGGAAAAGTTCAGTTAAGTCTACATGTATGTTCTGAGGGAGTCTTATACCAGGTGGTGAGCTACCTTGAGAAGCATGGTGCTGAGCAGTCTTGTTTGTCTTTTGACTAACTAGACAGCTATCCACCATTTGACAGGTCAACATATATAATCCAGAAGTTACATACTTACTTAGTATAGCATAGAATCAATACCAAGCTGAGAATTAAGAAACTATCTATTCTCCTTGAATAATCTCCAGAGTTCTATAATCTCTCTTTTTCCAATATACTATCTACTTCCCTAAATTCTCTATCATTTGTTTAAATTTGTCTAAATCTAAACTGCATATTAAGGTCCCTAGTTATTATAGTTATGCTATCATTTTTTTCTTCCCAAATTAAGGGAAACTTTAAAAAAAAGTTTTATATAATGTCCTGTTATGTGCATGTACCAACTATCTTAAAAAGCCTTAGGGCAGTTTTACTCTTGTTAAAACTAAGGGGATACCATATTGGACATTGATTCATATGTATATATACCTTTTAAGTGCACTATATTCTTTTTACTCATTACTTTATATCATGTTTATATTCACTATAATTTCAGATTCTAATTGGGGCAGATAAGTGGTATAGGAGATAAAGTGATTGGCCTCCAGGCAGGATGTCCTGAGTTCAGATTTTACTTGTGACACTTTATACCTGTGCAGCCCTGGCTAAATTGCTAAACCCTGTTTTCCTCAGTTTCTTCATTTATCAAATGAGCTGGAGAAGAAAATGACAAACCATTCCACAATCTTTGCCAAGAAAACCCCAAATGAAATCATGAGTAGTTGGACATGATGGAAACAACTATGCAGCATCTTTATTTGTGTGCTTGCTACCAATTTTTAAAATTTGATCTGAAGCAAACTATTTTTGTTCTATTTCCTCATTTTGTGTTTCAAATTTGTTCTTTGTGAAAAAATAGTATTGGAATCTGTTTCCTAATCCAGTCTACTATTCTTCTCCATTTTATGGAATAATTCAACCTATCTGCATTAAAAGTTATGTTTATTAATTTTATTTTACATATATGTTTATATAAATATACATATGTATGCATATATATGTATATGAAATCATTTCACCCTCTACTTTTGTACTTTTTCTTCTTTTTGCCGTCATTTCTCTCCTTATAAATAAGAAAAAAAGATGGCAAAAGAGATTTTGCCTGACATGATATTATAAGCAAAACAACTGGTTTCCTCTATAGTTCAATTGAAATCTTTATCTTACCTGAATGTCACCCAAGCTTTTTATTTGTTTGTTTTGTTTAATATTTGATTCATAATCTCATATTTTTCTATTCCTTTGTCTCTCCTATCCTCCTTCTTAAATCCCCCTTTTCCCCCATCCCTTGTTATCATTCCCATTTATATTCATTTTGAGTTTCATGTATTTCTGTGCTGATCTCTTAGTTTCACTCTGTCTCTGTGTGTCTCTTTGTCTCTTTCTCTGTTTCTCTCTGTATCTGTCTTTGTCTCTCTGTCTCTCTCTCTCTTCCTTCCTCCCTCACTCTTTCTCCCCTTTCTCCCTTTGTTTAGTACAGATTAAGGTGAGTTCACAGCATACCTATGTTCCCTGCCATTCACTCACACTTTCCCCTATAACTATAGACTCTTTCTTTTATGTACCACTATTAAGTAATAGTAGTTTTTTTTTTATCCTTTAGTACTCTGTTCCTCATTTTTATCTTTTCTTGTAATATAAAAACAGAATAAAGAATATATCAATCTTCATTTTCTCTATGATGTTTAAATTATTAGTATCTTCTAAAGACATTAGTTTTTTTCTACATTAACATATAACTTGTTCTATATACTATTTTTTGACAAATATTTGTGTCATTTTTATGTTGTTTTATTTCCAGCATTTTTATCTCAAAATATCAATTTACTTCTTACCTTTTCATCATGAATGCTTGGAAATCCTGTATTAAAGTTCATTTTCTGCTGTGGTATTTTACTTGTTTTACCAAATAGATTATCCATGTTTGTAATCATTTATCTCTCACATTCCCAGTTTTGGCTTGTTTTACAGTGGCAAATGATAGTCACCAATAGAGGGGAGAAAATCAGAAATTAAGCAAGAGGGGATAATAAGGGAAAACCCTAAAATTGATCTCTTAATTTTTTTGAGCATTTTAGGCATGGAAGACAGCCATTGATAATGTTCTGTCAGAGGATGTAATATTTCTTTAGGGAACAACCAGAAAGTACTGTCACTGAATTACAGAATATGTGGCAGAAAGTAAGGTACATGGAGACTGAAAAAGAGGGTTATACAGGTATTTGAATGCTAGATTTTATATATGATCTCAAAAAGTAGTAAGATGTCATTGGATTTTCTTTGCAGGGTGGGATATTTTCAGAAATTTGCTTTAGGAAGACCTAATAGCAACTGGCATGGAAGATGTAGTGACTTGGAGAAAAATACTTGAGGCAGAGAAACCAACCAGTAGTATATTTGTAAGACTGATGAAAGCCTACATTAGCCTAACAATTGTATTAACAGAAAAAGAGAGGGGAAAGGAAAGGGATGAAGAGAGAGGGAGGAAAAAGGGGAGGGAGAGAGGAGGAGGGGGAAAGAGGAAGAGAAGGAGAGAGGAGAGTTTTAATTGAGGAATATACTAGAGATGTCATGGTGGTAAAATTGAAAGGTCTTATGATTAATTTGGATACAATGAATAAAAGAGTAAGGAATTGAGGACGATAACAGTGATTAACGCAAATAAAATAATTAAAAACTTAAAATTTGGAAAAAAAAGAAAAGTTAATTTTAAATTTTTTGAAATGTTAAATTTTCAAAGTGTAATGAGAAATGTTCAATGAAATAAGTAAAATATACTGTAAAAAAGAAACAAGTTATTTTTAAATTCATATTCCATTCATAAAAAAGAATACCATAATCTAGATCCATCCTTAGTAAACACACTTAGTTCTTGGATTAGGAATTAATGTTTAGAACACCAAAAGTTAAGTTAATATTCACAAATGCTCTACAACTAATTCATTATTAACATCTTATGCTCTATAAACAATTTTTACTGTAGAAGCAGAATGGACCATATACAACTAGGGGCCCTTTTGTTGCTTGTTTGTTTTAACTTGTGTATCACTAGAACTCAGGATTAAATTATTTATCATATAGTGGTCAACAAATAATGATGAGCTTTTTTATTTGTTTTGTTTGTCTTTGTTTTTGTTTTCATCTTCAGCTATTCTAGTATTGGAAGGTAGATAGAATGTCAGTAGGAAAAAGGCCAAAATAATTTCTAATATGGTAGAATCTGTTGAGTCTTAACACTGTGATACCATATCCTTCAGGATTCCAGGTTTATCCTCATCTGATCAAAGGACATGAGAAGTTTTATTGTATTTTCATCTGTCCCCATAAGATGCAAACTATTTAAAAATAAAAATGGTGTTGATTTTATCTTCATATTTTTGATATCTGGAGCAGCATCGTGCACATTGTAGGTGCTTAATAAAAGCATATTTGGTTTTTTCCTTTTTTATTTTAAATATTTATAGGACAAAGGTATAGATGGACAAATTTGAATGAAGTGATTTCACACACACACAAATTTCACATTCACAATCATATTCAAAATATATATAATCTGTAACATAACATTTTAACAAAAATATATAAGCAACAATAACTACAAAAAGAACAATGTTATTGTGCAATTGGGGGCATGGGATGTTCAAATGTTTAGTTAGCTTATGAGATAGCTTTATAAACATTAACTTTTATGTACTTTAAATGTCAACAAATAGGCAGAAATGCCCTTCTCTCCAACTTTATTATTCATCCTTCAAAGTCTATTAATTATAACAATTCAGTGAATCCTTCTATAGAATAAATATACAAAATTTAAAAATACATAATATTACATGAATGGAGAATATACAACCCTCAGGCATTTATTTTCCAAAGCAACCACAAGAGATGGTAAATTAAAAACTAATACAACAACCTCTCACCACTTAAGTTCTATAAGTTGATAATTTGTATGGTCCATGAATGATATTATTAATATTCAGATGGCCCTTGGCAGAAAAAATGTTTCCATACCTATGCTCTAGGGAGACCTTTCTTTTAAAACTGACTATAAAATTTCAAAGAGGAGAATTATTTTCAATAGTCAAAATGATCTCTGTAATATAGTGAAACTATATCAATTCCTTTTAATTAAATGTAGACATTCTGAGCTTTCTGAAATAATGAATTCTTCTCCAGGACACAAAGTGAGACAGGCCTTCTTCTCTTGTCAATTATCCCCTAATGGTGAATTATATTTGTTCTCTCTTGTTCCAGGTCAGGGCCATTTTGTATATGACAATAGGCCAAATATTTAATTGGTTAAATATACTGTATGTGGATAAGTACATTTTGTGCTTTTCCTGTGCAAATTACCCTTGTATAATTATGAATCATCAAAATGGCCCCAAGCTACATATTATACAGAAGTTCACCTCCAATTTCCTATTTCTTCCTGAAACAGAGATCGAAATTGGGAAAGCAACACAAATTAGTCTGCTAGATCTGACAGGTGTTCATTTTAGAATTGAGGCTTTGATTTGGTTGCATAAGGAGGAAGTGAGATTTGTCTAAGCATAACATAAAGCAATAACTCAGAAGAATTAATGAAGTGAAAGAGTGAAACTAAGTACTAGCAGTTATTAAAAATGTTTATAAGGTTGATTCCATATTGAAAACATAAAAAGCAAAGGTATTAAACCATGGTAACAAAAATATTGCAGCCATTAGATTTCATTTGGTGCTTATGGTGCATTGTACCTTTCATTTACATGCTGAAAATATTTCATATAACTTTTTTTTTTTTTAGCATTTATCATAAATATCCTGTCTGTCTAATGTTTGACTAATCACTATGACCTATGTAGGCCCATAGACTTTTACATTCATGACACTTTTCTATTCTATATTCCAAAAAGAAAATTCTCATTTTTTTCTTTCCATATATCTTTTCTTAATAAATAATGAAAACATTTGGAAATATTTTACTTGATAATACTTAAGCTTTTCTGAACCTGGCACAGACAAGGCAAGAATTTTTTTGAGACATTTGTCATCATTCCAATATACACTATACATAAATTGAATAAGTTATTAGTGTTATCAATCTTAAGATTACATATATGTTAATTTCTAGATAATAGAAATTTATTTCTGCCATTTCAATTTGCCTATTTAGCCACTCTTTAATCCTAACTAGAGTTTCTATTAGCAGTTATTGATATCCAAATTTAGCATATCAAATGTAGAAAATAAATAACAGATCTGATATGATGACAAATTTAAATTTCTGGAACATTTGAAGAGACAAAATTATTGCTTTCAATTTATTCTGATCTAATTAGCAGATAAAGTATTTGATTTTATTGAAATACCAAATATATTTTGGTAAAATGTTCCATTAAAAGTAGGAGTGTATATTCATTTTCATAAAGTGTAATGTCCTATATAATATTATTTTGTCAGTTTTTTTCAAAAGTGTCTATCTATGTTGCTATATGAGACATCTTTGGTTCTTACAAATGGATGATTATTTCAAATATGTCTCTTCTCTTTTTTTCCCTGAGAGACAAAAAAAAATGTTAAAAGTGCTTGTCATATGAGAGTAGAAATAAATATAGAAATATTCAATGACACGTCTACGAAAATTTTTTTCATTTAATAAACATGAAAATAAGATTTTATTTTTACATTATGAACTATATTTCACAAGTTCCAAGACACATTAAAATTTTAACATATGTTGTGAGCTATCAGTGCAAAGCCTATCCCTTTCATGGCTAAGGTTGAAACAGTAAATAACATTGGTCAAGAGACTATTGTATCTTTTGAAGCTTTTGAAGTTATCCTTAACATTGATCTACATACAAAACAATGATGTTAGAAAATTACCAGTTTGCTTCCTCCTTCTCTGGCGTTTACCCTCCTCCTTTTTCTATAGCCCTCAATAACATGCAAACTCCTTCAAGGCAAGATGTGTTTAAATGTGGATGTGTTTTGCCATTTTTTCATTCCCAGTCCCTAACACATACTAGCAGCTTAATAAATGTTTATCACATTGATTTGGCTTCAATTAGAGCCTATTTGGGCTAAATTCAGCTATTATTTTGCTCTATTTGGACACAATGCTAAAGATCTGAAAACTTAAATATCAAATGAAGGCAGTTAGGATATCTTATGCTTTTGTCTTATTTGGGCCAAATTAATTATGAAGTGAATTGAACTAACATATCTGCTACCACGTTGATATGAACCAATAGGAAAAAAAAAAGAACAAAAAGTAAAGGAGGTGAATACTTATCTAAAGCTAATCAAAACTAAGAGAATTTGTTAATTCCCTTTTTCTGAATTTAAATTCAGTAAAAATTATATGGCTTATAGAGTGGTAGAATGAGAGAGAGAGAGAGAGAGAGAGAGAGAGAGAGAGAGAGAGAGAGAGAGAGAGAGAGAGAGAGAGAGAGAGAGAGAAAGAGAGAGAGAGAGAGAGAGAGAGAGAGAGAGAGAGAGAGAGAGAGAGAGAGAGAGAGAGAGAGAGAGAGAAAAGAGATGAGACTTAGAATACATTATATTTGGAATCAGGGGAACTGGATTAATATTGTGACCTTTGCTATATGGCTTACCTTTTCTGAACTTCAGTTTTTTTCATCTTAAAATGTGATACAGTGGAATTTCTCCTGGATTTGGAATCATTAAATTTAAATTCAAAGTTCACTTCCTTTTTGGTGTTTTTCACCTCCCTTCCTGAGAAGTTAGGGAGGATATGATCACCTTCTTTTTGGTGTTTTCACCTCCCTTCCTGAGAAGTCAGAGAGGGCATGACCACCTGTGTTTTACAACAAAAGAAAGAGGGAGATGTAGAGGGCAGAAGTCTACTTAAATCTAGGTCAGCAAGATACCTATAGTTAAGTACCTATTCAATGTCAGATAATGGTTCTCTATGGTGATATAATAGTTGTTCATTCTTAGTGTGATGTAGTGATGGAATTTTACAGGAGTATTTAAAGGAAGTCTCAGACACAGAAGACTTTCTCTCAACCTCAGCTCTCAGCCACAGACACAAGAGAAGATGCTAGATCCCATTCTCAATCTTTGACCAGACATGTGGCCCTCTTGCCTCTATATTCCTCCACTAAGACCAAGGACTCAGGCTTATCCCAAGGTCCTCCAGAGAGCTAGTCCAGACTTTACAATTTCTTCCTGAGGAAAATGAATTCAATTGAACTAGATGCTCTATTTTCCTCTAAACTTACATCTGTGATAAACTGATCTCTAAAGAACTTTTCAATACATCTGTTTCAATATTTGCTGTTCTCTAAAAAGAGAAGTTTTATTTATTATTTCATATTGCCCTTATATGAAAAGATCAGATTCAAAGTACTTTTGTATGCATATGGTTTGAAGACAATAAAGAAAGCCTTTTAAAAAATTAAATCATAACACCTGTTATGAATTATCTCTAGAGAATAAATACTTTTGGAATTTTCCAAGTTTCTCTCTCTCTCTCTCTCTCTCTCTCTCTCTCTCTCTCTCTCTCTCTCTCTCTCTCTCTCACACACACACACACACACACACACACATCATTTATATACAATTATTGTTGGCAGTTTGAAAAAAAATAAGTGTTTGCAGTGCTCTCTAGTAGAAATGCATTTTAGTCTACTGCCAAGCTCTGGTCGTGAGTCCACATTAGCAGAGTTGCTATATCTTTACAACAACTGTATTCCAATTTTCTATGTAGCCACTCCTTTTCTTGATATCGGGAGAGATATAAACATTTAGTTATTAATACTCAGGTTATATTTTTCCTTTCAGATTTGATCAGAAAAACTTCATTTCAATTTCCAGAATTTCAATTATTTTTCTTAATGTGCATTTGACATACATCAAGAAACCAATATTTCCATATTCAAATCATTATAAATTAAGTCATACTTCTCTAGTATGTATAATTAATAATGTAAAGAAAATTCAACATAGTTCCAATCTTATACTCTTTTTTCTCTACCTTTAAATTCCTTTCTGTTTTCTGCTTTTTATAAGAGCTAGAAATACAGCACCCCCCATAAAAGTTCATTCATAGGACTTTCTTTATAAATTTTCTTTAATGATCTAACAGCTATCATGTTTTTTTCATCATCCTTGGAAATCAGATGGATATGAAGGATAAATTCAAAGAACCTATATTTGTCTCATTATTAGTGTTTTAAAGAGCCTTAAAAATATGGCTATTGCTAATTGAATTTTGTTTGATGAATGCTTGTATCCCTTGAAAAATTATTGTGGAATGATTCTAGTTTTTACTTATTTTTTTTTGTTTTGCTAAAGATTTTCATTTACAAAATATATGCATGGGTAATTTTTCAACAGTGACCCTTGCAAAACTTGTGTCTAATGCATGTTAAATATGTTAAAATATATATTAAATCCAATATATTTATACATAGTTATACAGTTAATCATATAAAGAAGGAAAAATAAAACTGAGAAAGAAAACAAAATGCAAGCAAATAATAACAGAAAGAGTGCGATTGCTACAGATGTGTAGATGGCTCTCTTCATCACTGAACAAGTAGAACTAGTTTTTATCATCTCATTGTTGAAAAGAGCCATGTCCTTCAGAATTGATCATAGTCTTCTTGTTGACATGTATTATGATCTCCTGGTTCTACTCATATCACTTATCATCAGTTCATGTAAGTCTCTCAATTGTCTCTGAAATCATGTTGCTGGTTGTTTCTTACAGAACAATAATATTTCATAACATTCATGTACCATAATTTACTCAGCCATTCTCCAATTGATGGGCATCCATTCAGTCTCCAGTTTCTTGCTACTACAAAAAGGGCTGCCACAAACATTTTTGCACATGTGGGTCCCTTTCTCTCCTTTAATATCTCTTTGAGATATAAGCCCAGCAGAAACACAGCTGGGTTAAAGGGTAAGCACAATTTGATAACTCTTTGGGCATAGTTCCAAATTGCTCTTCAGAATGGTTGGTTCATCTAAACCCAGAGAGCAGGAACTGATTGTGGATGATAACATTCTCATTCTTCTTTGTGTTGTTCAGTTGCATTTTATTTTCTTACTCATTTTCTTTCCTTTTGGATGTGATCTTTCTTGTACAGATAATTGTACAACTATGTACAACTATGTTCATATACATTATCTTTTATATTGCATTATCTTTTTTTGTCATCTTAGCCAATCTGAGAGTTGTGTAGTGGTACCTTTCATTTTTTTTTAATCAGAAAATGTTGTTACAATGACACCTTCCAACCCAATAACTTATTTCTAAGCAATTGTTTTGTGTGAAATGTTTGTAATTATATGAATCTGGTTTTCCATTGATCACTATCCTAAGGTTAAAAAATGTTCTTTTAATTCAGAATTATATTTAATATGTTCTTGCCTATTCCTCTAATTTGGTTATGATATAATTTTTTTCTATCAAGATCATTTATATATTTGAAGCTTTATGGGTGTGTGATATGAGATGTTTTTCTAAAAATGATTCTCTTGACTGCTTCTCAGTTTTTTAGGTGTTATGCCAAATGGTAAATTAAGTCCTAGGACTGGGGACTTACATTTTATCAAACACTCCAGTACTCTATTCAGTTACTTCAAGAGGTGGACTACTTAATACATTCCAGTGAATGATTTTTTTTTCTATTTTTATTAAACTGGTACATCTTATTTTTTATTTCAATGTACTACATTTTGAAATCCAGTAAAATGCATCATTTTTCCATATATTTTTCTTTCATTTCTCTTGATATTCCTCCAGATTGTGTGTATGTATAATTTCTAGATAGTAAATATGCTTGACTGGCATATCACTGAATATAATAATTGATTTAGGTAGAATTTTTATTTTTTTTATTGTCTTCGTATAGGACAATTGTATGCATTTTAAGAGTATTTTATAGTTACACTTTGAAAGGAGAGTTCACAGATAATCCTGTAGTTGTTTTAGAATGTTTTTTTTTTCTTTTTATTTCTAATTGAATTTCTTTATAACTAGATCAGAAAACATATACATATATAGGTGTATATGTATGTATATAATACATAGTTTTCATATTGTTTTATTGAAATGCTTGTGCAAATTAATTTTTTCTGGAATTTTTATGAATCTCTAAGTAGAACAATATTGTATTTGGAAAAGTCTTCTTATTTATGCTTATTTGTTCAATTACTTTATTTTAAAGGTAGATTGATGTGGTTTGTTACAGTGTTTTAATATTTACTGATTTCCTCTATTCCTTGAGACCCTTTTTGTAACAAAACAAAACAAATAAACAAAACAAAGAGTATATTGACCTCATCTAAAAGCAAAAAAGTCATATTTGTAGCACATCTCAAATATCTCTATTAAAAATAATAAAGAGAAATATATTGTCTTTCTCCCCTCTAACTAGATGATGGAATGAATAGAGCACTAGACTTGAAATCAGAAAAAAAATATGAGGTCAATTTCTGACTCAGATACTTACTAGTTATTTTACTTTAGTGAACACTTTTTTTTCCTTTTCTCTTTTCCTCCCACCTCCCTTTCCTCCTTCAATTCCTTCTTTCTTCTTCCTCTCCCTTGTTCCTTTTCTTCCTCTCTTCTGCCTTGTTCCTTCCAATCCAGTGAATAAAAAAAGTAAATCTTTGTAATCAGCATAGTGAAATGAAGCAATTTTTCTTAATCATTATATACAAACACACACACACAAACATATATATATATATATATATGTGTATATATATATATATTCTGTACTTTAATACAATACAATATTCAACTTATTGACCATAGTTCTTATGTATTTCAAAGTCATTTCTCTTTACACTGTTGTTTTCTTTATTATGTAATTGTTTTGATTTTGTCCTGATGTCCTGATTTTGCTCATTTCATTTTTATAAGCTCATTAAAGTTCCTAAGCAGTTAATATTGATTTTATCATACAAGAGATTGTACTTCTTCTGTTTGTACTTATGTCTTTTCATTAATTCATGAAAATGTCACCTTTCTCTTTTTAATAATCTGTATCTTTATTTCTTATGTAACTTTAATATTCCTTCCTTCTCATACACAGCAACTTATTCACCATTCTTTATTTAATGAGTATCTTTTTACCTTCAATAGGAAGGTCCTTCTCCAATCCAGAAAGCGATTGTAAAAGACCTAGGCAAATAAATAACTCTCCCCATTCCTAAGTTCTTCCTTTCTAATTTTACTGGCATGAATCCCCCGTTTCCAGCTTACGTTAATACAAATAGTCTTCCTTATGCATCTCTATATGTATATCTAGGCCATGTTAATACCTTGATATGTTCCCACCAGATAACCTAATTTAGGATTACAAGAGATGAGGGTAAATTTCATATAGAGGTGTGTAGTTTAAAACAAAAAAGGTATATACACAAATATATACATAAAAGTTATATACACACAAAAAAGATATATGACACATGTTGGTTTTATATATATATATATATATATATATATATATATATATATGTGTGTGTGTGTGTGTGTGTATGTGTGTATATATATATATATATATATATATATATGTTTTTTAATATCTATTCATATTTCACAGAATACTCAATGATGTTTAGTATGCATTTAGGTAGCATAGTAGATAGAGTTCAGTACATAGAGTTAAGAAAACTTATCTTCCTAAGTTCAAATATGACCTTAAACACATAATAGCTATATAACTCTGGGCAAGTAACTTAACATTCTTTGCCCCAGTTTCCCGAATAGTAAAATAAACTGGAGAAGGAAATGGCAGAGCATTCCAATATCTTAGCCAATAAAAACCCAAATGGCATCAAGAAGAGTAAGACATGACTGAAAAATTACATTAACATTCTCTTGCATCAGTTTATTAAATCTAATCAACCAAGAAAACAAAATATCAAATGTAAATTTAAAGAATTCACTGATTTCAAAGAGATATATTCTCACATGGAAAATTTGATGATGGCCCTCCAGCCAAATATGTTTGAGCTGTTTCTAGAATACTTTCTATTTCAATATACCCTTACAATAATGGAATGTAAAATAGAAAGCAGAGGGAGAAACATATTTTTGTAGAAATGTTTAGGCAAGTGGTTTGATTGATTGTTAAATTCACAATAAAAGAAAGAAACATTAAGGAAGTTAAGGTAGTTTAAGAAAGGATAAGTATTGTTCTTTTCCAGGTGAAAGTGTGTGTGTGAGGAACCAATAGACCATTCAACCAGAGATTAGGGGGGGGGGGGGGAAGATGTATGCAATCACTAGAAATGTGGAACAATTGAATGCTCTCATTGGATAATAGCACATGTTGGTGCTTAGGGGGAAAAAAAAAGCAAGAAGAGAACAGGTAACTGATAATTCTTTAGGTTTACTTGAAAAGGAAAATATGCAAAATATTATGAGAAGTTTTAAAAATTCTTTTATATTTTAGAATAAGAATCAGAGTATCAAGAGAAATCTTTCTTGACTCCAAATTATGCCTACTTTTTGCCATACTGTGATGTATACAATACTATATATTATGTATTTCTGAAAGAAAAAAAAAAAAAGATGAATTCCTGAAGGTTCAAACAAATAGGAAGATAATTAAGAGAAAATAGGGATAAAATAGTCAAAGTATAATAAAGTATGGGAGAGGATACTTTATCAAAATTAAATACTTTAAAAAATCAGTTAGTATCAGATAGGGTAAAAATAAGTAAATATTCATTAATAAATTTGAAGACAAGTTTATTTTTTGTTCATTCTTTTGTTCATTCATTTGTTCACTTTATTTTTCCAATTACTTGTAATGATAATGTGCAAATTTGATTTTTGTAAAATTTGGAGTTAAAGTTTTTCTCTCTCCCTCTGTTACTTCCACCCTCTAAATAGCAATCATCCTGATATAGGTTGTGCATGTAGAATCACTTTAAATATATTTTCATATTAGTCCATGTTGTCAAAGAAAAATTGAAGCAAAATGGGTGGAAAAATCATGAAAAAGAAAACGAGCATAAAACGGTGAGAACAGTATGCCTCCATCAACATTCAGTCTCCAAAGTTCTATCTATGAATGCAGATAATATTTTCTATCGCAAGTCTATTGGAATAATCATAGAATAATGTATTGATGAGAAGAGCCAAATCTATCATGGTTAAGATCAATGAATGAAAAAATCAATAAAATAGGTAAAACTTTGGTTAATTTGATAAGAAAAAAAAAACAAATTAAAATCAGATGCATCATAAAAAATGAAAAAGTTAAACTTTCCAACTTTGAAAAAGAAATTAAAACAATAATCAAAAGTTATTTTGCCCAAAGGTATGTCAGCAAGTTTGAAGATCTCATTAAAATGGTTGAATTTTTTTTAAAAAATATAAATAAAAACAAATAAATTATTTAAATAGCACTATGTTAGAAAAAACAGTTGAACAAGTCACCAATGAACTCCCTAAGGGAAAAAAAAATCTGTAGCACCAGATAAATTTACAAGGCACTTCTACCAAATATTTAAAGGACAAGTGATTCCAATATTATGTAAACTATTTAGAAAATTTAAAGAAGTCTTGCTACTAATACATTGTTGGTAGAATTGTGAATACATCCAGCCATTCTGGAGAACAATTTGGAACTATGCTCAAAACGTTATCAAAATTTCCATACCCTTTTTGCTTAGTTTATATCCCAAAGAGATTTTAAAGAAGAGAGAGGGACCCACATGTGCAAAAATGTTTGTGGCAGCCCTTTTTGTAATGGCAAGAAACTGGAAACTGAGTGATAATCTCCAAAATCAGTTAGAGAATGGCTTAATAAGTTATGGAATATGAATGTTATGGAATATTATTGTTCTATAAAAAATGATCAGCAGGATGATTTTACAGAGGCCTGGAAAGACACGAACTGATGCTAAGTGAAATGAGCAGAACCAAGACATATTATATGTTAATCAACTCTGATGGACATGCCTCTTTCCAGCAATGAGATGATTGAGGCCAATTCCATTGATCTTGTGAGAAAGAGAGTCATCCAGGAGAGGACTCTTGCAACTGAATGTAGATCACAACATAGCATTTTCACTCTTTTTGTTGTTGTTTGCTTGTGTTTTGTTTTCTTTCTCATTTTTTACTTTTGGATCTGGGTTTTTCTTGTACAGCAAGATAATTCTATAAATATGTATAGATATATTGGATTTAACATATATTTTAACATATTTAATATGTATTGGACTACCTGCCAGTTAGGGGAGAAGATAGGGAAAAGGAGGGGAGAATGTGGAACACAAGGTTTTGCAAGGGTCATAGTTCAAAAAACGATCCATGCAGATGTTTTGAAAATAAAAGACTTTAATAAAAAATGAGATTAAACAAAAAGAATTCCTGCCAAGAACCTAAACTAGAAAGAGCCAAAAGAGAGAAAGAAAGTTAGAAACCAATCTCCCTAATGAATATTGATTCAAATATTTTAAATAAAATATTAACAAAGAGATTACGACAGTTTATCAGTAGGATAATACACTATGAACAAATGGGATTTACACCAGGAATGCAGGATTGATTCAATATCAGGAAAAATATTACCATAATCAATTATATCAATAAACTAAAGAAATCATATGATAATCCTAGTATGTGCTGAAGAAGTTTTTGACAAAATACAGCACCCATTCCTATTAAAAACACTAAAGATATGCTCTTTGTAATGGAGTTATAATAAATGGAGTTTTCCTTGAAATGATAAGCAGCATCTATCTAAAACTTTCAGCAAGCATTATTTGTATTGGAGAGCAGTTGGATCTGTTTCTAATAAGATCAAAGGTGAAACAAGGTTGCCCATTATCACTACTATTATTCAATATTGGACTAGAAATTTTGCCATTTGTAATAAGAAAAGGAAAAGAAACTAAGGGAATTAGAATAGGCATGAGGAGATATAATTGTTAGTCTTTTAAAAATATATTTATTTTAATACATATTGCTTTATGCATAATGTTGAGAGAGAAAAATCAGAATTAAAAGAGAAAAAAACAAAACAAAAAACAAAACAAAACAAAACAAAACAAAACAAACAAACAAACAAAAAACAAACAAAACAAAAAAACCAAAAAACAATGGGAGGGGAAAAACAAACCAAAAAAAATAAACAGTATTTCTTGATTGATATTCAATCACCATAGTTGTTTTTCTGGATCCTGATGACATTTTCTGTTTAAAGTCCATTGGGGCTAATTTGGATCATTGAATCACTGAGATGAACAAGTTTTTCATCTTGATCATTGGACATTCTTGCTGTTATTGTGTACTGGTTCTGTTTGTTTTGCTTAGCATCAGTTTATGTAAAACTCTCCAAATCTTTTTGAAATCAGTTTGTTCATCATTTTATAGAAAAATAATGCTCTATCACCTTCATGTACCAAAACTTATTCAACCATTCCCTAATTGATGGGCATTTACTAATTTTCCAATTCTTTGCTACCATGAAAAACTGCTACAAACATTTTTGCACATGTGGGTCATTTTCTCTCCTTTATGATTTCCTTGTGATATAGAATATTGTGAGGAAAAAAGGAAAGATCAAGATCTTTCCCTAGAGCAAGAGGATTTAAATGAGGAATTATGGTATGATTCTTTTGAAGAAGCTTCAACCCTGCCTAGAGAACAGATTATTGACAGGCCCACATCAACCCCACCTTCAGAGATGGAGGAAGAAAGAGGGGAAGAGGCAGAAACACAAACAGAATTGCCTGTGAAGAAGCCTAAGCCTATGACAAGATTAGAAAAAGCATTGGTTAAAGCTAAGAGAGAAGGACAGGATATAAGTGATTTTATACATGCATATCCTGTGATTGAAAATACTGACTCTGTAGGTAAAAAAAGGAGAAGATATGCACCTTTAGATTTGAATAAAATTAAGGATTTGAAAAAAGGTTGTACCCTTTATGGGGCTACATCAGCTTATGTCAAAATGTTACTAGATGGTTTGTCTTATGAAGTCCTAACCCCGAATGATTGGAAATCCATAGCAAGGACATGTCTGGAACCTGGAGAAAATTTATTATGGCTTGCGGAATTTCATGAATTATGTAAAATTCAAGTCAGATGCAATTTGGAAATAGGAGTTAACACACAATTCACTTTTGAGCACTTAGCTGGTGAAGGTCAGTATGCAGAGAATTCGGAACAGATTAATTATACCATGACAATATATGAACAAATTGCTAAGGCTGCAATAAAAGCTTGGGGTGTCCTCCCTGGACAGAAAGATTGTGGAGAGGCTTTCACTAAAATACAGCAAGGTCCCAATGAACCTTTTGCAGATTTTGTGGGACGTTTGCAAACTGCTGTCAAAAGAACTATTGGAGAAAATTCAGCTACAGAAATAATGACCAGACATCTGGCTAAGGAAAATGCCAATGAGATTTGCAAAAGAATTATATGGGGATTAGACAAAGATGCTCCTTTAGAGGAGATCATAAGACGCTGTGCTACAGTGGGAACAAATGCTTTTTACACCCGGACAATGATGAATGTGGAAAGACAGGGTCCCTCCTGGCAAGGGCCTTCTAGAGAAACTCGGCGATGTTTTCAATGTGGAAAAATTGGACATCTAAGAGCTCAGTGTAGGTATGGAGATACAGAGAGAAGACAGGGTGAGAGAAGACCTAAAACCCCATGTCCAAAATGCAACAGAGGACTCCATTGGGCATCAGAGTGTAGAGTAATTCAGGGAAATAGGATGAGGGGCCCAGGTCCAGGGCCCCAGGCAAAAAAGACTTGGGGCATGATGGCAGCTGATGTTACACCTAAAGAGCCTTTAGAAGGCCAGGACTCTGATTTAATCAATCAGCAGAGAAGCAATCACATGGCAGAAAGGGATTACCTGATAAGTCAGTCAAAAGGCAATCAGATTGCAAAAATGGATTACACTTGGGGATCTGCTCTCTGCGCCCAGTGCTGTCTCTTTTATCCTCCCAGAGAATGGGCGTGGGATAATGCAAGGGCTTCTGGGAAGAACCACCCCAGCCAATGAGCTTGCCCCCTCTATCAAGTCAACCTGAGTTCTCACCTTGTAATTGTCCAGAAAACCTGAATTCTCACCTTGTCACTATCCAGACAACCTCAGTTCTCACCTAGTAATCCTAACAGAATATCACACTGCTTGGTTAAAGGGTATGCACAATTTTATATAGTCCTTTGGACATAGTTCCAAATTACTCTCCAGAATGATTGGATCATTTCATGAATCCACCAACAATGCATCTGTGTACCAATCTTCCCACATCCCCTCCAACATTTATCATTATCTTTTCCTGTCATCTGAGCCAATCTGAGAGGTGTGAGGTGGTACCTCAGAGATGTTTTAATTTCCATTTCTTTAATCAATAATGCTTTAGAGCACTTTTTTGTATGAATATAGATGGCTTTAATTTCATCATCTCAAAACTGTCTGTTCATATCCTTTGACCATCTATCAGTTGGGGAATGACTTGTATTCTTATAAATTTGACATAATTCTTTATATATTTTAGAAATGAGACTTTCATTGATTGTAAAGATTTCTGTTCCAACTTTATATTTCCCTTTTATTCTTGTTTGTGCTGGATTTGTTTGTGTAATAACGTTATAATTTAATGCAATCAAAGTTGTCCATTTTGTTTTTCATAATGTTCTTTAATTTTTCTTTGGCCATTGATTACTCCCTTCTCCAAAGATTTGATAGGTAAATTAATCCTTGTTCTCCTAATTTTCCTATGGTATCATCCTTTATGCCCAAATCAGATATAGATTTTGACCCTATTTTGGTATAAGGTATACCATTTAGATCTATGCCGAGTTTCTGAAACATTAATTTCCAGTTTTACCATTGATTTTTATAAAATAGTGTGCTTTTATCATACAAGCTATAATTTGGGGGTTTATATACTTCTAGATTACTATAGGCTTTGGTTATTGTGTCATGTATATCTAATCTATTCCATTGATCCATCACTCTTTGAAAATTATAACTCTTTGAAAATGATATGATGATATACTCAGAGCATCCTAGAGAATCATACACCTCCTGGAAATAAGAGCTTTAGCAATTTTGCAGGATATAAAACAACCCCCTCACCCGCACACACACAGATCTTCAGCATTTCTGTACATTATTGACAAAGTTCAGCACTAGAAGTTGGAAAGAGAAATTTCATTTAAAATAACTGTAGACAAAATAAAATATTTGTGTATCTATCTGCCAAGACAAACCCAAGAAGTGTATGAACAAAAATATAAAACATTTCTCACACAAATAAAGTCTGACCTAAACAATTTAAAAATATCAATTGCTCATGGGTAGGCCAAGCTAACAAAATAAAGATGACAATACTATATAAATTGGTCTACATGTTCAGTGCCATACCAATCAAACTGACAAAAAATAATTTATTGAGATGCAAAAAAATTAAAATGCATTGAAATAGAAGAACTAAAGAGGGCAAGAATATCAAAGGGATTAATAAAAAAATACAAAGGATGTGACCTAACAGAACTAGACTTAAAACAATAGTATAAAATAGCAGTCATCAAAAGCATTTGATTCTTGTTAAGAAATAGAATGGTGGATCAGTGGAATAGGTTAGATACACCTGAAACAATAATCAATGACTACAGTAATGTAGCATTTTATAAATGCTCAAACTACAGCTTCTATGATAAAAATACATTTTTTTTAATAAAAATTGATGGTAAACTTGGAAAATAATATATCAGAGATTTGGCATAGATCTTAATCTCACACTCCATACATACCCAAATAACATCAAAATAGGTACATGATTTACATGTATTATAATATAATAAAATCTGGAGATTTTACCTATCAAACACTGGAGAAGGGAAGAATTTATGATCAACAAAGAACTAGAGAATATTCTGAAATGCAAAATAGATAACTTTGATTCCATTAAATTAAATATTTTTGCACAAACAAAACTGACACAAACAATATTAAAAGGCAAATACAAAGTTGGAAAAAATGACAGCCCATGTTTCTGTTAAAGGCCTCATTTCTCAAATATATAAGGAACTGTGTTAAATTTATGAGAATACAAATCATGGCCCAATTGAGATGAACAGATAATTTTCAGATAATGGCATTAAAGCTATTTATAGTCATACAAAAATACTCTGAATCACTATTGATTAGAGAAATGCAAATTACAACTATGAGGCATTACTTTATACCTCTTAGATTGACTAAGATGACAGAAAAAGATAATGATAAATGTTGGAGGGCCTGTGGGAAAACTGGGAAATTAATGCATTGTTGGTGGAGTTGTGAAATTATGCAACCATTCTGGAGAGCAATTTGAAGCTATGCCCAAAGGGCTATAAAACTATGCATATGTATACTGGATCTCTATCCTAAGGAAATCATAAAGGAGGCAACAGGAATCACATGTCCAAAAATGTTGTAGTGGATCTTTTTTTTTTTTTTTTTTTTAATGAGAGTATAGAATTGGAAAATGAGCAAATGCCCATAGATTGAAGAATGACTGAATATATTATGGTACATTAAAATAATGGAATATTATCATTTTATAAAAACATGATTAAAATCTAATTTTAGAAAGGCCTGGAAAGATTTGCCTGAACTGATGCTGAGCAAAATAAGTAGGTCCAGCAATATACTGCATATAGTCACAGCAAGACTTAGTGATACTCATCTATGAAAGATTTGGTTTTCTCAGTAGTTTAGTGATCCAAAGCAATCCTAATAGACATTGGACAGAGAATGCCATCTCCATACAAAGAGAAAACTGTGGATACTAAATGTAAATCCAACACATACCATTTTCACTTTTTAAATTTTTCTTTTTTTTTCTCTTGTGGCTTTTCCTTTTTGTTCTGATTTTTCTCACCCAAAATGATTCATATAAAACTGTATATTTAGAAAAAATTATGTACATGTATAACCAGAAAAAAAAAAACATTAAAAAGGGGGAAAAAGTGAAAACAGTATATCTCCATCCATGTATATTCTCCAAAGTTCTTTCTCTGGATTAAGATTTTCTATCCTAAGATTATTGGAATTATCTTGGAGCAGTGTTTAGCTAGAAAGAGCCAAGTCTATCATAGTTAAACATCAAATGATCTTGCTGTTCCATGTACAATGTTCTTCTGCTTCTGTTTACTTCATTCAACATTAATTCATGTAAGTCTTTAAACACACAGATTTTTCTAAAATCAGCCTGTTCATATAGCTTATTGAAAAATAATGTTCCATTACATTCATAAACTATAACTTATTTAGTCATTCCCTGATATATGGGCATCCCCTCAATTTCTAGTTCCTTGCCATCACAAAAAAGCTGCTACAAACATTTTTTATATGTGAATCCTTCTACTCTTTCATGATCTCTTTGGGATACACGCTCCACTAGTTACACTGCTGGATCAAAGGGTGTGCACAATTTTATAGCCCTTTGGGCATAGTTCCAATTACTTGAGAAGAACAGTTTCAATTGAGTTGTGAGGAAGGAAGAATACATGCCATTAAGGAAGAGTTAGAGTCAGGTAGAACTGATTGCATAATTCTGTGTTAAAGAAAATAAATGGATTAAAGCTTAAGGATGCAACTGGTGTATAGGAAACTTTAGCCATCTTTGTTTTAAACATAATATAATACAGGTATAATAGACAAATATATTTGTAAGAAAAAAGGAAGAAGAGACCATAAATGAAGAGATTATAATTTATTAGAGATGAGAATGAAACACATTCAAAATCAGCTTCACAAACGAGACACCATCTGATATGAAATGACTATAGCCCTAGAAATTAATCTTTGTTTTGATGTGTAATTTCTTCCTGCTATTAAGAGGCTTTCTACTTAGTCACTCTTGGAATTATAATTTTCTATTGATGTTTTCTTAGCTTTTGACTTCCAGATTAAAGAATATAATAATAAGAGTTTCCCCAGTGTAAAGCAAGCTAAAAGAATAGGTCTCAAAAAGAGACACCAATGAGTTATTGCAAAGGATAAAA
This sequence comes from Sminthopsis crassicaudata, assembly GCF_048593235.1. Lineage (NCBI taxonomy): Eukaryota > Metazoa > Chordata > Mammalia > Dasyuromorphia > Dasyuridae > Sminthopsis > Sminthopsis crassicaudata. The sequence goes on from NC_133619.1 coordinate 100,641,857, forward strand.
ATAAACTTATAAAAATAAACTCTTATAAAAAAGAATTGGATTCTCTTAATTCAATACTGATGATTCATTCAAAAGGGCCAGAAATCAAATGACCTTTAGAAGTGGCAAATTTTTTGGAATACAATATGGGAAACTTTGCTTCAAATCCCCAACTGGTATGTAGGAACATGCTGTGGTTATTCTAATAAGAATAATTTCTAATAAGAAAGTTTGAATTAAGTCTATTAAGTGGAAGGGAAAAGAGAACATATGGCAAATTATGTAATGCCCTTTAAAATTTTTACTTGTCACAGGAAGAATAGAAAATTATTCACTGATTCCTCTGCAACTTTCCTCTGTGGAGAGAACAAGGAATACTATTTTCCCCTTTGCCTGTTTTTTTTTTTATTTGGGAGGCCTCTGTGGCCAAAGCAAATTTAAATAGACCTAGTAAAGATGAGAGGAACAAATAATGATGAATGTTGGAGGGGATGTGGGAAAACTGGGACACTAATACATTGCTGGTGGAGTTGTTAAAGAATCCAGCCATTCTGGAGAGCAATTTGGAACTATGCCCAAAAAGTTATCAAACTGTGCATACCCTTTGATCCAGCATTGCTGCTATTGGGCTTATATCCCAAAGAAATACTGAGGAGGGGAAAGGGACCTGTATGTGCCAAAAAGTTTGTGGCAGCTCTTTTCGTAGTGGCTAGAAACTGGAAGATGAATGGATGTCCATCAATTGGAGAATGGTTGAGTAAATTATGGCATATGAAGGTTATGGAATATTATTGCTCTGTAAGAAATGACCAGCAAGAGGAACACAGAGAGGTTTGGAGAGACTTACATCAACTGATGCTGAGTGAAATGAATAGAACCAGAAGATCGCTGTACACTTCAATGCTGTATGAAAATGTATTCTGATGAAAATGGATATCTTCAACATAAAGAAGATCCAACTCACTTCCAGTTGATCAATGATGGACAGAAACAACTACACCCAGAGAAGGAACACTGGGAAGTGAATGTAAATTGTTAGCACTACTGTCTATCTACCCAGGTTACTTATACCTTCGGAAGCTAATAATTAATGTGCAACAAGAAAATGGTATTTACACACATATATTGTATCTAGGTTATATTGTAACACATGTAAAATGTATGGGATTGCCTGTCATCTAGGGGAGGGAGTAGGGGGAGGGAGGAGATAATTTGGGAAAATGATTACAAGGGATAATGTTATTAAAAAAATTACTCATGCATATAAACTGTCAAAAATTTATAATAAAGTAACTTTGTTTTCAATAAAAAAAACAAAAAACAAAACAAAACAAAAAAAACCAAATAGACCTAGTAGAGATCTAATCCATTCTACTTGTAGGTATAAAGAAGTATCTGTCTATGTAATTGCTGTAATGTCCTCAATTTATGGAAATAATTTTTGATGACTTTTTGAGCAAGAAATTGCTCTAAAATGTATATGTATGCAATTTCTAATTATATATCCCTTACCTAATCTCTCTTGAGCAAAAATGGCTGCATTCATTCAGTGAGGTTCAAGTAGCCCAATGTCTTATCTTCTACTTGCTTTCAAAAATCTGAATTTGCCAGATTGAGATGGGAGGAAGTTAGCTATGTATCTGGAAGCTCTGGGGTTAATTTAACTTTTAATAGCTTAGTTATGTCATTGATGTGGATACTCTGTCCAGCAAAGAGTATGATAATGCATTGCCACTTTTTAAATGTTATGCTCTTACTGACTTTGTCTTTCTATAAATCTTCCAGAGCAGCTGTAACCATTTTATTAAAATCTTTCTGTATATATATATGTATATATATATATATACATATATATTTATTACTTAAATAAATTTAATAACAGTCATTTGACAATCCATCAATTATTTCTTACTCTTATGATATAAGAACCTCATTCTTTTTTAGACATGTATAACAACTTTTGACTGTACCCATTTCATAATATTTCTTATCATATATTGTCAAACATTTAGTCTATTTATGATAAGCATGATTTTTTTTCTTACCCATTTTGTTGGGTCACATTATGTAATGTCCGGACTAGCTCTCTGGAAGACATCAGAATTAGCCTGAGTCCTTGGTCTTAGTAGAGGAGTGAAGGAAGCAGGAGAGCTGCCATGTTGCTGATCAAAGATGGAGTCTGGAAACAGGCTTCTTCTCTTATGTCTGTGGCTGAGAGGGCATTCCCAGTTGTCCCAGCCCTTAAATACTTCAGTAGGATTATATCACTATACTACACTGAGCACACACAACCATTACATCACCATAGAGAACCATTATCACACAATGAATAGGTACTTAACTATAAGATCCATGCTGATCTCCATTTAAGTACGCATTTTTCCAAGTTCCAGGCCTCCACATCTCCAATTTTCTTTTGTTTTAGAACACAAGTGATCATGCCCTCCCTGACTTCTCAAGATGATGAGAACTTCAAAAAGGAGGTGATCATGCCCTCCCTGACTTTACAGGAAGGTTGGTGAAAATACAAAAAAGAAGATGATAGTGACTTCTCAGGGAGGTGAAAATACCAAAGGGAAATGGGAAATCAAACCAGATATTGTTAGCAGGTTTCCTCCACACTGAAATTGAAATAGGTATACATAAATCCATCAGCATGGGAGATATTACACAAGCACATAGTAATATAATACAAGCTAATAGTGATATAATAACATGAACAAACTTAGTGATATAACAAACAATATGAATATACATGCCCATAAGTCCTAGACAGAGGGTATATAAATAACAATCACACATACACCTCTTTCAGCAGCCAAGAGATAGTCCAAAACCAATCTATTGTCCATTACTTCACGTGTCAGGGAATCCAATGAATCCTGCATGTTTTAAAGTCCTGCAAAAGTCTTATCAACAATTTTTTGATGTCCATGAGTCAATCACTATAACTGCCATGCTCTTTCACTTGTGGGCACAATAAGTGATGGAACCACTAAATGTTTCCTGGGTCTTCTCCTTTGTTTCAAGGGTCTTCTCCATTTATCCTTGATGGACAAGATGAATATGTCTCATTGGCACCCATTTGATTCCTTCTCCATCTGTAAAGATACAAGAAAACCCTCTCCCCCAAGCAGTTAACCTATTTGGTCCCTTCCATTTACCACTTTCTGGATCTCTCCACATCACCTGGCAATTACCTAAAGATAGTGGAGCTGCTTGCAGTGGACACTGCCCTTTTGGCAGGTTAGGAAACCTGTCTGTTGGAGCCAGTGCATCTCCATCAACAATCAAAATATTAATAGTGTAAAGACCTAAATTAAAAGTTCTCTAGGGTTACCTATGGCTCCCCCTTTCTTTTGTTTTTAGAGGGGTGTCTTGATGTCTCTGTTTCTCCTCTCTATTATTGCCTGTCCTTGAGAATTAAAGAGTATGCCAGTGGTGTGTAAATTCTTATACTGTGCACAAAAGTGTGCAAAATGTTTTGAAGTATATGCAGGTCCATTATCTGTTTTTATTGCTTGGGCACACCCATGATTGCAAAAGCTTGTATAAGGAATTCAATGACCACTTGGGCTGTCTCCTTTGCTGTTGGTATTGCAAAAGTAAATCCTGAAAAGGTGTCTACTACAACATGAATAAAAGACAGACGAAAAAAAGATTTATAATGACTCACAGCCATTTGCCAAATTGGAGACCCGTGTGTAAAATTTGGAGCTGTGGTCAATAAAATTTGCCACTCTGGGATGGTTTCATGGCATACATTAATTTGTACATTTGTACAAAAGCTGTATATCTTGTCAGGTCTTATCCCAGATGATTGTACTGCTCGCTTAATGGCTTTTAATAAAATTCTAGCCAGAAGCATTGGGTAAGGAGTAAGACTTTGTTCTGGTTGTGATGGAAGGTTTACCCACTCTATCACACTAGGTCCTTAGTGAAGGACTGCTGTGGTTGCCTCTTTTGTAGCAAAAACTGATATTTCTAAGGGTTTTTGAGTGACTCTTTCAACCATATTGGATAAAGCCAGTTCAACTTCTCTCAAAGCCTCTTGAGCTTCTTTTGTAAGCTGGTATGGTGAGGTTAAAGCAATATCACTCCTTAAAATCTTATATAATGGTTGCAATTGATAGGTAGTCAACCCTAACACTGGATGCATCCATTGGATAACTCCTATCAATTTCTGAAAGTCATTTAAGGTGTTCAACTTCTCTGTTTTTAAAGTTTTTGTACTGAAAGCACCTTAGGGTATACTTCATATCCTAAATATTGAAAAGGAGCATGTCTTTGAAATTTTTCTGGAGCTATATGCAATTTGTAGTTTCTTAGTGTTTCTATGGTCTTTTGTAGACATGCTTCTAACATTTGCTCCTCAGGTGCACACCCCAAGATATCATCCATATAATGTAACAACAAAACTTTTAGAAATGATTTTCTTACTGGAGTAAGAGCAGCAGCATCACCCATTTGACACATAGTAGGGCTATTTTTCATTGCCTGTGGCAAAACTGTACATTCATATCTTTCATTAGGTTCAGCTAAATGAATGCTGGGCACTGAAAAGGCAAATCTTTTCATATCCTCATTATCCAAAGAGAAAGAATAGAAACAATCCCATTCCCTAGGCAATTGAGTAGGAGTTGGAAACTCAGGCTGAAGAGTTCCCATAGTTTCCATTTGTTCATTTACTTTTCTCGAATCAGTCAGCATCCTCCATTTTCCAGTATCCTCCATTTTCCATATTTCTTTCTTACAACAAATAAAGGGAATTCCAAGGACTGGAGAAGATTGTAAGTGTCCTTGTCAAGTTGCTCCTCTACTATATCTAATAGGGCCTGAATTGTATCACTAGATAAAGGGCCACTGTTCTATCCACACTGGTGTATCAGTTTTCCATTGAATGGGAATATGTGAGAGTGTTGGCAGGCCTTCAATAGCAGCCTTGCATAAAATGCCAAAGTACTCAATTGTAATCCTAACTGTTGTAAGATGTCTCTTCACCATAAATTTATGGGGAATTTTTTCAACTACAAAAGGAGTAAAAACTCCTGTTTCACTTTCAAATATCCATCTCAAAGGGATAGCACTAACTTCAGCTGCTATTGATCCTCCTACACCAGACATGTAGGTGTCTGCCTTAATCTTTGGCCAGTCACTGGGCCAACTGGCACATCTAATAATTATACGATCTGCATCTGTGTCTATCAGCCCTTTCAATAGTATGGCATTTATATAGATAGTGAGCATAGGTCAGTCAGCTGTAATTGTTGCAGTCCAGAATATTCCTGGATTCTGTTCTTGAGAGTCAGAATCTGGGCAAATATCACCAGATTGCTTATTAGGACTCTATATCAGTAAATCTGTTGCTATTACTTCTTCTGGGTGATAGATCACACATTGTCTACCTGTATTAGTGACTGGAATATTTACACATTCCCCAGTTTCCTACATCGGTGTATGAATGGACAGTATTTGGTAAGTACTCTCAGGAGGTAAAATGATCAAGACTACTGTGCCCAGAGGCAAGGGATCCATAGACTGGAGAGGAACAGATTTCACCTCAGAGATGAGGTGATAAAGGATATCTCAGTAATCCCAGCTGCCTACAACTCTATTCTGCCCAATTGTAATCCCTTTCTCCTATCAGATTGCTTCTTGGTTGATTGGTCATGTCTGAATACTAAGCGTCTAAAGACTTTCTGGGTGTAGCATCTAGTGTCATCATGCCCCAGGTGTTTTTTGCCTTGGACCCTGGGTCTGCCTCCCCCCCCCCATTGCATTTCCCTGAATCAGTCTACATTCTGATGCCCAATGGAATCCTCTGTTGCATTTTGGACATGGGGTATTGAGTCTTGTTCTCCCACCCAGTTTTCTTACTCCGTCTCTTCTAAAATTGAGCTTTCAGATGCCCTACTTTACCACATTTAAAACAGGTGAAATTAAGCTGTGAAAGTGAGAAGCATCACACCCCTTAAGTTCATCAGCACTGGCCTTGAACAATTCTCCATGCCTTTCAGCTGCTTTATCAGTACCATTCTGCTCTTCCTCTTTCTCCTTCCACTTCCTTGTCTGGCTGCTCTCCTTAGAACTTTTCCTTGTTTTAGAACTTGTGGGATTCCTTAAAGTTAATTGTATTATATTGTACATAGGGAATGTTTCTTGAGGAATTTAATGACAACCCATAGCTTCATAAGATGCAATTAGTTGCTCTCCCACTATTTCCTACATATCTGGCTCTAAATTTTCCTCCTTAGAGAGCTAAGGAGATGTGCATTCTAATATATTTAAGAATCAATTGAACTGCTTCCAAGTTATCAACAAACTTTGCTTCTTTATTAACCTAACTATGCATTCTGCATATTTTCCTTGGGGTGAGGGAGAATCATTTCTTAGTATTTGCCCCATTTCACCTAAAAATGAAAGTGATTAGTTTAGCCCTTACCAAAGTTTGCTGCTTGTCTCTTTTTATACTCTCCCTGTTTCTGGGTCACAAGGACTTCTCCATTGAGCTTATTATTGCATCAGTCTAACTGCTTTGTGCCCTGCTTTCTAAGGCCTTGCATTTCTGCATCCCCACATCTGGAGCCAAAATGTAATGTCTGTACTAGCTCTCTGGAGGACATCAGGATCAACCTGGGTCCTTGGTCTTAGTGGAGGCAAGAAAGGAGTCAAGAGAGCTGCCATGTGGCTGGTTAAAAATGGAGTCTTGAATCTGCAGTCTTCTCTTGTGTCTTTGTCTGAGAGTGTGGCTGAATGGGCATTCCCAGTTGTCCCAGCCCTGAAATAATTTAATATGATTACATCACTACACCACACTGAGCACTAGCAGCCATATATCACCATCTTACATTCAATAGGTACTTAACTATAAGCACCATGCTCTCCTAGATTTAAATACATCTTCTCAGAGTATTGGCCCTCTACAATGCTCCATACTAATTCTTATAAGACCATGAAGTTCTATTGTGCACAAATGATATCAAATTTTTGACAGACCTTGAATTTATGATGAATTTTTATTAGAAATTTAGAGGATTTTGAGAGCCTTCCACATTTTCCCAAATATCACACAGAATTTCAATGTCCCCTGTCACTTTTAGGTGGCAGTTTGGGGGAGACAAGTCTACTCAGGAACTTGCTCAAAAGGTTACTCATCAAATAGTATGGTGTAATCTAATAAATATAGATTTGAAAGTTAAGTTTAACAAATATTTATTTTTCATCCAATTGTTTTTTTTTCCTGTGTAGACTGAGTAACTATGAATTCAATGAGCTGACACTATGTGTCATTGCATAGTTAAATAAGAAGTATGTCTCTACAAGCAACACTATGAAACTACCACACCTATTTGAAATTAATGAGTTAATAAAAATAAATTGCCAAGCATTGTGCAAAATAATGACAGTGAAAATATAATCAAGTAAGATAATCCCTCAATCAAGGAGTTTACATTCTCATTGAGTTTGAAAACATACAAAATTTGGATCAAAGTGCAGGATTTCATGAACATAGTTCAAATTCTGGTTTGCAAAAATAGCTGAAGTAAAGCCACTTATCTTATAAGACACTGATATATAAACATGTATATACACAGACATAATACATACATTTCATTCTGCATCCTAAATATATCCTCTCACCACTCTCTAACTCTCAGATTGGCTAAAATAAATATTGGAAGGAATGTGGGAAAACCGGGATACTTATGCATTGTTGTTAAATTTGTGAATTTATCCAATCATTCTGGAGAGCAATTTGTAACTATGTCCAAAGGGGCTATATAACTCTGCATACCCTTTGATTCAGTCATGCCTCTACTGGGTGTATAATCCAAAGAGATCAAAAAAGGGGAAAAAGAATCCATACATGCAAAAATGTTTGTAGCAACTATTTTTGTAGTGGAAAGGAATTGGAAATGGAATTAGTTGGAAAATGGCTGAATAAGTTATGGTACATGAATGTTATGAAATAATATTGTTCTATAAGAAATGAGCAGGCTGACTTCAGAAAAGACTGGAAAGATTTACATAAACTGATGCTAAGTGAAGTGAGCAGAATCAAGAGAACATTGTACACAGTAACAAGATTACATGATCAACTGTGATGGATTTGACTCTTCAACAATGAGATGATTCAAGGCAATTCCAAAACACTTGTGATCTAAAGAGAGAGAACTATGGAGACTGAATGTAGATCAAAGTATAGTACATTCATTTTCTTGTTGTTATTGTTCTTTGCTTACTTGTTTGTATTCTTTCTCATGTGTTCTTTCCCCTTTAGTCTGATTTTTTGTGTAGCACGATGAATATGGAATTATGTTTAGAATAGTTGCATATGGTTAACCTCTACTGGTTTGCTTGCTGTATAGGAGAGGCAGGCAGAAGAGACAAAATTTTGAAAAATAAGGTTTTACAGAGGAGAATGCTAAAAACTATCTTTGCATGGATTTGGAAAAATAAAAAAAGCTATTTAAAAAAGAAAGTTAAATTTTATAGTTATCATCTCTCAGATCAGGAGGTGGATACTGGTTGCTTCATCACTTCTATAGAATCATGAATCATAATTTTATTGAACATAGGTGTTTGGCTTTCCATCTTAATTTTTATGGTGATGTTATTGTTATTATATAAAAATAAAATTCAAAATTGTTTATATAATAATGATTTTGTAACATAAGTTCTTTTCTTGGTCCTGCTTACTTTACTGTGCATCTATTCCTATAAGTTTTTTTTCAGTGTCTCTTTGAAATCATCTATTTGTTCACATAATATTATTTATTCACATGTTTGTGCCAAAAATTATTCAGGTATTTTAATAGATAAATTTCTCTGTAGTTTATAATATTGATACATATATGTATTCCATCTATCTATCTGTCAATATTTAGATTCTTTTACTCTTTCTTTGATCTCTTTTCTTCATAGGGCCAGAAGTTGTATATTTTTGTCAAACACATATACTATTTAGTAACATTTTGTATTTTGTTCTCATCTGCTTATTAAAAAAGCTGCACTGTCATCATTTTTACAATATTGGGCTGGCTATATTTTCCACACTCAAGGTGCTTGTAATCTTTATTTTTTGAGATAGAAAACTAATCTGTAATCAAAGTATTAACTAAAAATACAGGACAGAATATAATTGAACTTTGAACTATGTAGTTTAGACAGTAAGTTCACATCAACATCTCATCAAGGTACCTACCAAAGTTTAAGGAACTAAGAAAATCCTATTAAGACATAATTTTAAAAAAATACTATATTCTTCCTAATTCAAAGGCATTCTCTTTCCCCATTCCTCCATTTAATTAAATAAGGTAATAAGTCTTAAGAAATCTGGTTAAGCCCTAGTTTTATAACCAACTCTGGTGTGATGCTTGTATATTATGTATTTCACACTTTTACATTCTTACAGTAACATGATCTGAATCCCAATAAAATAATTTCTGTTTTTCATTTTAAAAATAGAAATGAATTTCCTACATTAAATATAAATACTAAAGTATTACAGTTTTATTACAGTGATGTTGTAAACTATCTTGATAGCCAGTACATCTGCTATGTATAATTAATTTACTTTTCTTCCATTTATAGTTATATATTGCATATATTTATATATTGTTTTTACCCTTGATGTTCAGTTATATTTTGCTATTTTCATCTCCAGCTCATTTTTACTGATGAAGAACTGAGACAAACAGAGTTAAAAGACTTGTGTAGTGTCACATAACTAGCAATTATCTAAGACCAGATTTGAATTATTATTCTGTCATTAGTTTCTTTTTATTCATTCCCTTTTTTTTGTGGTTTGGCTTCCTTATTTTTGGGGTAAGACACCTAATTATAAACTATATGTTCTGTGCAAAGTCTTGCTTCACCCCTTTTAATTTTAGTTTTCCCTCTGTTAATTATTTTGTATTTATCCTGCATATAGATGGATGTGTCTTTTTTTTGAGGACATTGGGTTAAGTGACTTGCCCAGGATAACACAACTGGGAATTGTGTCTAAGACTAGATTTAAACTCTATTTATCTGGTTCCAGGCATGGTGCTCCATTTACGGCACTATGTAGCTGACTCTAGTTTTATTGGTCTTAAAAAAAAAAAAGTATATTGTATTTACTAGCTCAATAAGCTTTGTTCTATTTTTTTTTTATTTGAAAGGATTATTTTAAAGGTACTTCTTCCTAAACAAAGGAAGAGAGGAAGAGATAGAACAAGAGGGAGAAGACTCTTGTTTCTACTCAGAGTAACTGAACAACTCAGTTCTGCACTCCCTGGGACCAATACTTTAACTAGAATTTTCTGTTCTGCCCCTGCTGCTAATACAGTCTGCTAGAGCTTTAGATACCTTGTCAGGAGGAGCTAATTATTAAAACTCTGAATTCTTCTGAAACAAGGTTCACCATAATCAATTATTTGGTCCTGTTTTTGAACACAAATACATACAGTTGTACATTCTGCCTTTTTTTCTGAGATATTTAATTGAAATAAGATTCTCTCTAAAAGGATCTATGATTAATTGCTTTATTATTTCACTTACCATCTCTTTAACTTTCCTGATAAACAATAGCAACAACACCCTACTGTCATCATCACTTACTTAATCTACATTATCTTCTTGTATTAGAATGTATACTCTTAAAGGACAGATACTATCATGATAGCTTGGACTTTTATTCTCAGCAGACAACACATTTATTTTCAGCAGTCACTTAGTAAGTACTTAATACTTTTCATTCATCCATTCAGTTATTCATCAATCTATCCATCCACTAATTTTATTGTTTATACCAATTATTTTTTTCTTTATGGAAAGCTTATTTTTTCAGTTGTTCTTATTACTACTATTTTATTTGGTAAACATAAGTATATATATATATATATATATATATATATGTATGCATATATATATATATATATATATGTATGCATATATATATATTTCCACTGGTTATTGATTCTTCAATATTATGTTAGTTATATACTTTATATTGGAGAGTTAATTCATTCTTACAACTAATTTTATTATTTTATTTCTTCATATTGTGATTAATTAAAGATATCTATTTTAAAATAAAAATACAAAATCAGATGAGGACAGAATGTTCACAGAAGAAATCAGAAAGCCTAGAGAGGCTTTTTGGAAATGCTCAGGAAAGCCTTCAAAAGACTAGAGAGGTAGAAGAAAAAATGAGAAAAATAATGAGATGCATGAGAGAGTCAACAGTTTGGAAAAGGAAGGGAAAATGTCTAAAGAAAACAACTCTTTAATCAGTAGAATAAATCAAATGGAAAAAGAGAGACGATACAAAACTGAAGAAAATCACACATTAAAAAAATAGAACAGGGCAAATAGAAGCTGATGACTTTGTGAGACAGCAATAATGAGTCAAACAAACTAAGAAGAATGAAAAAAATGGAAGAAAACGTGAAATGCCTCATTGGCCAAAACACCTGAACTGGAAAATAGATCCAGAAGAAAATATTTAAAAAATTATTGGCCTACCAGAAGGCCATGATCAAAAAAAAAAAAAAAAAGAGGCTGCATAGCATTTTATAAAAGGTCATTAAAGAAAAATGAAATAGGGAAATGCTGATTGAAAGAATGCATGAATCACCTCTCAAAAGAGATTCCACAAGATAAACCCAAGAAACATTGATGTGAAATTCCATAAGTGTAATTTCAAGGAAAAAGTACTGCAAGCTGCCAGACAAAAGTAATTCACATATCAAGGAGCAACAGTCAGGATTACTGACAGCTTCTACAATAATGGATCTGAGGGCTTAGAATACCATATTTAGGAAAGCAAAGGACCTGGAGTTACAACTAAGAAGTAGCTACCCAGTTAGACTCAGCATCATCTTTCAGGGGAAGTAAGGACTTTCAATCATTTCTGTTGAAAAAGCCAGAGCTAAACAGAAAATTTAATCTACACACAGGATGCAAGAAAACCATAAAAAGGTAAAAATATAGTGGGTATGGTGGGTTAAAAAAAACTAAGATTCAGGATCAGATGGAAAGAGAAAAAAGTATGTATAGGAGAGAAAATAGGAGGGAGGGAAATACAGAGTTGGTAATCATAACAGTGAAAGTGAATGAGATGAACTCTTTCACAAAATGAAAGCAGGTAACAGAATGGATTAAAAACAGAATCCTATAATATATTATTTACAAGAAATACATTTGACACAGAGACACATACAGAGTAAAGGTAAAATGCTGGAATAGAATTCATTATGTTCAGCTGAAGAAAAAAAGCAGTGGTAGAAATTGTGATCTCAGATAAAGAAAAAGTAAAACTAAGTCTTATTAAAAGTGATAAAGAGGGAAAGTACATCTTGATAAAGGGTACCATAATTAATGAAGTAGTAATGATACTAAATGTGTATTCACCAAATGATAAAGCAGGAATTCCTGGAGAAGATTTTAATCCAGTTACAGGAAGAAATAGACAACAAAATTATTCTAATGGGGGACTTTAAATTCCCCCTCTCAGAAGCAGACAATTTGAAAAATGGTTAAATAAGGAGTACTGCCAAATTCCTTCTATGCCCAAATATGGTACTAATACCTAAACCAGGAAGGGCAAAAAACAGAGAAAGAAATTTAAAGACCAATTTCCCTAATGAATATTGATGTGAAAATTTTAAATGAAATGTTAGCAAAGAGAATATAGCAATTTAACAGCAAGATAATACACTATGACCATCTAGGATTTTTACCAGGCAGGTAGGGCTGATTCAATATCAGGAAAAGTATTACCATAATCAACCATATCTATAACAAAACCAATAGAAATCATATGATTGTTTCAATAGATGCAGAAAAAGCTTTTGACAAAATATAGCACATATTTTTATTAAAAACCCTGAAAGAATATAGGGATAAAGAAAGTGTTCCTTAAAATAATAAGCAGTATTTATCTGAAACCTACAGAAAGCATTATTTGTAATGGGGAAAAGCATTCCCCATAGATCAAGATTGCAATAGAGATAACCATCATCATTACTATTATTCAACATTGTACTAGAAATGTTGACTTTAGTAATAAGAATAGAAAAATAAAGGAGTTAGAATAGGCAATGAGTAAATAAAACTATCACTCTTTGGAAATGATATGATGATGAGATGCTTAGACAGCTTTGGCAATATTTCAGGATATAAAATAAACACAAATCATTAACATTTCTGTATATTACTGATAAAACGCATCAGCAAGATATATAAATAGATATTCCATTTAAAATTACTGTACACAAAATAAAATACTGGGGGTCTACCTGCCAAGACAAACCAAAGAAGTATATGAACACAATAACAAAACACTTCTCACACAAATAAAATCAGATGTAAACAATTTGGAAAATAGCAATTGTTCATGGCTAGTCTGAGCTAATATGATAAAACTGATAATTCTGCCTTAATTGTTCTATTTGTTCAGTGCCAAACCAGTCAATCTGACAAAACATTATTGTATAGAATTAGAAAAAATAACGAAATTCATCTGAAAAACAAAATGTCAAGGTAATTAATGGAAAAAATGCAAAGGATGATGGCTAAACCTAAATAGATTAGATATACATGACACAATAATCAAGGACTATAACAATTGAATAGTTGATAGTTGATTAACCACCAAACTGCAGCTTCTGGGATAAGAATTCATTAGTTGACAAAAATAGTGCTGGGAAATAATATGTCAGAAATTCAGCATAGACCTACATTTCACACTCCATACCAAAATAAAATCCAAACCAAATCTATACATGGTTTGGACATAAAAGATGATACCATAAACAACTTAAGAGAACAAGGAATGATTTACTTAAAGAATCTTTGGAGAAGGGAGGAATTTTTGACTCAATAAGTTATAAAAAACATTATGAAGGGCAAAATGGACAACACTGGTAGCATTAAATTAAAGTTTTTGCACAAATAAAACCAACAGACACAAAATTAAAGGAGAAGTACAAATCTAGGAAAAATATTTACAGCCAATATTTCTGATAAAGGTCTCATTTCTAAAATATTTTTAAAAACTGTGTCAATTTTATAAGAATACAATTCATTCTCCAATTGATAACATGGGCAAAGGATAAGAACAGACAATTTTTCAGATGACAGAATTAAAGCCCTTATAATTACATGAAAAAATGCTTTCAATTACTATTAAATAGAGAAATGCAACAACTCTGATGTGACAACTCATGCATCTCAATTGGCTAAGATGCCCTGAAAAGATGAAAATAAGTGTTGGACAAGATGTGGGAAAATTGGGACACTAGTAGCTGGTTGAGCTGGAAAATGATCTATTTTAGAGAACAAGCTAGAACTATGTCCAAAGAGCTATATAACTGTGCATATCTCATATCCTTTGACCCAGTAGTGTAATTATAGGGTCCCTATCCCAACGAAATCATAAAGGAGGGGAAAGGACTCACATATGTACACAAATTTGTAGCAGCTCTTTTTTTTTTTTTTTTTTTCAGTTTACTTGCAGCTATCTAATAAATTTGAATATTTTATTATATTTGTCAATGTCACTAAGTTTATATTGAATTCTTAATATTAATTTTTTTTCATGTACAAAAAGTGATAGTTTTATTTCCTCATTGCCTATTCTAATTCCTTTTATCTTTTTTTTAATTTTATATATATATATATATATATATATTTTATAATATTATCCCTTGTATTCATTTTTCCAAATTATCCCCCTCCCTCTATTCCCTCCCCCCGACGACAGGCAATACCATACATTTTACATGTGTTACAATATAGTCTAGGTACAATACATGTGTGCGAATATCATTTTCTTGTTGCACAATAAACATTAGAATCCGAAGGTATATGCAACCTGGGCAGACAGATATTAGTGCTAACAATTTTCATTCCCCTCCCAGTGTTTCTTCTCTGGGTGTAGCTACCTCTGTCCATCATTGATCAACTGGAAGTGAGTTGGATCTTCTTTATGTTGAAGATTTCCACTTCCATCAGAATACATCCTCATACAGTATTGTTGTTGAAGTGTACAGTGATCTTCTGGTTCTGCTCATTTCACTCAGCATCAGTTGATTTAAGTCTCTCCAGGCCTCTCTATATTCCTCCTGCTGGTCATTTCTTACCGAGCAATAATATTCCATAACCTTCATATACCACAATTTACCCAACCATTCTCCAACTGATGGACATCCATTCATCTTCCAGTTTCTAGCTACAACAAAAAGAGCTGCCACAAACATTTTGGCACATATATGTCTCTTTCCGCTCTTTAGTATTTCTTTGGGATATAATCCCAGTAGTAGCGCTGCTGGGTCAAAGGGTATGCACAGTTTGATAACTTTTGGGGCATAATTCCAGATTGCTCTCCAGAATGGCTGGATTCTTTCACAACTCCACCAGCAATGTATTAGTGTCCCAATTTCCCCACATCCCCTCCAACATTTGTCCTTATTTGTTCCTGTCATCTTAGCCAATCTGACAGGTGTGTAGTGGTATCTCAGAGTGGTCTTAATTTGCATTTCTCTGATCAGTAGTGATTTGGAACACTCTTTCATGTGAGTGGATATAGTTTCAATTTCTTCCTTGAGAATTGTGTTCATATCCTTTGACCATTTATCAATTGGAGAATGGTTCGGTTTCTTATAAATTAGGGTCAGTTCTCTATATATTTTGGAAATGAGACCTTTGTCAGAACCTTTGTTTCTAAAAATATTTTCCCAATTTGTTACTTCCCTTCTAATCTTGTTTGCATTAGTATTATTTGTACAGAAACTTTTTAGTTTGATGTAATCAAAATTTCTTTTTGTGATCAATAATGCTCTAGTTCTCCTCTGGTCATAAATTCCTTCCTCCTCCACAAGTCTGAGAGGTAGATTATCCTCTGTTCCTCTAATCTATTTATTATTTCCCTCTTTATGCCTAAATCATGGACCCATTTTGATCTTATCTTGGTATATGGTGTTAAGTGTGGATCCATATCTAATTTCGTAGCAGCTCTTTTTGTGCTAGCAAAGAATTAGAAAAGGAGTTAATGCCCATCAATTTAAGAATGGCTGAACAAGTTGTGGTAAATAAAGATAATGTATTATTGTTGTTCTATTTTAAAAAATGATTAACAGACTGATTATATAAAGGCCAGGAAAGTTTTACATGAACTAATGCTGTGTGAAACAAGCAAAACCAGGAATACACAATAGTGTACAATAACAGCAAGAATGTGTAATGAATGATCTACTATGAAAATCTTGGTTATGTTCAGTAATTCAGTTATCCAAAGCAATCCCAATAGATTTTGGACAGAAAATGACATCTGCATCCAGAAAAAGAATTATTGAATTATGGAAATTGAATGTAAATAAACACATGCTATGTTCACTTTTTTCTGCTTCTTTTTTTTTAATCTCTTCCATTTCTTGTGCTCTGATTTTTCTCTCCCATTATGCTTCATAAAGCAATGTGTAATAAAATAAAATTATAAATAATAAAAATTATAATAAAAATAAAATAAATACAATTTAAAAGGATACTTTCTCTCCAGAAATTTTAAACTCTAGATTTCCTCTTTTTAGAGTGAAAACGTCACATAGACAAGTTATAGAGAAGAATCCATTTTTACCTTATTCTAACCATCAAAATTCTCTATATCATCTTCCATCCTCTTTTCCCTTACTCTAGTCTCTGAGAAATAAGCAACCCTTCTCCTCATCAAGCTATTTGCTCTATGTGTACCCTAGATTACATTACCTCTCATTTTCACTTATTGGCTTTAAATATATTTCTCTAAATCAAAAGCAGAATGGCTGAAATAATGAATGCATTTTTTTCAGCTCATCATGCAATAAAAATTACATGCAATAAAAGGCCAGGGTAAAATAAACCAAAAATTAATGGAATAATAAATTATCTACTCCTAAAGAATGAGTGGGTGAAATAACAAATCATAGATACAAAAGATAATTTCGTCCAAGAGAATGACAATAATGAGAGGATATACCAAATTTATGAGATTCAGACAAAGCAGTTCTTAGGAGAAATTTTATATCTTTAACTTGCATAAAATTGAGAAAGAGAAGATCAATTAATTGTGCATGCAACTAAAAATAGTGGAAATATTTAATAATCCCAAACTGTCTCTTCTGTACCTTGAGTCCCTTATCCTTGTTACTAGATGGGAAGCAGTGTTCCTTATTAGCTTTATGAAGCCATAATTGGTCATTACATTTTCTTTTTTCAAATTTACCTTGAATAACAAGTATCAATACTGACTGATAATATATTCTTAACCTGGTATTGTCTAGTAATCTTGTACTAGGTCACTGAGATGAAAATTGTGGTCCTAAATAGGACAGGCAAGAAGTTTAATTGCTATACTTTGTCCCCTTTTCAGTGTTTTATAAAGTAATAGGAAAATGGTGTTTTTGTGGGCCACATAAATGATATTGGATTGATAGACCTAAACCTGTCACCACCTGAAATGCTATGAGATTTGTAGTATCCAGATTCCTGCCCATTGAGAAATTAGGGATGGACATACTGAATCATGAGTCCTGGTTTCTGAGACTTCCCTCTTATCACATTTCTGGATGGGTCAAAATAGGGCTACAATAAGGCTTTTCAGAAGTGCATCATATCTGTAGTTCATGGGATGGAGTGTATTTTGTTTTTGTTTTTGTTGTTATTTTGAATAAAGATGACATATTGACAAAGGTCTTCCTCTGTTGTCAATCCTCTGTTTCATTTGGAGGTATTTTTGTTGAATACTTCTAAACTGAATTAATCTTAGCTAGAAATTTTCACATTTACTACACTTTATTTCTTATACAGTACTTTTAGAGGGTAATGAAGAAACAGATGATATAATACCACAAATAGTTAGAATAAAAACTTGTTAAATAACTTGATCCAAAGATTAGTCATCAATCATTTAATGTCCACCTAGAAGATGATATTGAGTATAGAGGACCAAGGATCTATAGTGGGTTTTGGTTGGCTGATATATGCTTTATCAGTGACTTGGTTTAATGTATATATGGTATCTTTAGCAAATTTGCACATGATAGAAAATAGGGAGTGAAACATAGTGTTTCACTAAATTAAACAGGCAGATACTTTTTGAAAAAAATCTTAAAAACACAAAGTAGAGTTGGATCAAATAATGAAATTTAATTTGGATAAATGTAAAATTTACTTGACAAATCAACATTAAAGTACAAAATGTGAAACATATGGCTAGAGCACAGTTTGCATCAAGAAGATTTAGACATTTTAGTAGACTAATTATTCTACATGACTCAATAGTGTCATGAAAGCCAAGAAAATGAATGGGCCTTTGAGCTATGTTAGGTAATTTGTGGCTTACTGGAAAAGTATAGCCCTGAAGATGGGGAAACCAGAGTTCAAATCCTACCTTAGAAAAATTGTTATATGATCCTAGTGTGTGATCCTAGACAAGTAATTTAATTTTTATCTGACTCAGTTCTATAAAGTGGGGTTAAGTGGGGATAATAAAAACCTTTTTCTCCCAGAATACTTATGATAAAATGAAAAAAAAATGAAGTTTTAACATGCAAATGAAATGTATTTTACCCTGTGACCCTTATAATGTGTAAATCTCTTTTGAGGGGCTTTCAGAGGAGCAGCTGATTGGTTACAAAGAATATGTAGCTATAATATGGTCTTCTTTTTGGTGGACTTTAAGTAGTTGGAATTAACCTGTTCAATAGTACATAATTCCATTTTCAGGATTTTGTGTTTAAAAGTTTAAGCTAGAGACAAATTGCAGCTATGGACTGAAGAAAGGAGACAATTATTCTCAATCAGAAAAGAATTAAATTTAAGGAAACCTCCATGAAAAGAGAAATCCCTTGGTGTGCCATGAGTTGTAAATTAGCCTTTTGTTGTACTGTAGTTCCACGTTTAGCTTACTAATTTTATATACATATACATGTATATCTATATCTATATCTATATCTATGTATATATGTATCTATTTATATCTTTAACTATCTACCTATCTATCTATCTATATAATATATGTATTATATATATATATATATATATATATATATATATATATATATATGTATGCAGTTTTGTGTAGGATAGTTTTGAACCATTATTCTTCTTATACAATGTTATTACATACTTTTACTAATAGTAATTAAGTTAATTGTTAGCATTGTCATCATTGTTGTTGTACTTCATTCTTGAAGAGGATCAAAATGGTATTATGTAAGAATCAAGGTAGTTGGTCTCACTGTGGATAATTAAACCAATACAAACTTGGAATGCTCTGTCCCAGGTTGGATGCAAATATTCCCTATCAACATTTGGATAGACATTCTAAATTGGGCATCTGGTGTTTCTTCTCAGCTAATTCAATTCTGATTTGCTCATAGGGCACACATTTTTCTCTGATAAAAACAAGCTGAGTGGTTCTATGCTAGGTCTCTTATGTCATAAACTATTCTGAAATTAAGAGAGTCCTTGAAAATGTCCTTGTATCACTATCTTGTGAGTTCTTTCCTTATGTGAGGTTTCCACAAAATAGTCTTTTTGGCAAGTGTTCTTTTTGCATTTGAACAATATGGCCAGTCCAATGCAGTTGAGCTCTTTATAATAAAGTTTGAATGTGTGGCAATTTAATTTGAGAAAGGACCTCAGTGTCTGATATCTTGTCTGCTAGGGGTTCTTCAGGATCTTCCTAAGACAATGCAAATGGAAGCAATTCAGTTTCCTAGGCTGATAGACTGTTCAGGTTTCATAGGTATATAACAATGAGGTCAGCACAATACTTCTGTAAAACTTCAATTTGGTAGTTCCCCATTTTGCTTTAGAGACTCTCAAGCACTTAGCTGTTGGGACCCTGGATATTTAGAATCAGCAGAAGTCAGGATAAGCAAAAGTCTTTATTCTTGGTCTTTTGTGGTCAAGGTCAGGGGATTAGATCTAGCAATCTCCACACCTCTTCTCTCTCCACCACTACCAGAAATGAATCAATCTCCTCCCCCTACTCCACCCACTGATCTCACTTCCCCTTCTTTGTCCACACCCACCAATCCAGCCAGTACAGAATATTTGGGGAGGGTCATCCTCCCAAACATGTGGCAATAGAGAATTGTCCAATTGATGATTAGCCTCACTTGCTAGGTTACCTTGAATCTGCTCAGTTCTAGCCTTCTACATCTCCCCCTTTCTTTTGTTTTAGAATGTAGTCACGCCATCCCTGAAAAGGAGGTGATCACGCCCCCCCCCCCACTTCTCAGGAAGGGAGATAAAAGCACTAAAAAGAAGATAATCAAGCGCTCCCTGACATCTCAGGAAGGGAGATGAAAATCACCAAAGAGAAGGGGGATTTGCTAACGGGTTTTTGAACTGAAAGATCTTATTAGAGACAGGTATGCACAAACCCATCAGCATGGGAGATATTACACAAGGACATAGCAATAATGCACAGGCTATTAGTGATGACTCTCCCCACAGTCAGTGCAGGCTCGATGAGTTGTAACAAACAGGAATTGTACATGCAAGTAGTGATATAACAAACAATATAAATCATCACGGTTTTGTAAAAGATTTTCAGAAGTCCTAGAAGGAGGGTATGTAAACATCAGTCACACATACGCCTTCTTCAGCAACCAAGAGATAGTCCAAAACCAATCTATTGTCCATTGCTTCACGTGTCATGGAATCCAATGATCCCCACAAGTTTTTGAGGTCCTGCAACAGTCTTTTTATATGTTAGGGAATCCAATAATTCCTACAGGTTTTGAAGTCGTGCAACAGTCTTGTGTCTCAGAGAATGTAATGATTCCTGAGGGTTTTGAAGTCCTACAACAGTCTTATGATGTCTCAGAGAATCCAATGATTCCTGAGGGTTTTCAAGTCCAACAATATTTTGATGTCCATGAGTCAAATACCATAACTGCCA
The DNA here is from genome assembly GCF_048593235.1 of Sminthopsis crassicaudata. NCBI lineage: Eukaryota > Metazoa > Chordata > Mammalia > Dasyuromorphia > Dasyuridae > Sminthopsis > Sminthopsis crassicaudata. The sequence goes on from NC_133619.1 coordinate 100,662,771, forward strand.
GGCTCTTTCAGTGGTGGGCACAGTCAGCAACGGAACTACCCAAGGTTTCTTGGGTCTTCTCCTTCTTTTCAAGGGTCTGCTCTGTCTCTCCCCAATGGACAAGGCGAATATGGCTCATTGGCACCCATCTGATTCCTTCTCCATCTGTAAAGATACAAGAAAACCCTCTCCCCCAAGCAGTTAACCTATCTTGTCCCTTCCATTCACCACTTTCTGGGTCTTTCCACATGACATGACAATTATCTAAAGACAATGACACTGCTCCCACTGGACACTGTCCTTCTGGTGGGTTATAAAACCTGTCTGCCGGAGCCAGTGCATCTTTGTCAAAAATAATAAAAAAAAAATAATGGTATAGAGAATTAAATTTAGAAGTTCTCTAGGGTTACCTGTGGCTCAGTTCTAGCCATCTACACTTAGTTACTTCTAACAGTACATATCAACCTCATTTTCATTGTGTAGATCTCTATCTGATTGCTAACATTGATAGTATTGGGGGGCTATGATATGCCATAAGTTACCCTCCTAGAACCGTAAATCATTCCTCTGGAAATCAAACCTGAAATGGTGAATGTAAAGTGGTGGAATGAGGACATATTAAGGAAATAAGAAATAGAAATGATAGGTGGAGGTGATAGAGATAGATTTCAGTTTAACTTAAATACATATATATATATATATATATATATATATATATATATATATATATATATATATATACTAATAAACATTAAAAATTAAGTGTAATTGCCTAAAGTTATATTATGAACTTTCTTATTAGTAGTTTTCAAAGTTTGGCTAATCATTTTTAAGTATACTGTAAAGGCTCTGAGGTACTTTCCTAATTTAAGAATAAAAAGTGTTCCATGTGTGGAAAATGTGAATTGCTCTTGTTAGAAAGTAGATGGATTTAACTATTTCTTCATAGTTTGGGTATGTTTAGAAAGATGTTATTCTTAACACCTTGTTAAGTGTTAAACTTAACTTATGTGAACAGAGCATTCAGTCACAAATGATGAGGTTTTTGGTATTTCCTAAAGATATTTCAGTGCCTTGTGTTTCGTTTATGAAGTTTGAAACTCATATGCTCAAGAAACACTGATTGAAAAATTTAGCCATACTAGAAATGTTCAGGAAATTTCTCTCATTCTACTGTGAGAGAAGCTTTAATTATGGTTTTGAGGGAAGATTATTGATTAAAGAAGGAAGAGATTTTTTTCTACATCATTCTGTCACAAACACGTTAAAAAAATCTGGATAATTAAAGGATAATACTTTTAGCCCAATAAGAAAAAATGCATATATCCAAGAAAAGCCACAGATGTAGATAATAGGGAGGAAACATTCAAGCAATATGATATCTTGAAGCACCAAATAATACTTCCTATAGACACAAGAAAGGAGAAGATCTTGAAAACACATTTTAATGATCTACTAAGAAAAAGACATTCAAACTAATTGGAGTTACATGAGGACTCTGTAAAGGGAGGATAAGGTGCTAGATGATGGGTCAATGGTTTACATTCCTGTTTCACTTCTATCAAATACTAAACAGGCAAACTTTTTGTGATTCACAAATGATATTTGGAGCTATATTATTTCAATTGGGTAGAATTATTCAGAGAGTTGGGGAGTATAGCCCCATAAGATGGTTTCCCAGCAAGCCAGAAGGAGTGAATTAGCCATAGCACAAAAAAGCAATTGAAACTCATTTATCATATCTCAATAACACAATAGCACAGAAAATCAGCAGTGGAGCCTCCAGTCTCAGGGCAAAACCAAATTGAATGCCACAGAAATCAGGCAACAGGCATGATTAGGCTGCTGCTATTCCATTCATTAAGCAAGTCATCAAACATGTGAGTCTCCAAGCACTCAAAGCCAATGACCCTACACAAGAAGCTTGGGGCATAGTCTTCTATACCCCAGAAGTAAAGCCCAACTTGGAAAGCCATTAGATTGGGTAAAAAGTGAGCAAGTAACAAAAAAAAAGCATCTTGACAATAGAGAATTGCTGTAGTGAAAGGGAAAAACAAAGCATCAACATAGAAGAGGCCAAAATTATGAAACCACAAAAGGGGACTTGAATTGGTCTCAAGCTCAAAAAGTGTTTTTGAAAGAGTCCAAAGAAAAAAAAAAGAATTTACAAGTCAAGTAAGTAAGACAGAAGAAAAATTGAGGAAATAAATGAAAGATATGTAAGAAATAGTCAACAGTTTGGGGAAAGGACAGGAATTAAATAAAGAAAACAGTTACTTAAACAGTAGAATTAGCCAAATTAAAAAGGATGTACAAAAAGCTAACTGAGAAAAGTCATATTCTAAAAACTAGAATTGGATAAATGAAAGTAAATGATTCTCTAAAACAACATTAGAAGCAGTAAAAAATCAAAAGAATTAAAAAAAAAACATAGATATAGGTGAGGGAATTTAAAAACTATTGCACTATCTTAGATCCACAATCAAAAAAAAAAAAAAAAACAAAAACTGGATAGCATCTTTCAAGGAAAACTGCCTTCATACCCTAGAACCAGAGGGTAAAATAGTCATTGAAAGAATCCACTGATCATTTTTTGAAAGAAATCCCCCACCTCCAAAAGTCAGAGGGGACATTGTAGCTAAATTCCAAAAACAGGTCAAGGATAAACAATTTTCAAATGAAGAAATTAAAACTATTATATTCTGTTCACAGTTCTATAGGCCTTTGTTTATAGTTTCAAATTGCTTTCCAGAATACTCCTGTTATCCTAGGCAATCTGAGAGGTGTGAAGTCATACCTCAGAATGGTGTTAATTTGCATTTCTCTAATCAATAGTAATTTAGAGTACTTTTTTGAAATGACTAGAAAAAGTAAAAATTCTCTGTTCATTAGCCCTTTATTTTAACTCTGTATGTGTCTTTCTGTTACCAAGGTGTCTCTTGTAAACACTAGCTTGTTGGATTGTGGTTTCTAATCCATTCTTCTTTGTTTCTGTTTTATGATTGAGCTCATCCCATTACCATTCAGGGTTGTGGTAATTGCTAATTTCCCTCCATCCCATTTTCTTTTTTTATCCTTTTCTATCTCTTTCTATCTTGCCCCTTCTCCAAAGTATGTTTTGTTTCTGACCTCTGTCTCCTTTAGTCTATACTGCATTTTATTATAATCTCCCCTTATATTTCTTATCCCTTTTAGCTCCTATTTTCTTATTAAAATAAGATTATTATTCTTATTCAGGTAAGAGATTTCTATATCCAATGTGGGTGTAAATATATATTTATATCCATATTCTTCCCTCTTTGAGGGAATTCTGGTGACAATAAAGTTCCAGCAGTAACTGCCACTCCTTTACCCTTCCTCCATTTTCACATCCAGTATAAAAGATTTTTTCTTGTGAATCTCTTACATGAGCAAAGATTTTCCACTTTACTTTTCCCTTCCCCCTCCTCCCAGAACATTTTTATTCCTCACTCATTTTTTTTTTTTTTTTTTTTTTTTTGGTAATCACCTTCTCAATTTGACATACTCATGGTCTCAGTCTATGTAGAATCCATTTAACTATCCTAATAATAATAAAATTCTTAATATTACATGTATCATCTAATTAAATAGAATGTGGAATTCAATGCTATGGAGCCTCTTCGGATTATTTTTATATTCTCTTGAATCTTATATTTGAATGCCAAATTTTCCATTCCTATCTGATCTTTTTATCAAGTATGGCCTCTGTTTCATTAAATAGCCATTTTTTCATCTGAAGATTATAATCAAGATTTGCTGTACTTTTGCTTATAATCTAGATCCATTGCCCTTTAAAATTATATATTTTAACCATTTCCTTTAATATGGAAATCACTAAATTTTGATTTTCATTATGACTCCATGATAATTGAATTTTCTTTCTGATTGCTTTCAACATTTTCTCTTTAACCCAGAAATTCTAGAATGAGACTAAAATATTCATGGAATTTTCATTTTGGAATCTCTCAGAATGTGATCAGTGAATTCTTTCAATTTCTGTTCTTTTCATTGGATCAAAGACAGTGGAGCAATTTTCCTTTATGAATTATTCAAATATAATATCTAGACTTTTTTTTGTTATGGTTCTTAGGTACTCTAGTAATTTTTAAGTTATCTCTCCTTAATATAATTTACAATCCAGTTTTTATGGCTTTTAGTAATTAAAATCCATTTTAGGAATTTTTAGGGATCTTGATCTTTTATTCTTCCAGATGAATTTTATTATTTTTTTCCTAGTTCAGTAAAATAATATTTTGGCAGTCTTATTGCTTTCACACTGAAACAGTGGACTAATTTAGGTATAATTGTCATTTTATTATATTAGGTTGGCCTACCCATGAGCAATTGATATTTTTCCAATTGTTTCAATCTGGTTTTATTTGTGCGAGAAGAATTTTATTATTTAGTATTTAGATATTTTATTTTCTCTTCTATTGATCATGTCAATTTATATTTTTGGAAATAGTTATCCATTTTGATATCATAGAATTCTACAAAACAGCTCCTAATTATTACTTTTAATTCTTTTTTTCATTGGTGATGAGTTCACCACTTTTATTTTTGATGTTAGTGATTTTATTTTTTACTTTCCTTTTTCCAAACAAATTAACCAACAATTTATCTATATTGTTCATTTTTTTCATAAAACCAACTCTTAGTTTTCTTTAACACTTCAATAGTGTTCTTAATATCTATTCTATTGTTCTCTCCTTTGAGGTTCAAGATTTCTAATTGGAAGATTTTAATTTGTTTTTTTCTAGCATTTTTAGTTGCATACCTAATTCATTAATCTCTTCTTTCTCTATTTTATTCATGTAGCTATTTAGAGATATAAATTTCCCCTAAGAACTGCTTTGGCTGCATCGAATAGGTTTTGGTATGTTGTCTCATTATAATCATTTTCTTAAATGAAATTATAGATTTCTCCTGTTATTTGTTGTTTGACCCACTCATTCTACAGAACTAGATTATGTAATTTTCAATTGGATTTTAGTCTCTCTTTCCTGACCCCTTATTGAATATAATTTTATTTCATTGTGGTCTGAAAATGAAGCATTTATCTGTTTTCCCATTTGACTGAGTTTTTTTCATTTTTTGTGTAGATTCCATGTACTGCCAATGAAAAGGAGTATTCCTTTCTGTGCCTATTCAATTTTCTCCAGAAATCTATCATATCTAGATTTTTTATCATTTTATTAGCCTCCCTAGTTTCTTTCTTGTTTATTTTATGGTTAAATGTGTTTGATTCTGAGAGGGGAAGATCGAGGTCCACCACTAGAATAGTTTTTCTGTCCATTTCTTCCTGGCTTAAAGTCATCTATCTCTAGGAATATTACTGCTCTACCACTTGGTGCATACGCATTTAGTATCATTATTTACTGCATTCTTTATCAAGATGTACTTCCCCTCTTTATCTCTTTTAATAAAATCTATTGTTACCTTTGCTTTATCTAAGATCAGAATTGATACACCTGATTTCTTTTACTTCAGTTTAAGCATAATAAATTCTGTTCCAGCCTTTCACTTTTGGCCTGTCTGTGTTCTGTGTCAAATGTGCTTCTTGTAAACATGTTGTAGGATTCTGTTTTTTAATCCACTCTGCTGAGGGTTTTAGTTGCTGATTTGTTGTAATTAAGGTCCTCTCACCAGCTTTTCCACTGTCTATCTTACCTAGGCTGAACACCCTTTTCCACCCAATTTTGACTAAACTTTCTTGAAATATTTTCATTATATCTTGAGCTAGACAATGGATTCAATCCATTGGACTGTTCATATCCTTGTTTTCATGGGGGTTTTTGAGGGAAACTGAGAGAACTGGAGCAGCTTCCTGACTTTATTCCACCATCTTTATTCAACCCCCAAAACTTCAGCCAATTCTATTTTAAAGTAATTTTTAGTGAATTTTTATGCCTTTTTAAATTTTTGTTTGAGAATTTGCTTTTTACAGTGTTGTTTTTTTCACTATTTTTTCTTCCTCTTTAACAAGCTAATTCTCTTTTGATAATAAGACAGAAAAGGAATTTTTTTTAGAAAAATATTTTCATGTGCCTAGCAGAATACCAAGGAGCATTCAGAACATGTAACAATAAATTTCACTTTCAAAAAAGCATGTTTAATAAATTGAAAATATTATGTTCATAAATGCGGATTTTTTTTTTCCTTCCATGTAGGTTATTCTTTTGTTCTCTGCTGTGCATTTTTCACTTTGTTCCTTTTCTCTCCTCTCATCCCTCCTAAGCAGCTACAGTTATGCATGGATACACACACACATACATACACATCTACATATGTGTGGTCAGACCCACATACCCATATTCATACATCAGTATACACCCCTATCCTTATCTATACACATGTATATGCATACCTATGTATACACTTACATATACATGGAATTTTCTCTGATCTGAGGGTTTTGAAATTTGGCAATAATATCCCATCTTGATGTGGTAACTGGTGTATTTTCTTTTATTTCTACATTTCCCTTGTATTCTATCACTCAAGGACAATTTTTTAAAAATATTTCTTTCATTATTTTGTAAAGAATCTTTTTTAGTCATAATTTTTAGTTTGTCAAAGCATTTTAATTTTTTTCTTAATCTGCTCTCTAGATCTGTTTTTTTCTTCTAGCTTTTTTTTTCCACATTCTATTGTATTTTTTTTCATTTTTTCATATTTTTTGTTTTGTTATTTTTGGTCTCTTTTAGCTTTACTACCCTTCCCTTTCCCAATTCTAATTTTCAAAAAATATTTTCTTTTTCTTTTGCTTAGACCCAGGATCATACATCTAGGAAATATTAAATATCTGAGGCAGATTTGATCTCAGGTCCTCCTGAGTTCAGGAATAATGCTCTATCCACTATGCCAACTATATTCTTCTTTAAGACTTTGTATCTTCTTTCCTAGTTGGTAAAATTTCCCCTAATCTTCTTATTTTTCTTGTATAGTTCTTATTTATTTAAATTTTTTTCCCTCAGTTTCTCTCATTTGAATTTTGAACTTATTTTTGAGTTCTCCAACATTCCTACTATTCTGAGCTGGTAGCCATTGAATGTTACAATTTAGGATAGAACAAGCTTTTTATTTCATTTTATTTTATTTTTTACTTCATTGCCCTCTTCTGAATATAAATTTCAGTCTTCCCTATTCCCAAAGTAAGTTTCTATGATTGCATTATTTCTTCTCTGCCTCTTCAATTAAAAAAAAAAAATAGAAATTATTAATGTAACACTCTAATCCTGGGGTTGGGAGAATGGTGCATCTAATTTCACTTCAGCTCTGCCCTTTGGTCTGGAACACCAAAGCAAAAGCTTTTCTTCCTTCTAGTGCGACTATTTCTTCACTAACTATGTTCGCTTAGTTCCTCTCATCAGGAGTTGATGTCTCTGCAGCACCCACCTGTGTTTAAAGTTACTAATTAGCTAAGGTTCTTTGAGGCTTTCTTTGGGTCTTCTCAGGTTGTCCCTGGAGTACCCCATCCTCCTCCAAGTCATATTTGTTTTTTACAAGTTTATCTTTGTCCTGATGCACAATTTTGCTCTATTTTGGAGGGAAATCTGGAATAGAACAAAAGAAATACAGGCATTTATTTGGAAGTAATCTTATTTTACAGACAAGAAAATTAGAGAACTAGATATTTTCATTGACTTGACCATAATCACACTATAATAAGTAAAATAATTATAATTAGATTCATAGGATCATACCATCACAGTTTCAGAATTATAAAGTGTCCTAGAATTAATCTTTAAAAGCTCTCTTTATTTTTTCAAAGGATGAAACTAAGACTTGAGGAGATTTTACAGTTTGCCTGAAATCACATTCGATTCAATGGCAAAGGAAGAATTAAGAACTGGCCCCACAGACAATAAATCAAGGACCTCTTGATTTATTGATCCTCTAACTATAAATCTTTTTTACTATATCATGATACTGCTAACTAGTTTTTCTTAACTGAGTGACATATTTTGTGGAAAAAATCATATTGTTACACATGATATATTTTAGTATATTTTTAAAATATTAAAATGTATGCTTATTATTTATAATTTTTGCCTGACAAAATGCATATTTGGTTCCTTATTCCCTTCCAAATCACATGTATTAGTTTTCTTCTTTTCAAGCAGAACATATTTTTCCCAGTTTCTGTCCAAAGAACTTTAGGTCATACTTCATTATTTTTCAGGTTGTTCTGTGAAGTTATTTCACAATTCAGTTTCCAAGACAACTTAATCATCATGTAAAGCAAAAGACACAGATGGCATTGAGGTTTACATTTAAATTCTGAAACACTTACTTGCTTTTTAAATTTTATGCTGTCTCCTAGTTAATTAAATAAAAAATGTAAAGAAGTTTGGGTCACTCTGTCCATTTCCTTGACAGAAGACTGTTTCCTTCATTAAGTTTAAATAAATCAAACACGTCTCATAAGAAAATCTTTCAATAGACTTGTATTCAGTTTCAATTTCATTTGCTGTTGTATTTCTTTTAATTATGATTCTTAAACATTATTATTCTTTTATTTTATTTTCTCTTTTATATTCTTAAAATACCTTTCCATAGTTATTATAATTTTAAAAATAAACCCAATGAATTGGGCTTATTTCTGAAAAATAACAGTGGAACTTTGTTATGTTTTGAATAGGCACTTAAGGGTGAAGCCAAGGATGACATCTCAAATTTATCAAATAGTGAATAGTTATACATAATAGTCATGTTCTGCTTTAAGGGGGAAACAGAAGCATAAGATGAGAAACCTGAAGAGTTATCATTAGTCATTATTCTCTAATTCTTTTGGCTTGTCTAGGTTGTCTTGTGCATAGTAGGTAATCAAAAAAGTTGTGATTAATTGACTAGATTTATCATAGGGATCAAGATAGACCAATCTCATTTTACCTATTATGAGAGAGTATTTTTCTGCATCAAGGAAACTTATTCCAATAGATTTCATATCTTAATTTTTCCAATTACATATAAAGACAACATTTAATATTAGTATTTATTTTAAATAAAAAATTTAGTTCCAAATTTTCTTCTCTCTTACCTAACATAGTAAACAATCTGGTCTACATTATATATGTGCAATGATATAAAACATGTTTCCATATTCATTATGAAAGAAGAAACAATTTGAAAAAAAATGCAAAAGAGAAAAGAAAACAAAAAAAGTGAAAATACCATGCTTTGATCTGCGTTCAGACTCTATCTGTTCTATTCCTGTCATGAGCTTTTTGGAAAGCATGGAGCATTGTATCATTGAATTGCCTAGAAGAACTAACGTGAATCATAATTAATAATCACATAATGTTGCTATTACTGTGTATAATGTTCTCCTCATTCTGTTCACTTAAGTTCATATCAGTTCATGTAAATCTTTCCAGGATTTTCTGAAATCAGCCTGCTTCTCATTATAAGCATTCCATAATATTCATATAGCACAATTTATTCATGCATTACCTTCCTAATTAGTGAAGATTGACTTAATTTCAAATTATTTGCCACCACAAAAAAACTGCTATAAATATTTTTGTATATTTAGATCTTTTTGTTCAATTTTAATGTAGGTTTGACATTTTGAAAAAAAATGTTGAATTGATCATAATTTTTGTGGTAGTAATTAAATTGATGATATTAATACAATGAATGAAGCTATTCCTACTTATTGGGAACTTTCAGTCTAATGGAATAAATAAGAATAAACTAAATTTAAGTATAACTAGAATAGATAAAGAGATTTTTTTTTACAAATGAGTTCAAAAAGAACATGTGCAAAGGAATAAAAGGAGTTGAAGATAAAACAGTTTTGAAATTGAATATATTATTAGTTTAGGGAATTAAGAATTAACTTATATAGATGGTAGTTGTGGATCAGTGCCTTGAAGGAAAAAAATTAAGAGGGTGATTTTTGAGAATGGAAACTATTTCAGACATGGTAGATAGCCAATATAAAGACATATTTATGAGAAATACAGACAAAAAGAGAGAAGGCCTGTTCATTTTGATTTGAGTACAAGAAAGCCAAATCTTGTCAAATAATCTTGGAAAAATAGAAGGCTCTATTGTTTTATTCATGAAGGAGGCCTTAAAGATTATCCAGTCAAAGTCTTTTCTTTTATGAAATTGGAAGATGAGGATTAAAAAAGGTTTTTAAAAATTGATTCAGTGAAACAGAAAAACTAAAGTTTGCATTTAACTCTTGATCTTCTCTTTCTGAGTCCAGCACTCTTTTCACTATATTACTTCAGGAATCAAAAGCTCTCTTATTGCAATAAAACTTTGAGATAGGTTGTAAAAGACTAATATTACCATTTTTACAGAAAGGAAATTAAGGGCCAAATATACTGAATATAAGGTGATGCAATTAATATGGTGCCAGGGCTGGGATTTTCACATGGGTTTCAAGATGTTAAGCATTTAAAACCATTTGTCAAGTTGATGACTAAGTACATTTTTCCTCATTTATTATAGAATTAATGTGTATTCAAGTATAATTTAGAGTTTGGTTATTGGGAGTGGGAGATTTCATAACTTGGGCATCGTGGACATTCAAAGAATAGTGAAGGTCTTTGAATCATTGGTGGGATGATTGGCAAAATGATCAAAGACAGTACCTGAACTAGACACTGGATACTCCAGTCGAGATCTCTTTGACTCAATGTATAATGCTTTTTCCAATTCACCAGTAAATCTGTTTTATCTGTTACCCAAGAGGAAAAAGAAAGTAGTTTCATATGTGCATATATTCTTATTCAGAGTATTTTCCAATAATCAAATAGTTTCAAAATTAAATAAATTCAAAATAAACAAGTAGTGAAAGTATATATTTTAGAATTTGAATTGAGTGAGATGAATCATCTAATATGTTGGAGAAATTTTGTAACCACACACTTATTTATTTACATAATAATAGCTTTTTCTTACAAGCAAATATAGTTAATATTCACCCTTGCAACACTTCATGTTCTAAATTTTTCTCCCTCTCTCCTCTTCTATTCCCTTTCCTAGACATCAAGCAATCCAATATAGGTTAAACGTGTGCAATTCTTCTAAAGATATTTCCATATATATTATGCTGCACAAGGAAAATCAGATCAAAATAGGGGAAAAAATAAAAATTAAAAAAAAATTCAAGCAAACAAAAAATAACAATAAAAAGATGAAAATACTATGTTTTTATTGACATTCAGTCTTCATAGCTCTCTCTCTGGATGTGGATGGCTCTTTCCATCACATGTTCATTGGAATTGCCTTCAATCATCTCAAGTTCATCATATTTGATCATCACATAATCTTGTTGTTTGTCTATACAGTGTTCTCTTGTTTCTACTTACTTCACTTACCCTCAGTTCGTGTAAGTCTTTCAAGGCTTTTCTGAAATCAGCTTGATCATCATTTCTTACAAAACAATAATATCCCATTACATTTATATGTGTCCTTTCCCCAATGAATGGGAATCCCTACAGTTTCTAGTTCCTTGCCACTATGAAAAAGGCTACTACAAATATCTTTGCTTATGTGAGCCCTTCCACTTTTTATGATCTCTTTGGGATGGAGAACTAGTAGAGACACTGATGGATCAAAGGGTTTTCACAGTTTTATAGCCCTTTGGGCACAGTTCCAAAATATTCTCCATAATGGTTGGATCAGTTCACAACTCCAGTAACAATGTATTAGTGTCTTAGTTTTCCCACAAAACTTTCAACATATATCATTATCTTTTCCTGTTGTCTTAACCAATCTGAGAGGTATGAGGATAAAAATATAGTTCTATACATTAATTTACTTATATAGTTTATATCTTATTTTGAAATACATGCACATGTGCATTTCTTTTATATATATATGTATATATATGTGTGTGTGTATGCATATATTATATACATATACATATATTTTACATATTGTAATTTATCCACCTATATGTCAAAATAGAATTTGTATATTTAGATTTGGGGCCTTTGATATAATCACTAAGATGTGAATACTATTGCTTTGGAATCTATCATTTAAAAAAATTACTGTCTTTCAGTGAGGTCCCAAATACTTTCAAAACATTTGATTTGTCTACACAATCTTTCTATGGCCATAGTTGCACTGATTTTTTTAATAAAATTTTTTATTTTCAAACCATATGCACAGATAACTTGACAACATTGACCCTTGCATAGCTTTGTGTTTCAGATTTTCTTCTCCTTCTCCCCACCCCCTATCCTAGATGGCAGACAATCCAGTATATATTAAACATGTTAAATATATATTAAATACAATATGTATAGACATATTTATACAATTCTCTTGTTGTACAAGAAAAATCAGATGAAAAAATAAAATAAATTAGTAAAAAAATGCAAGCAAACAACATCAAATAGAATGAAAATGTTATGTTGTGATCCTCCTTCAGTTCCCATAGTATATTTAATCATCAAAATATCCCTATAATATAGATATCATTGTTTCCCTATTCTATATATGAGAAAATTCAGTTTTTATGAGGTGAAGTGATTTTTCCCAGGGCCACACAATAATTAAGTGACAGACTGGATTTGAATCCAGATCTCCCAAATTTTAATTCCTGGATCTTATGTACAAAATGAATCTAACATTTCTTTTTGTACTTTACCTGTTTCTTGTCATCCTTGATCTCACCAAGGTCTGATGATCTTCACTATGTTTTCATGAATAACTGCAGTGAACTAAATGTGATGGGAAAGAAATTCTGTGATATATGTAGAAATCCAGAAACCCCTTAATGAGTTAGTTTAACAATAGTATGTAAAATACTATCTTTGACTTAAATTCTTTCCTCTACTTTAGTCTTTCTTTATTGTGTATTCCTTTCATTATCTTCCCATCTATGTCAACCACTCTCCTTTTTCTTTCTCCTTCTCCTGATGCTACTCTCTTTAATCTTATTCTCATCTTATCACATTTGATTTGCTCCCCATCATCTTATTTTCATCTAAATTTTCTTTTTTTTTTCTTTGAGGATCAGTTTTGTAATAGCTACCTTTGTACTTCAATCACATAATTATCAATGCTCTAGTAATTCAAATAAGGGCAAAACTTGTATCAGTAGAGAAGAAGTCAGGTAAGCCAACAATTCAGCAGAGTAATCATTTTTAATGACTCATATACCAGGAACTGTGCTAAAAATGGGAATTAAAAAGATAAAAAATAAAACTGAACAAGAATTACAATAAAATCTACTCTCACTGAGGCTATAGTGTAATTCTAGATTGAATATGCAAAGTTATGTACCAACAAACTATATGCAGGATCAACTGGAGATAATCTTAGCTATAAAGTATTAGCTTTAAAGGGGATTTGGAAAGACTTCTTTTAGTAAGTGAGAACTTAAAGGAACTTGAAGGAAGCCAGGAAAATTAGGAGATGGAAATGAGGAGGGAAAGAAATATAGGCATGAGGGAGAGAGATTGCAAAGCATCAGCTCAAAACAATGTTTGACTATACATACACTATTTTCATTGCCACTATATGTATGGAAACTATAATTAAGAGGTAAATAGTTTGCTTAAAGTAAAAGCTGCTGCTTAAACATAAAGACAGGTCTCCTTCTACTGTTCCAGTCCAAAGAAATAGGATCATTGCTAATTGTTTATTCTTGGACAGTCAATTAAGATGCCTACCATATTATTTCACTTTATTTTCTTTTGTGCTTCCTTTCTATTTCTCTTTTGTCAAATCTCTAGAATATCACACTGGAAAAAGATTCATTTCTCTTGATGAATCTTTTGATGACAACCCATATTTTATTCTCTTTTTAAAAAATAGATTTCTACAGATTTTCTTAGGAAGATAACAATTATATCCAACTCAGCAGTGTTTGTTCTAGCCATTGTTCTTCATCTGTGACAAGCTGGTAAAATGTTGGCATATATAAGAATTAAGCTATCTACAATTGCTATGACAATGAATCATGTTTCAATGTTCCATTCCCTGAAGAGATGACTTGAGGGTGCAGTATTTGAATAAAATCAAGTGTTAAAAAAGAAGCCAAAGATAAATATCAATAAAAAATTAATACATGTACTTGAATAATATAGAAAGCAAATAAAAAAGAGTAGGACCCTTTCTTCTAAGAGATTCCTATAGGACATAAACCAGAATGTAAAATATTTTTGACAAGTACTTTAAAATCCAGGTGTTTACTCAAAATTGATAAAATTGCTTTTAAAATTGCTCATATTAAAACTGAAAGCTCAACCAATAGACATTATGTTTTTTAACATTTGCAATTCTAAGACTCAATAGTTACTCCAGACCAGATTTTCCAAAGTATAGTAATTCATCACTGGTTGTAAATTGCAAAAGATGGAAAAGAACATTTTTACTACATAGTGTGTGTGTGTGTGTGTGTGTGTGTGTGTGTGTGTGTGTGTGTTGTATATTTATAAACATGAAGGACCTTGAAGGTATCAGTTGGGGAATTTTCTGAGTTGTATAAAGGTTAAGAATTTGGCTTGTAAATTGTGGGGTTTTATAATCTGATATTTCAAATGACCCATGACTTATATAGTGAGTATAAATCTATTGATTACCTATTGTTTTTCAGATACTGTGTTCATAATTAGGGGCATAAAAATGCAACACTATTTGCTGCTCTCATGGAACCTACTTTTTAATGAGGGAAGACAACTTGAACACAATTAGACAATACAAAATATCTAGGTGTTTTGATAGTATGAGGGCAATTCTAAACTACCAAAGCTTAAAGTAATTGAAAGGCACTTCAGTCTGACATTCTGGAGAAAAAAAAATTAAGAAGGTGAACTTTTGCCCAAAAGGCTATCAAACTTTGTATACCCTTTTGTCCAGCAGTGTCACTACTAGGCTTTTATCCCAGAAATCAAAAAAAGGGAAAGGGATACACATGGGCAAAAATATTTCAACAGCCCATTTTGTTGTGTCAAGGAACTGGAAGCTGAGTAGATGCCGATCAGTTAGGGAATGACTGAATAAATTAGGGTATATGAATGTTATGGAATATTATTGTTCTATAATAAATTATTAACAGTATGATTTCAGAAGGTCCTGGAGAGACTTACATGAACTGATGTTAAGTGAAGTGAGTAGAAACAAGAAAACATTGTATACAGCAACAGCAAGATTATGCAAGAATCAATTCAGATGGATGTGGCTCTTTTCAACAGTGAGGTGATTCATAGACTAGTGATGGAGAGAGTCATCTATACTCAGACACCAGACTGTGGGGATTGAATGTTGATCACAACATACTATTTTTGCTTTTTTGTTGATGTTTGGTTGCTATTTGTTTTCTTTCTCTATTTTTTTTCTTTTTGATCTAATTTTTCTTGTGCAGCATAGTTGTGGAAGTGTGTATAGAAAAATTGCACATATTTAACATACATTGGATTACTCACAGTCTAAGGAAAGGATGGAAGGAAAGGAGAGAGACAAAAATTTGGAACAAGGTTTTGAAAGGATGTATGTTGAAAATTATCTGTACATATATTTTGAAAATCAAAAGATTTAATTTTTTAAAGGTGATTTTTTTTAAAATAAGGCTTGAAGGAAGCCAGAATAATTAAAGACCACATGTGAAAAAAGAAGAGTATATCAGGCAAAGGTGACAGCCAGTACAAATTCAAGGAATGAGAGATAGTGTCATAATCAAGGAATTGTAAGCAGACCAAATTAACTGGATAGAAGAGTGAATGGGAGGGCGTAAATTTAAGAAGACTGAAAAAGTAGGAAAGGGTCATATTGTTAAGTTCTAAAGGATAGGAAAGTTAATATTTGATTCCGGAGGCAACAGCAGGCCATTGGAGCTCATTGAAAGGGGAGTGGGGAGTGACATAGTCAGATGTATTTTTCATCAGAAAATCATTTGTGCAGTTAAGTGCATTGAAATGAGAATAGTCTTGAGGAAAGGGGACAGTTAGGAGGCTATTACAAAAGTTTAAGTATGAGAAGGTAATTGATGTTGCATAACTAAAGTTCAAGAAAGCAATTGGGGCTAGACATAAAAATCTTTGAGTAAATGCATTGACATGATAATTGAACCCATGGGAGATAAGAAGATTGACAAATGGAACAGAATAAAATGAAAAGAAGACTTAGAATAAGCATTGGATGCTACCCATTATAGTGAAGAAATAGCAAAGGAGAAGGAACAGTGCTCAGATAAATAGGACAATTCATTTCATGAAAAAAGGTTGAATAAAGGAGGAGAAAGTAATCAAAAGTATCATATGTCCCAGACATTGTCAGTATTATTGCCACCAAATGGATGGATATCTTATCTCTCTATATCTATTTTTCATATAAAACTATGATCTATGTTTTGTCATTATTTTCATTGGAGGATCGGTACAGACCACTGGAGTTCTTACTATTATTCCTTTTGTACTATCTATGCTGTTTGATTTTTCTATTCTCAATACATTCCTGGCACCCCTTTATTTTTGATAATACCTAGCCAGGACAGTCTTTCTTGCCTACATTTTTATATGGCAATTACAATTGGCAATTTGAGATGGTCCACTCATAGACTATATGTTTTAACATTTTATTTTGTGTTTGAAATTTAATTCTTGTAAAGAGAAGAATTGTAGTATAAATTTATGGAAATATATCATTTGTGGGAGGTGAGAGGAGAAATGGGTGGAGATTTATTTTTAGAGCAGTGCCTTAGGAAAATAAAAATGCATAATATGGTTTTGTTGTTATGTCCAGGATCATGTAACAGAAAAAAGGCAAAATGATTTTTGGGTTAAGTATTCATCAAAGAATCCTCATCTATACATATAAGCTGGAGAATTATATATGCTAACAGCTCTAATTAGGTAGCTCTCTAATAAATATTTGTGGAAACGTTATTCTTTGCAGAGATAATTTACAGTCCTCACCCTTAAACTCCAAGATCATGGTATATTTGTCTCAAGCATATGATGGTATGATTTTGCATTATTGGTAGAGTTGCCATAACAACTTATCAAGTCAGACATCTATGAATTAGGAATATGAAAATTGGTAATCAAGGAGATATCCTGGGTCCTATGGCTAACCTTGGAGAATTAGAGCATTTCTGCTAAAGAACAATTTGAATATAACATGTTTAACATTACTGACTATTTCTCAACAAACCATTGTGAAGCCTTTAATTTTTTGTTTGTATTCTGTTTTCTTAAAATCAAGGGCTTCTGACATCATTCAGTTTAGACATCAATTCCTTTTGACAAAGTCAGTATAATTATAATGCCTCAGTTTTCTGTCATCATGTATACAGACACTGATAGCTTCTTATACTAAAGGTCACTAAGATATAACTCCTTAGCTGGGGTGAGCAGGAGGACTATCTTTTAATGGACAAAATTAAAAGCTCCAAACCTGTTCTTCCTCTCCCCACTGTCTCCCTATTTCTGTCTCTCTCTTTCTGTCTGTCTCTCTCTTTTTCTCTTTCTCTTTCTAACTGCTTCTCAATCAAGAGGCCCCTAAAAAGAGGGACTTCTATATAATAATCCAAGACCCATGTAAGATAATATTAATTTTTATTTGAGCAGCTCAATCACCAACCAAAGGATCTATAGAAGGCAGAAAAATGTGTTGATGTAACATTCAAATAAAAATGGGAAAGAGCTTTTTCAGAACATCTAGAATTTAAGGATTCTGACCTTTTATTTTATAAAATTACTTACTAGCCAACAAAACAATGAATTTGGCCACAACGAGGTTTAACTTGTTTAACAGAAGTAGAAAAAACAGGGGGAAAATGAACTACTTTCTGTAAAAATTATTTATTTCCAGAATGATCAAGGATTCAATATAATTGTATACATAACAGGCAGGAAAACAATCAAGCTGAATCCAGCAGGATTATTTTCTTCCCTTTTTTTGTAAATATCATTTTATAGTTTTTCATTTAAATGTAAAAACAATTCATAATTTTTTTTATTTTGAGGTTCAATTTCCCTTCACCCCCTCTTTCCTTTCTCTAAGATAGTAATCAATCTGACATAGATGATAAATGTGCAATCATACAAAATATATTTCCATATTGGTGATGTTGGGAAAGAAGACAGATCCTTAAAAATATGAAAAAAAAGATTTAAATAGTGAAAAATGATATGCTTTGATTTGCATTCAGACTCCACTCCATCAGTCATTTCTGTGAATAGAGATAGCGTTTTTTTCATCATGAATCCTTTGTAATTACCTTAGATCATTATATTGCTGAGAATAGATAAATCATTCACACAATAGTGCTTTTAGTATATACAACATACTTCTGATTCTACTCACTTTAATTGGCATTTGTTCAGATAAGTCTTTCCAGGTTTTTTTGAAATCTACAGGCACACCATTTCTTATAGCAGAATAGTATTCCATAACATTCATGTACCACAGCTTGTCCAGCTATTCCCCAATTTATGGATATTTATTCAATTTTGATTTTGTTCCACTACCAAAAAATCTTCTATAATTTTTTTTATGCTAATAGATCCCCACACTCTCACCTACATATTTTTTTAATCTCTTTGAGATAAAGACCTGGTACCCCTATTGTTGTGTTGAGTATGCACACTTTTATAGTCCTTTGGGCATAGTTTCAAATTGCTCTCCACAATGGTTACAAGAGTTCATCAACTCCTCCAATAGTATATTAGTGGCCCAATTATCTTGAATCACATTTTACATTGATTATTTGACTTTTCTGTCATGTGAATCAAGCTGATTGATGTCTCAACGTTGTTTTAATTTACATTTATCTAATCAATAAAGATTTAAAACATTTTTTTTCATATGACTGTAGGTAGCTTTGATTTCTTCATCTGAGCACTTTCTGTTTGTGTCCTTTGGCCATTTATCATTTGGGAAATGACCTGTATTCTTAAAATTTCACTCAATTCTCTATATATTTGGGAAATGAGGCTTTTATAAGCAATTGCTATGGTTTTCCCCAAAATTTCTATTTTCCTTCTAATTTTGGTGGCTTTAGTTATATCTATATAAAAATTTTAAACTTAATATGAGCAAAATTGTCTATTTAACATCCTTTAATTCTCTCTCTCCCTCTCTTATTTTGTCATAAATTCTTTCCTTATCAATACTACATGCTCCCCTTGTTTGCATTCAGGGGTCAGATATTTCAGTCATGTTTATGCTAACTAGATATGTTACCATAGATAAACCATTATTTTTCTTGGACCTCAATAAACTTAGGACCTAGGAGTGATATAACAACATTTTATGCTTGTTCAAAGTAGATAGAGATCTGGCCACAGAAACAGAAAAATATGGGATTAAATCAAGGCAATAAGCTTTTAAGTGTGTATTATATGCTAAACAGTAGTTCAAATCTTGCCTCTAACTTATAATGCCTTTGTGACTAAGCAAATAACTAATACTCAAGCTTCTTGGCAACTCTCTAAGGCTATAGATTGCAGAGAAAATACGGACCTATAAAGGTAGGGGATTTTTTTCTCATTTGGATTTTTCTTATGTTCATGAAATCACAAATCCATCCCCTATTACTTAGAACATTAAGATGTACAAAGTACTTTACCAATATTATCCCATAGATTATTTATTACTTCTTTAAGTGCTTGATGTCAATATTATATCCATTTTACTGCTAAGGAAACAAGATCAGAGGAATTTAATGATTCACCCACTAATAACTGTTGGAGACTGAATGTGGATCACAGCATAGTATTTTCACTTTGTTTAGCTACAGGTGTTAAGCTAGTTTTATTTAAATGAAAATATGCTACATTCTATAATAAAAACATATATAATTTTATACTATGAATGGCACACCATATAAAAGTAGCAGAATTCCATGTGATGACATATTTCTACTTTTAATGGAGTGATGTGATATAAATATGACAGTTTTTTCTAAGGGAAAAAAAAAAAAAAAACTTGATTCAAGGCAATTCCCAATGATAGAAAAAGTCATCTGCATCCAGAGAGAGAGAACTTAATGTGTATCACGGAATAGTGTTTTCATTTTTTTTGTTGCTTGTCCATGTGCTTGTTTTTTTTTTTTTTTAATCTTCATTTTCCACTTTTGAACTAATTTTTCTTCAGCAGGATAATAAATATGGAAATATGTTAGAAGAATTATACATATTTAACCTATATTAGATTATTTGCTGTCCAAGGGAAGAGGAAAGTGGGAGGAAGGGAGAAAATTTGGGAACACAAGGTTTTTCAAGGGTGAATGTTGTTTATATTTCTTGGCATGTATTTCAAAAATGAAAAAAAAAGCTATTATAATTTTTAAAAGCTACTTATAATTAATTTTTCTATCCTTAATCTTCAGATATTAAACATTTCTCTATGGTGTACTGAATACATTGTATTTTAGGAGTAGTGGTGTAATAAATGGTATCCACATCGTCTTTTTTTTTTTTTTTTAATTTTTACAGTGAAAACAATAACAAGCAAAAGTAAGCCCCTTGAATCAGAAAGACTTAGGTTCGAATTTGATCTTATACATACAATGTCTGTGATCATGTCCCTTAACTTAGCCTCAGTTTCTTCATTTGCAAGATGATGATATTATACTTAGCATTTATCTCATATGCAATTTAAATGATACAACACAAAAAATTTAAAATATTACATAAATGTTTAACATTGGTTTTATTGCTAATTTCTGGCCATTTTAATTCATAAAATATCTAAACAAATCTTGGTAAAGTTTACTTTAAAATAGTGTTACTTCCTTCATTCTGTACCATCTTTAGTTGTGTAAATTAGCTAGCAAAAGACAACCAAAATTGCTATAGGTATTTCCTTCCATGTCATTAATTTTATTGAAACTGATGGGAAATGTTTTTTTTTTTTTTTTTTTGATGTTATAAAGCGGTTCGACTTTATTTCAAAACATATTTTAGAGAATTTTATGAATAAGATTTTATTTTATTTTTTTATTTTATTTATAATTTTTTGACAGTATATATGCATGAGTAATTTTTTTTATTACATTATCCCTTGTATTCATTTTTCCAAATTATCCGTTCCCTCCCTCTACTCCTTCCCCTAGGTGACAGGCAATCCCATATATTTTACATGTGGTGACTGCTGCTATATAATATAGCTTTAGATCAGGGACACTTAGACCACCTTCCTTTGACTTTTTTTTCATTAGTTCCCTTGCAATTCTCAACCTTTTATTCTTCCATATGAATTGTGTTGTTATTTTTTCTAGGTTATTAAAATAGTTTATTGGGAGTCCGATTGGTATAGCACTAAATAAATAGATTAGTTTGGGGAGTATTGTCATCTTTATTATATTCGCTCGGCCTATCCAAGAGCACTGAATGTCTTTCCAATTATTTAAATCTGACTTTATTTTTTGTGGCAAGTGTTTTGTAATTTTTATCATATAATTCCTGACTATTCTTTGGTATATGGATTCCCAAATATTTTATACTCTCAATATTTGTTTGGAATGGAATTTATCTTTGTATCTCTTGCTGTTGCATTTTGTTGGTGATATATAAAAATGCTAAGGATTTATGTGGATTAATTTTATATCCTGCAACTTTGCTAAAATTCTAAATTATTTCTAATAGCTTTTTCACAGAGTCTTTGGGGTTCTCTAAGTATACCATCATGTTATCTGCAAAGAGTGATAGTTTGATTTCCTCATTTCCTACTCTAATTCCTTGAATCTCTTTCTCGGCTCTTAGTACTATACGGAATAGTAATGGCGATAGTGGGCAAACTTGTTTCATTCCTGATCTTACTGGGAAAAAGTTCCAGATTATCTCTGTTGCATATTATGCTTACTGACGGTCATAAATATATGCTCCTGATTATTCTAAGGAATAGGCCATTTGTCCCTGTACTCTCAAGAGTTTTTAGTAGGAATGGATGTTGGATTTTATCAAAGGCTTTTTCTACATCTATTGAGATGATCGTTTTTTATTGATTTGATTATTAATATGGTCAATTATACTAATAGTTTTCCTAATATTTAACCAGCCCTGCATTCCTGGTATAAATCCTACTTGGTCATAGTGTATTATCCTGGGGATGATTTTCTGAATTATTTTTGCTAATATCTTATTAAAGGTTTTAGCATCAATATTCATTAAGGAAATTGGTCTATAATTTTCTCTCTCAGTTTTTGATCGACCTGGTTTAGGTATCAGTACCATGTCTGTGTCATAAAAGGAGTTTGGTAGGACTCCTTCATCCCCTATTTTTTCATATAGTTTATATAACATTGGGGCTAATTGTTCTTTAAATGTTTCATAGAATTCACATGTAAATCCATCTGGTCCGGGGGATTTTTTCCTGGGGAGTTGATTAATAGCTTGTTCTCTTTCTTTTTCTGAAATGGGACTATTTAAGCAATTTATCTCCTCCTCTGTTAATCTAGGAAGCCTATATTTTTGGAAGAAGTCATCCATTTCACTTAAGTTATCAAATTTATTGGCATAAAGTTATGGAAAGTAACTCCTTATTATTTCTCTGATTTCTTCTTCATTGATGGAAAGATCCCCCTTTTCATTTGTAAGACTTACAATTTGATTTTCCTCTTTCCTTTTTGTGATCAGATTTGCCAAAGGTTTATCTATTTTATTGGCTTTTTCATAATCTTTGTTTTATTTATTAATTCAATATTTTTTTTACTTTTGATATTATTGATTTCTCCTTTTAATTTTTGTATTCCAAGTTTGATTTTTGGTTGGGGGGGTTTAATTTGGTCTTTTTCTAGCTTTTTAAATTGTAGGCCCAATTCATTAATCTTCTCTTTCACTATTTTGTTCAAATAAGCCTCTAAAGATATAAAATTTCCCCTTATTACCACTTTAGCTGCATCCCACAGATTTTAGTGTGATGTCTCATCATTGTCATTATCTTGAGTGAAATTATTAATTGTTTCTGTAATTTGCTGTTTCACCCAGTCATTCTTTAAGATGAGATTGTTCATTTTCCAATTACTTTTTGGTCTAATTGCCCCTAACTTTTTACTGAATATAGCTTTTATTGCATTGTGATCTGAGAAGAAGACATTTATTATTTCTGCCTTCCTGCATTTAATTTTGAGATCATTATGTCCTAATATATGGTCAATTTTTGTATAGGATCCATGAACTTCTGAGAAGAAAGTATATTCCTTTCTATCACCATTCAGTTTTCTCCAAAAATCAATCATACCTACTTTTTCTAATGTTCTATTTACTTTTTAAATTTCTTTCTTATTTGTTTTGTGGTTTAATTTGTCTAAATCTGAGAGTGCAAGGTTGAGATCTCCCACTATTATAGTTTTACTGTCTATTTCTTCTTGCAACTCTCTTAACTTTTCCTTTAGAAAGTTAGATGCTGTAACTTGGTGCATGTATGTTTAATATTGATATGGCTTCATTGTTTATGCTACCTTTCAGCAGGAAATAATTTCCTTCCTTATCTCTTTTAATTAGATCAACTTCTGCTTTTGCTTGATCTGAGATAAGGATGGCTACCTTGCTTTTTTGACTTTACCTGAAGCATAATAGATTCTGCTCCAACCTTTTACCTTTACTCTGTATGTATCTCCCTGCTTTAAGTGTGTTTCCTATAAACAACATATGGTATGGTTCTGACTTTTGATCCAGTCTGCTATCAGTCTCTATTTGATGGGAGAGTTCATCCCATTCATATTTACAGTTAAAATGACTAATTCTGTATTTCGTGCCATCATATTAACCCCAGATTATGTTTTTTCCCTTGACCCCCCTAAACCCCTTCCCCAATATTTACATTATAGACCTCACTTGTGTCACGCAGCCCTCCCTTTTTAGTATCCCTCCTCACTCCTTCCAAATCCCTTTCCTTTTCTTGTACATTTCCTTATTCCCCTTTTCCTTTTTCCTTTCCCTCTCCCCCCTTTTAATAAGGTGAGAGAGAATTCTCAAAAAACCAAATATGTCAATTATTTACTCTTTGAGCCTCTTCTGATGAGAGTAAGATTCAGACAATGTTTCTCCCTCTCTCTAAATTCCCTCAGATGTTGTATATTTTCTCAGCCTCTTCCTGGGATGTAGTTTCCCTCTTTTTATCACTCCTTCCCCTTTTTCTGATACTACCCCCTTCCCTTTACTACTCCCCCCCTTTTTTATATCAGTAAAATCAAATTATTCATGGGGACTTTCTATATATCCACAACAGAGATATAGTTCTCAAGAGTTCTTTTTACCTTTTTCTCTTTCTCTTCAGTCTCGTGGATGTAGATCAAATTTTTTGTTTAAGTCTGGTTTTTTTCTTAGAAAAAAATGGAATTTCTCTGTTTCATTGAATGACCATCTGCTTCCATGGAAGAAAACTAAACTTAGCTGGGTAGTTTATTCTTGGTTGCAATCCTTGATCTTTTACCTTTCAGAATATCAGGTTCCAGGCCCTTCAATCTTTTAATGTGGAGGCAGCCAGATCTTTATTGACCCTTGTTATGGCCCCTTGATATTTGAATTGCTTTTTTTCTAGCTGCTTGCAATATTTTTTTTTCTTTGTGTGGTAATTCTGCAGCTTAGCCACAATATCCTGTGGAGTTCTTTTTTAGAGTTTTTTCAGAAGGTGTTTGATGAATTCTCTCAACACCTATTTTCCTTTCTGTTTCTATTATCTCTGGACAGTTCTCTTTGATGATTTCCTGTAAAATAGAATCTAGGCTCTTTTTCTAGTCATAGTTTTTGGGAAGTCCAATGATCCTCAAATTATCTTTCCTAGATCTATTTTCCAGGTCTATAGATTTTCCCAGTAAGTATTTGAGGTTATTCTTCAGCTTTTCTTCTTCTTCTTTTTTTTTTTTTTCTTTTTTCTTTTCTTTTTTTTTTTTTTTTTTGTTTTGTTTGATTGATTCTTGGGTTCTCAATGAATCATTTATTGCTATTTGTTCCATCCTGATTTTTAATGAGTTATTTTCTTCATTCACATTTTTTAGTTCTTTTTGTATATGCTCAATTGAGTTTTAAAATGAATTATTTTGCTCTATTGAATTTTTTTCCATTTCCCTAATTTTTTTAGAGAATTATTTTCTTTTTTCCAATTCAGAAATCCTACTTTCTTGAGAAATTTTTATCTTTTCCAATTCAGAAATCCTACTTTCCTGTGATTTTTTAATCTTTTCTAATTCACAAATTTTGTTTCCCTGCACTTCCTGTGAATTCTTTATTTTTTCCAACTCCAATTTCAGAACATTGTTATTCTCTATCATAGTTTCTCTTTCCTTTTCCCATTTTTCTTCAAACTCTCTTAATTTTTAAATAGTCTCTTTTAGGAGAGAGTTATGTGATGGGGGGCAGTTATGGTTCCCCTTTAGGCTGTTATCTGTTGATTCTCTGCTATTAACTTCCTTTGGGATTGGATACCTGCTCTTTCTCAGTGTAGAAGTAATCAATAGTTGTCTTTAGCTTTTTACTCATGATTAAAAAATCTTTTGGGGTCTGTGCTTGGGGTAAGAAGTTTATTTATTTATTTCTTTACCAGATTCCTCCCAGACCGGATGGATGCAGTGGCTCCTGCGCCTGAGCTAAGAGAGAGCTCTGGGAGAGAGTTCCCCTCCGCCTCCCTGGAAGTGCCTCAGAGGTGATTAGTACAACTGCACTGTGAGGGTTGCCCAGTGAAGGACCCCATTGTGTGTCCTAGGGACTTCCCTGAGGTTTAAGACTGAACTGTAAAGATGACACAAAGCTCAGCCAATGCGTCCCGTGGGGCGTGGATATCAGCAGCCGATGTGAAAAGTCCCTGGGCTCAAATTGGAAGTGTCTGCCTAGAAACCACGGTCCCTATTTCAAAGTTTCCGCTTCTCTGGGACTTCTGTGGCTGAGTTCCACTGCCACAGGCCAAGCCTGGCACTGTGTGGATTAGATGTTGCCTTGGGCTGTGTCCCCACTGTTTAAGCTCTTAACTATCCCAAGGAGAAGCCCCAGACAGGAGAAAGAGGCTGCACATCTATGCTGAGATCTGTTAGGTCACTCCTGGATTGGGGGTTCTAGTATCTGGCTTTGTATTTTAAAATGGCTTGATTTCTCTTCTGGACTGCTGTTTTATAAGCAGAGAAGAGCTAACAGCCTGTGCCAGATTCTTCTATCTCAGTGACTTCTCTGGTCCCAGAGTTCTCCCCATCTCGATCGGTGCAGTGTGCTAGCACCTCACCCTGTCTGTGCTGGCCTTTTTTTTTTTTCCTCTCCTGGAAACTGACCTTTTCTGTTGGAACTCCAGATTCTCTTCAGCTGGTACGTTGTTCTTCCAGTCCTTGTGGTTTCTATCAGTCCAGCGTTATTTTTGAGGCTGATTTAACTAATTGGTAATGAGGGAAGAAGGGAGCTTACAGATTTGCATGTATCTTCTCTGCCATCTTGGCTCCGCCCCCCCAAGTTTTTTTTTTTAATCCTTTTCAATTTCCTCAGTGTTCCCTGCCGAAAGAAGCACACTCATATTTTTTTTTAATATTTAAAAACTTTACCCAATAATCCATTAGTCCTCCTGATTGTGACAATAATGGTTGACTTCCTCAGAAGCTAGGGAGTGGGCCACATATTTTCTTTGAAATTGTTTCCTTTTTACATATAATTATGTTAATGGTAATTACCAGTTTAATGTATAGGACAATATGTAATCATTATACAAATCATTATAAGGAAAGTATAGCCAAATCTAAGTGACATTTGAGATTATAAATGAAATAAATCTTTTGGAGTTGATACATCTACTTCTTGCTCCTATCCATTGCCTTTAGAGAAGGAGTTCTCAATCTAAAGTGTATGTCATTAGATTTCAGCAGGGTCTATGAACTTTAATGTAGAAAAGTTATATTTTCACTAATCTCTTCTAGAAATTTGCATTCCTTCTATTATGATTAATATTCTGAGAAGTGTTCTATAATCTTTACCATATTTCCAAAGGTGCATGATGCAAAAATATTGATTACTTGTTATATGTTACATTCATTCATACACATGTCATCATAAATAATTACTGTGAAAAGATAAATTTTAGATAATCTATTCTGTTCCACCTCTTTCATTTTACAAATGAAAACTATAAGACTTATAGGGGTTAGGCAAAATATGAACTGCTATAAAGCTAGTTAGCATTGCAACTAAGACTATAACTCAGAACTTTAATGCCTTTAATAAGGGGTTAAGTAAGTTCGATAAATTAATCATTACTTTCAACACATAAAATAATATATTCCATGGATTCTGACAGTTTCTTCTGCCATAAGTGAGGTAGAGGCATTGAATAATTATGAATAGAAATTAGGAATTCAATAACAAGGGAAAACTTACTAATTCTCACTTCATTTTCTTGTGTAGATTTACCAACTGATTATACAACAACTTCCTTGCCTTTGCTTCTGTCCTTGGAAACCAAATAGAGCAAATCAAACCACTTCTATATGGAAAGCTCTCAAATACTTGAAGACAGCTCTCCTATTCCCTCCCTTCTCCGCATCCCAATTTTTTTTTTTTTTTTTTTTTTTTTTTTTTATTTTGCTCATTGCTCAGGCAATTGGAGTTAAGTAACTTACCTGGAATCACACAGCTAGGAAGTGCTAAGTGTCTGAGAACAGATGTGAAGTCAGGTCTTCCTGACTTCAGGGCTGGTGCTCTATCCACTGCACCACCTAGTTGCCCCCCCCAAAAAAGGTTTCTACAGGTAAACAAACATCCCTAATTCCTTTAATGAATTTAATTCAATCTAATTCATATCTAAATGCTCATCTTTGACATGCCATGATAGAGATAAGGTGACAGAAAAATTCATAAAAAAAACTTTACTTAACCACTGGTAATTTTCAAGAGCAAGTTAAGACATTTCTTATTATGTATGGTTCTTCAGGTACATTCCTGCCCTGAAGAATGAGCAAAAATGCTATAGTTCACTGAACATTCAAACATATCGAGTTTTTCAAAATTTTGAAATAAATTTGTCCGTTTTTCTAGAGTCATTCTATGTATGTATACATGCATATTTACATACACACATATATTTTCTGAATGGATCTAGTTGTACATTGTTTATAATATAAGTTTAATTATACAGTATTAAAATACATTTTATGCAGGTGATTTGGTAGGATAATGATGTAGACAAGTTGTCAATTATTGATGATATCTCCCTATAATGATTTGGTGAACAAGCCATTATTGAAACATCTTTCACAGAAATAAGAGCTACTAAACAGTTCATCATTCAATAATGTAATAATAGATATTATGGTTTTCCCAATATACACTGGACTGATTTCTATGGAAATTTATGAAGGCAGCAAAACATATAATTAATAAATATAATTTGCTATTGCAACACACTGTAGTGATGGCAGAATATTATAAATTACCCATAAAGTGTCAGGCAATTTGCTAAATAATTTTAAAAATATACTTTATTTGAAGCATATAACTGCTTCTAATGTAGGTGTTATTCCCATTTTGAATTTAGGAAATTATGGATAGAGTTAAAACTACTTGGTCAGTATCATAGACTTAAAGTTGGATTTAACTCATTATTCCCTGACTCCATTCTCAGTGATCATCTAATGAATTACAAGATACCAAGAAGATGGAAAGGAGAGAATATGAAATTGAAAAAAAAATAATTAAAACAACATTTAAAATATGACTAGAAAAATTAGATATATTGTGTAGTTTTTTTTTACATCTATACTTGTGAATTAAAAAAATACTACAATTTAAATTAATTTAATTTGTAAAATTGTTTTACTTTACATATCTAAAATATTATTTTGAGAAGGGAGGTATATAATTAAAAAAAGTTAAGGAACTGTGCTATATAGTGAAGGATAGTGTGGAAACCTTCACTGAAATGTAACTTGGTCAACAATATTGAATTTACTTTCTTCAGTGACTATTCAATGATGAAAAATATAATATGTTTTCTCTTTATACATTGGGACATATGCGGATTATCTAATGTAATTTTCTAAATTATTGAGCTCTCAGTTGTGTGCTAATTGCTCAGGATAGTCAGAGTCTAAATTTTCATTAATCAATCTCCAGCACTGTGATATTTTAATCAGTTAATTTCGAATCTTATTCAACTACAATATAATAAGTGGCAAAATAGACCTTTTGATGTCAAAGTATGAATCTAACTATGATCAAAAGACACACATACATAAGAGACAGACACACAGAATAAAAACTAGTTATATACCATTAAATCATTTTTACTTCAAAGGCCAATGTCTCCATTTCATCCAGGTCTATCTCCAATCATCTCGACATCTATCTATCTATCTATCTGTCTATATATCTATCTATCTCTCTATCTAGTTATCTAGCTATCTATCTATGTGTCTATCTGTCTATCTTTGTATCAATCTATCTATCTAGCCACTGGACCCAGACAGTTCTGACAAGTAAAGTAAGGCAAGTGAGTTTGCACACCTCTATGTCTATTAAATCCAATTGGCTGGCAAGTCATGGTATCATCTCCCTCATGATCCTCTTTGAGAATCAAGGAAAAACAACAAGGTCTACCTATCAATTTCTCTTTCTCTCCCTTATTTTTTACTTAATTTATTTGGACTTTCCTCAAAGAGAGAAAATTATCATAAATGCGATAATGAAAGAATACAATTTTTAAAGTAAGGATGCGACTAAAGTTCTTCTATGGTATTAGAATGTATTAGTCATGCCATTTAATCTGTATGATCTTGTAGACTCAGTTAGGCAATTCCTCCCTCATGGTTTTCTGGAAGAAAATGACATTAAATGAAAAAATATATATTTTATATCTAAGGGGGTACCCATCAATTGAGGAATGATTTAACAAATTATCATACATGGATGTAATAGAATATTAGCATGTTACAAGAATAATAAAAATAATTATTTTATATTGCAATGGGGATTAGAATCAGGCCCAGATTGCTTCAAAGTGTATCTTACTATACAGAGATGCTAGAAATCTGCTTCTTGGTGGCTAATTTCTATAGGAAGTGTTTTGGACAGAGACTATGAAAAATATATACATATTCTATAACAGTTTCTTTTCTTTTCTTTTCTTTTCTTTTCTTTTCTTTTCTTTTCTTTTCTTTTCTTTTCTTTTCTTTTCTTTTCTTTTTAACTAAATATATACTAGAGAAGGTATTTGTTTATGGAGCCACCAAGAGTCTCTTACTAGCATTTACCATCTATATCTTGACTGTATTTGATGATGTTGCATGGTATCTGGTGAGTGTGTGTGTGTGTGTGTGTGTGTGTGTGTGTGTGTGTGTGTGTGTCTTAAATTAATATCTCTTCATCAAGGCTACAAATGCCAAGTGATTATTAAGAACTGAGATCCTATCCTCACTGTCAATTAACAAATAGAACACTGTTTTAAGAGAGTTCTTTGGGATGATAGTAATAGAGAATTGATTTTCCCAAACTATCAAGGTACTTTATAACATGCTGATGTTATTATTTATCTAACTTGGCTTTAGGAGAGTAAGTCAAAGAATGCTTTACTGCAAAAGAAACATATTCACTCTATGAACTGTTTCATAGTAAAGCTATAAGAAGTAGCATTACTGACAAAATAATTGCAATGTAAAGAAAGAGTAAAGAGTGAGAAGATGATCAATGTAAGAGCCAATTGTGATTATAGAAAACAGGCTGCTGTTCTCTTTCCCCCCCCCCATGGTATTCTTCAATATTTTATATTTCATTATCAGAGTGCCTCATATTTTAAACCCTCCTTAAGACTTAGTCAAAATTGTTGTCTCCATTTTATTTAAATGAAGAAACAGCTTCATAACTGGGTCAGAAATTCTTTCAAAGTTTCTTTGCAAAGCTATTGGCAGAATCCAAGTTAAAATTCCTTCCCTCTGATATATTCCTTTTTTAATTTTAAAAACAATTATTTTCACACAGTCCTCTCTCTGAATGTTGGCAGCTCTCTTCATCACAAGGTCAATGGAACAGATTGACATCAATCATCTCATTGTGGCAAAGAGTCACTTTCATCAGAATTGATCAACTTATAATCTTGTAATTGCCATGTACAATGATCTCCTGGTTCTATTCATTTCATTTATCAGCAGTCCATGTAAGTCTCCCTAGGTTTCTCTAAAATCATCCTCCTGATCATTCTTATAGAACAATAATATTTTATAAAATTCATATACCATAACTTATTCAGTCATTCTATAACTAATGGGCATCCACTTAGTTTCTGGCTTCTTGCCACTACAAAAAGGGCTGTCACATTTTTTGCACATGTAGGTACCTTTCCTTTCTTTAACATCTCTTTGGGATATAGACCCAATAGAAACACATGCACTCTATTTTTTAACACAATTTGAGGTTTGCATACTTATTCCTCTTGCCAACTGGTATTTCATCCATTTTACACATCATTAAAAAATACCTTCTGATTCAAGGTATCAGGGCAATTTTCCTTTATGATTTCTTATAAGATAATGTCTAGGTCCTTTTTTACATCATGGCTTTGGGGGAGTCCAATAATTCTTAGATTATTTCTCCTAGATAGATTTTGCAAGTCACTTGTTTTTCTTAGGAGACATATCATAGTTTCTTTTATTTTTTTCATTGTTTTTTGTCTTTGTTTGACTGATTAAGTTTTGAGTCATTCACTTTCATTTGTTCAATTCTAATGTTTAGTGTATTATTTTCTTCAGTTATCTTTTTAGCTCCTTTTGTATATGGCCAATTGAATTGTTTTGTTCATTGCATTTTTTTTTCCATTTCACAAATTTTGTTTATCAGTGAAATGGTATCTTTTTTTCATATCTATTTTGTAGGGCATTATATTCTTTTTTCATTCCTTCTTGCAATGATCTCATTTCCTTTTCCATTTTTCTTTTAACCTCTTTAAAAATCCTTTATACAGTCTTTGAAGAAAGCCTTGTGAAATGGGGACCAGCACATTTCTCCCTTTGGGGCTTCATCTGGAATTGCTTTGTCTTTAAAAATCTCATGGTTGATGTCTGTTTATATCTCTCTCCACAAAAGCTGTCTATGGTGAGAGTTCTTTTTTTTTTTTTTTTTTTTTTTTTTTTTTTTTGCATTTTTTAAGGCTTGAGGTCTGCTCAATGCCAAGGAGTAACACCTGCTTTGGTTTGCCCTGCGTTAGTTCTACTGATTGATTTCCAGAGGTGGGTAATGGTGGGTAAGTTCAGTGTTCTTCCTGGGTTCAGTGGTTTACAATTTGCCTTTTGTAGCAAATCTGCCAAACCATTTGCTTGCAATAAGGACAAAGTAGCCTGATAGGCTCACAAAAGATTCCTCATTTCATGGAAGCTTCAATACTCTTGAGTCCCCACCCCAGCTTCTTGTCCTGAATTCCCTGTGTGTCTGTCTGGGCTTGGCAAACTGTCCCTCTGCCTTTTGAAACAGACCTATTCTTAAGTTCTTCCAATGTATCTTCTTCTGGGAATGTGTTGTACACCAAATATTTGTGGGTTCTTTAACTCCAAAACCAGTTTAGAGGCTTAATTTGCTATTGGTTTGAGAAAAGGTCAGAAGAGGTCACAGAAAGTCATGTCTGCTCTCCATCATCTTGACATAGACTTCTAATCTCTTGAATGAGAGATGATAAACTCAAGGTGAAGAAAGAGACAAATACTTTTAGACAAGACAAATGTGGAAATATGTTGTTTGAACATATATATATATATATATATATATATATATATATATATTTTTTTTTTTTTTTTTTTTTTTTTTTTTAACCAAATTTTGTTTATTTTTCCAATTGGGGAGGATAGGGATGGGGTTGGTTGATTTTTCTTTGATCAAGAAATGGATGAATTTGGACTATATGGATCAATGTATTTATTACCCTAATCCTGCTTCTTTTATTTTCCCAGTGAAATTAAAATGATAATTATTCATGTTCCCAACAAAAATCATGAGAAGTTGTGATATTTGGCTGTTGCTTCTACCACTCTACCAATGGATACATCATGAAATATCTCCAAACCTCTAATGGACTTTTATTGGAATTCTGTTAAACTTGAAAATATTGCTTTCTTCTTTTTATTTATATTTCCTCCTCTTTTGCATTATTTTCTTTGTTTTCCTCTGATTTTTCACACACTGTTTCAAACATCCTCAATTGATCAAAATAGCCCCTTTCTAATTTGTAATCACTCTATTAACCAAAGGAACTTCAATATGTAAACTGATATTATTTCTTTCCTGATAAAAAACTTAGAATTTCTTATATTTCTCTGCTCTCTCCTAAGAATTTATCACATTATAACTTGTATAATTGTGACATATATACACCTTGTGCCCTGATAGATTGTAAGGTATTTTGACTGAAGACTGGAGTCTTTGAACCATAGATGGAACCCTATAAGCTATGTTTTTTTCATCTTACAAGTATTAACTCCTTATTTTCCATCTTAACTTATTTGAGACTTCTTTCTTTGACCTCTTTACTATTCCCCTACCACAGTTATCTTCTTTGAATCACCTATTCATCTTCTTTTTGTGTGCTGTCTTTATTAAATTATTAAGTGAATGAACTGATTTTCTAGTTGTATCAACAGCACTTAGCACAATATATGAAAAATATTAAGTGCTTAATAAGTGTTTAATGGTAATTAAATAGAAATGAAATAAGTCACAAAAACTCTTATCTTTCTAACTACCTCTCTCTAAACATGTCCAAGTATTATATCTTGTATATAGTAGACATAAGAATTATTTGCTAAAGTAATGATTTTGGGATAAATCAATATTTGTTTTTAAAAATCAATTGCAATATAGGATGAAAACACATTGCAAATAATAGCATATATAGCTAAGATAAAGTGGTTTCAATAGGTCTTAAGACAAATATGGATATGACATAATATCTAAAGCTATCCACATCAATTTAGTTAACAATAATTAAAGCATAATGTTCAGACATTCTTAAAGACCTATTCTGGTAACTCATCTGGGTGTGGTAATAAATTGGATTATTAAAGATTATGCCAATCACAAATTCCATGTAGTTTTATCATATACAGAAGACTTTTAGTGTGATTCTCTAACTTATCTACTTTCTCTGTATTAAAGACTTACTTATCTACTTTCTCAGCACAGAATGGCTCATTATTAGAGGAAAAATATATTTGTTAATAAAATTA
Organism: Sminthopsis crassicaudata; assembly: GCF_048593235.1. NCBI lineage: Eukaryota > Metazoa > Chordata > Mammalia > Dasyuromorphia > Dasyuridae > Sminthopsis > Sminthopsis crassicaudata. The sequence goes on from NC_133619.1 coordinate 100,696,864, forward strand.
TTTGTCACATCATTTGATGAAAAGTTAAAACAAAATAACAATAACAATACCATCACTAATAATAATAATAATAATAATCATGCTCTCTTAAGCCAGTGTGAGGCCTTTAAGATCCTTGGATAACAAAGATAATGACAGAAAGGGGGCAGGTAGAGGATACTAGGAAGTGATTTTCTTTTATAAAATTTTCATTTTCCATTAAACTCATTTGTTTACATTTTTCATTTATTTTCATTTTTTCATTTCATGTACCTCTAGGTACATTATCCTACTGAAAGTTTACATTAGCCCTTACATATATGCCTCATAAATAACTTCTTCTTTGGACCTCTCTGAATACATAAGGGAGCAGAGAGTCCCTTCCTAAACCATCATTTAAGTAGGGCAACCAAGGCATCTAGTTTCTTCCTTGCTCTATCACTTTTACCTTTTAAACTTTTTTTAATCACCCCAAACCATGGACCAATCTTTCTCCTCTATCTTTGATTTTTGTTTCCTTTTCTATATTTTTCCTGTTGGGTTTTAAGCCTTTGAGGATAACAACTATTTTTATTTTTTATTTTGTATTTCATACTTTGGCAGATAATAGCAACTTGATATTTACAAAATGACTTTTTAATCAGCAGTCTATAAACTTTAACTTAGTTTTCAGTGTCCTAAATTGTCCAAACAACTATGACTAGACATAATCCTGAAATAACCCAATCCATTTAATCTTGAAAGTAAAAGTGCAAATGAAATGAGAACATGAAACTAAATTGTTGACAAAAAAGAGGGCTCACAAATGCTTTTTGAAAAGGCAAAGTAAAGACTTTTGGAACAGTCATTTTCATCTAATTATAAGAGTGTAATTATCTAAAAAGCTTATAAGGATAAAGGTGTAAAAAATGACTTTGGGAGTCAAGATGGCAGAGGTAGTTATAAATCTCTGTAACTCCCATATTCACTGCCAATAATAACAAAATAGAAACCCTGAAACAAATCTTAGAATGGGAAAATGTGCAAAAAGATGGAGTGAAGAAATAATAATAAGTATGTTCTGTCTTAATTTGGTAAAGGGGGAACTAGGTTCAGAACAGGATGCATCCTAATAAGCCAGCAGCAAGCTCCACCTCAGCAAACCATAGGTAGGTATTAAGCTCCAGTGCAGTTCAGCAAGACAATGACACTACCCCCTACCCCCTCTCCATGAGACTCCACATACTGGGAAAACAGGTAGACTTCAGCTCTGAGAACCACCAGGTGCACAGCACCAGATAAACAGGTGAACTCTAATGACCAGACCAAAATGTGTTTTCGTGTATCTCTAGTGAAATATAAAAAAAAAAATTCCCCCTAGACTCAGCACATGTCAGATGCCACCATTGGGAATTCAGTGCTATTTTTATGGTTGCACAGAAGTGAAGATGAGAGAGCAATTCACTGCTTAATTTTCTACTTTTGCTCCCAAAAGTAATGTTGCCAAACTGAGTCTAATTTGTAAGAATACAAGCTATTCATTGTCCAATTAATAAATGGTCAAATGTTATAAATAGGAAGTTTTCAGATGAAGAAATCAAGATTCTTTGTCTCTGTCTCTGTCACTGCCTCTGTCTGTCTGTCAGTCTGTCTCTACATACACAAACACACAAACATACATGCACACACACACTCATATATATCTATAATAGGACTGGTTCTAAATCACTTTTGATTAAAGAAATTCAAATTAAATAATTGTGTGGTAACACCTCATACTTATCAGATTGGCTAATATGACAAAAAAGAAGAAAAGATAGATGATGGAGAGGATATGGGAAAGTTGGAAAACATACTATTAGTGGAATTGTAAACGGATCTAACAATTATGTATTGTGATTTGGAACTGTAGCCAAGTTTATTAAAATTTTGTATATCCTTTAATCCGATATTAAAACTACCAGATTGTATCCCAAAGAGATGATTTAAAACAAAAGAAAAAGACATACAAATGCACAAATATCAATAGTAGGCTTTTTGTTGTAGTAAAAGATTGGGAATCAAAGTAATGTCAATTGGGATAGTTCTTGAAGAAGCTGTTGTATATAAATATATTACTTTCTGTGCAATAGGAAATGATGAACATGCAGATTTCAGAAAAAACTGAAAAGACTTTATGATCTAATGCAAAGTGAAATGAGTAGAACAAGGGAAATATTCTATACAGTATAAGCAACTTGGTAATATGACAAAACAAGGAATCTTACAAGACACTAAGCCAATGGAATTGATGAGACGATGGTTATCTAGTTTAGCATGGGGCTTCATAGTTCTCTAAGTTCAGTATGATTGATTTACTCTTTCAACAAATAATGGTTTCCCAGCGATATGATGATTGGTTTATACTCAGTGTAAAGCATATAACCTGGAAACCTCAGGCAGATTCATTCAGAGCTAAGGAAGACAAGCAGACTGGAGGCTGAAGCACAAGCCCTTGGACTTCATTCATTCATCCCATCTCACACCCTGTGGTGACAGGCCTGTCCTCCAGCATTTTCTCCAATGAAACCAAGACTCTGGAAGGCCTTTAAGAAAGCTAACTGGGGCCTAGGAAAAGAGAAAAGACTTTGAAAGAAACAATAAAGGATTTGGACTTTAAACTCCTGGATACTCTCATAGTGATTACCTTACTGATATGAAGGCTGCACCCAAGACCACCAGAAAACTGAACCAAGAACATTACAAACTATGAATGACAGTTCTGAACAACACAATGATCAAAGACAAGTACTAAGAACTCATTGGAATAAAAAAAAAAAAAACTGCTTTCCACATCCAGATAAAGAATTGATAGACTCTGAATACAGATAGAAGCATATTTTTCCACTTACTTTATTCTTTTTCATGATATTTTTGCCATTGAATCATTTTTTTCTTTCACAAATGTGACTAATATATAAATGTTTTACATGATAGCATATTTATAATCTATATCAAATAAATTACCACTTTTTGGAAGAGGTGAAGGAGAGAGAAATATTTAAAATTCAAAACATTGTAAAATGAATGTAAATTTTTTCTTTGATGTCTATTTGGGAGAATATATATAAATATAAAGTGTAAGACAGCCAATAGACATAAAAAGGTATGATCTGTAAAGATTCACATATTAAAGAAAAATAGTGGGGTGGAGCAAAGATGGCAGAGAGGAAACATGCTTTGTTGTGAGCCTTCCTGCTTCCCTCACACTATTTATGAAATTCAGCCTCTGAATTAGTTCTGGACTGTCAGAACCCATGAATATTGGGAGTGCAACACATTACCAACATAAGATAATCTTGAAGATGGCCAGAAAAGGTCTGTTTTGGCTGTACATGGGCACATGAGGAAGCTGTACTAGGCCAAGACAAAGGCAGGCAGGCAGGCAGGCAGGCAGAGCACAGAGGCCAGCACACACTAAGCAGATCCAGGACAGGGTGCAGTCTCCATGGGCAGAAAATCTGCTGGGAGGGCTCTACCACAGTGTCAGCTACTCTGCCCTGGTTGAAATCCAGAAGATAAGCAGAGAAGTTATAAAACTTCAAACACAAACACAAAAGATAAAGAGTGACTCCCAAAGCAATGGAGGCTTATGGGACTTGGCTACACCCACCCAGCAGTAGGAGTGATTCAGCATGATCCCAGCCAGCCTTTAATGTTCCCCTGCTGCTTTGCTGCCACTTCCTATTGCCTATTGAGGAATACTGGAAAACCCTTATTTCCCCAAAAGAAGACCCCAACTTTTATTTTATTGTTTGTTTTGAGTAAAAAGAAAAAGCAGGCTCTAACTACAGATGGCCTCTATGGTGAAAGAGAGCTGTTTTCAAACACTAAGGAGACTAAAAGCAGATTTTCTCTAGCTGTAGCCCCAAAGGAGGATATTACCTGGTCCTTACCATGCAAGGCTCTCTAGAAGAAATTTAATAGGATCTTATAAGTGAGGTAGAAGAAAAATGGGGAAAAGAAAGAAAGCTCTGCAAGAAAGTATGGAAAAGGCATATAATTCATTAAAAGAAAGATTTGTTAAAGTGGAAAAAGAAAATAACTCCCTGAAATGTGAAATGAAAAAGGTAAAGAATACCCAGGAAAATAGAATTTCAGAATTGGAAAAAGAAAATAACCTCTCAAAAAAAGAAAAAAACAAAAAAAAAAACAAAAAACAAAAACACTTTGTGAAATGGAAAAAAAATCCATAGAATAAAATAACTCATTTAAAAACTCAATTAGACAAATATAAGATAATATAAGGATTATTGGACTCTTTGAAAATCATGATTTAAAAGAGAGCCTAATTTTTTTTTCAGGAAATTATCAAAGATTTCTGCCCAGATGTCATAGAATCAGAAGGTAAAATAGCCATTGCAAGAATTCATCAAACACCTTCAGAAAGAAACCCCCAAATTAAAACTCCAAGGAATATTGTGGCTAAATTTCAGAACTATCAGACAAAGGAAAAAAATATTACAAGCATCCAGAAAACAAAACAAAACAAAACAAAACAATTCAAATACCAAGAAGCAATAAGGATTACTCAAGATCTAGCAGCATCCACATTAAAGGATTGAAGGGCCAGGAATCTGACATTCCAAAAGGCAAAGGAACTTGGAATGCAGCTGAGAATAAATTATCCAGCTAAACTGAGCATTTTCTTCCAGGGAAGAAGATGTACATTGAATGAAATGGGTGAATTATACTTATTTCTGATGAAAAACCCAGAGCTAACAAAAAATTTTGACTTCCAAATACAGGTCTCAAGAGAAGCATAAAAAAGGTAAAAAGAACTCTTGAGAACTGTATTTCTGTTGGGTTATACCTAAAGAATACATGTATAATTTGGTTTTGCTGTTATAACATAAAAAAGGAACTAGAGGTGCAATGGAGATCCCAGAAAAAGGGAAAGGTGGAGATACTACATCTCACCAAGAGGCAAAGGAAACCTATTATATCTCAGGGAATGAAGGGAGGGAGATGAACATTGTATGAATATTACTCTCATCAGATTTTGCTCAAAGAGAAAATATTAAACATATTTGATTTATCTAGAAACTTCTCACACCTCATTGATAAGTGAGAGGGGAAAAGCATAAAGGTAAGGGGTAGGCTAAAAAAACAGGTAATACAGAAACAGTATGGAAATGGTTCAAGAAAGGGGGAGGGACTCTAGGGAAGGATTCGAAAGAGGGAGGATTGTGTGAGGCAAAATGGTGCCCATAAGTTTAATACTGGGGAGAGGGGATAAGAGGGAAAGGAAAAAGAAAGATATAATTTGGGGATCAGATGGCTGGAAATACAGAATTAGTAGTTTCAATGATAAATGTGATTGCGATGAACTCTCCCAGGCAGATAGTAGAGTGGATTAAAAGCTAGAATCCTACAATATGTTGTTTACAGGAAAAACATTTAAAGCAGGTTGATACAAAGTAAAGGTAAAAGGTTAGAGCAGATCTATTATAGTTCAGGAAAGTTAAAAAAGAAGTGGTAGTCATCCTGATCTCAAATCAAGCAAAAGCAAACATTGATCTAATTAAAAGAGTTGAGGAAGGAAACTATATCTTGCTAAAGGGTAGCATAGATAATGAAGCAATATCAATACTGAACATATATGCACCAAGTAGTATAGCATCTAAATTCCTAAAGGAGAAGTTAAGAGAGCTGCAAGAAGAAATAAACACCAAAACTGTAACAGTGGGAGATCTCAACCTTGGAAGCTCAGAACTAGATAAATCAAACCACAAAATAAATAAGAAAGAAGTAAAAGAGCTAAATAGAATACTAGAAAATTTAGGTATGATAGATCTTTGGAGAAAACTAATTGGAGACATAAAGGAGCACCCTTTCTTTTAAGCTGTTCTTGAAACCTATACAAAAATTGACTGTATATTAGGACATAAAGACCTCAAAATCAAATGTAGAAAGGAAGAAATAGTAAATGCATCCTTTTCAGACCATGATTCAATAAAACTACATTCAATAAAAATCCAGGGGAAAATAAATCAAAAAGTAATTGGAAGATAAAGTATCTCATCCTAAAGAATGAATGGATGAAACAGTAAATCATAGGCACAATTAATAATTTCAACCAAAGGATGACAATAATGAGAAAACATATCAAAGTTTGTGGGATGCAGCCAAAACAGTAATAAGGGATTACTTGCATAATTTAGAGAAAGAAAAGATCAATGAATTAGGGTTGCCACAAAAAAAAAAAAGTTAGGAAAAAAAGGAAGGTGAAAAACCCCAATCAAACCCTAAACTTAAAATTTTAAAAAGCAAAGGAGAGATTATTTTGTTTTTGGGGCAGAGCCAAGATGGCGGAGAAGATAAATGCGTATCTGTAAGCTCCCTTCTTCCCTCATTATCAATTAGTTAAATCAGCCTCAAAAATAATGCTGCACCGATAGAAACCACAAGGTCAAGAATTGCAAGGGAACTAATGAACTAAAAAAAAAATAAAGTCAGATGAAGGTGGTCTAGGTGTACCTGATCTAAAGCTATATTATATAGCAGCAGTCACCAAAACCATTTGGTACTGGCTAAGAAATAGACCAGTCGATCAGTGGAACAGATTAGGTACAAAAGAAAAAAAAGGGAACATCTATAGCAATCTAGTCTTTGACAAACCCAAAGATACCAACATTAGAGATAAAAATTCATTATTTGAAAAAAACTGTTGGGAAAACTGGAAATTAGTATGGCAGAAATTAGATATGGATCCAAACTTAACACCATATACCAAGATAAGATCAAAATGGGTCCATGATTTAGGCATAAAGAATGAGATCATAAATAGATTACAGGAATGAGAATAGTCTACCTCTCAGACCTGTGGAGGAGGAAGGAATTTATGACCAGAGGAGATCATTATTGATCACAAAATAAAAGATTTTGATTACACCAAACTAAAAAGTTTCTGTACAAACAATACTAATGCAAACAAGATTAGAAGAGAAGTAACAAATTGGGAAAATATTTTTACAATTAAATGTTCTGATAAAGGTCTCATTTCCAAAATATATAGAGAACTGACCTTAATTTATAAGAAATCAAACCATTCTCCAATTGATAAATTGTCAAAGGATATGAACAGACAATTCTCAGATGATAAAATTGAAATTATATCTACTCATATGAAAGAGTGTTCCAAATCACTACTGATCAGAGCAATGTAAATTAAGACAACTCTGAGATACCACTACACACCTGTCAGATTGTTTAAGATGACAGGAACAAATAATGATGAATGTTGGAGGGGATGTGGGAAAACTGGGACACTAATACATTGTTGCTGGAGTTGTGAAAGAATCCAGCCATTCTGGAGAGCAGTTTGGAACTATGCCCAAAAAGTTATCAAACTGTGCATACCCTTTGATCCAGCATTGCTGCTATTGGGTTTATATCCCAAAGAAATACTAAAGAGGGGAATGGGACCTATATGTGCCAAAATGTTTGTGGCAGCTCTTTTCATGGTGGCTAGAAACTGGAAGATGAATAGATGTCCATCAATTGGAGAATGGTTGGGTAAATTATGGTATATGAATGTTATGGAATATTATTGCTCGGTAAGAAATGACCAGCAGTTCCAATTCAGAGAGGTTTTGAAAGACTTACATCAACTGATGCTGAGTGAAATGAATAGAACCAGAAAATCACTGTACACTTCAATGTTGTATGAAGACGTATTCTGATGGAAGTGGATATCTTCAACACCAACTCACTTCCAGTTGGTCAATGATGGACAGAAACAACTATACCCAGAGAAGGAACACTGGGAAGTGAATGTAAATTGTTAGCACTACTGTCTATCTACCCAGGTTACTTACACCTACGGAATCTAATATTTAACGTGCAACAAGAAAATTGGATTTACACACATATATTGTATCTAGGTTATAATGTAACACATGTAAAATATATGGGATTGCCTGTCATCTAGATGAGGGAGTAGAGGGAGGGAGGGAATAATTTGGAAAAATGCATACAAGGCATAATGTTATAAAAATATAAAATAAAAGGAGAGATTAACAAAATTGATTAATATATAATACTGTGTTGGTTTTATAAATAAACCAAAAAATAGATAACCCTTTGATAAATTTGATTAGAAAAAGAAAAGAGGAAAATCAAATTGTCAGTCTTAAAAATGAAAAGGGAGAACTTTCTACTAATAAAGAGGAAATTAGGATAGTAATTATGAGATACGTTGCTGAACTTTTTGTCAATAAATTGATAACCTAAATGAAATGGATGAATGCCTTCAAAAATATAGGTTGCCCAGATTAACAGAGGAGGAACGAAATTGGTTAAATAGTCCCATTTTATTTTTTTATTTATTTTTTTTTAATTTTTTTTTATTTTATATATATATATATATATTTTATAATATTATCCCTTGTATTCATTTTTCCAATTTACCCCCCCTCCCTCTATTCCCTCCCCCCGACGACAGGCAATACCATACATTTTACATGTGTTACAATATAGTCTAGGTACAATACATGTGTGCGAATATCATTTTCTTGTTGCACAATAAACATTAGAATCCGAAGGTATATGCAACCTGGGCAGACAGATATTAGTGCTAACAATTTTCATTCCCCTCCCAGTGTTTCTTCTCTGGGTGTAGCTACCTCTGTCCATCATTGATCAACTGGAAGTGAGTTGGATCTTCTTTATGTTGAAGATTTCCACTTCCATCAGAATACATCCTCATACAGTATTGTTGTTGAAGTGTACAGTGATCTTCTGGTTCTGCTCATTTCACTCAGCATCAGTTGATTTAAGTCTCTCCAGGCCTCTCTATATTCCTCCTGCTGGTCATTTCTTACCGAGCAATAATATTCCATAACCTTCATATACCACAATTTACCCAACCACTCTCCAACTGATGGACATCCATTCATCCTCCAGTTTCTAGCTACAACAAAAAGAGCTGCCACAAACATTTTGGCACATATATGTCTCTTTCCGCTCTTTAGTATTTCTTTGGGATATAATCCCAGTAGTAGCGCTGCTGGGTCAAAGGGTATGCACAGTTTGATAACTTTTTGGGCATAATTCCAGATTGCTCTCCAGAATGGCTGGATTCTTTCACAACTCCACCAGCAATGTATTAGTGTCCCAGTTTCCCCACATCCCCTCCAACATTTGTCATTATTTGTTCCTGTCATCTTAGCCAATCTGACAGGTGTGTAGTGGTATCTCAGAGTGGTCTTAATTTGCATTTCTCTGATCAGTAGTGATTTGAAATAGTCCCATTTTAGAAAAAGAAATAGCACAAGCTACAAATATGCTCTCAAGGAAAAAAACCCAGGACCAAATTTATTTGCATGTGTATTCTACCAAATATTTAAAGAACAATTAGCCCCAATATTATATAAACTATTTGAAAAAAATTAGGGAATGAAGGAGTACTACCAAATTCCTTCTATGAAAAAGCTATAATGCTGATACATAAACCAGGTAGGATGAAAACAAAGAAAGAAAATTATAGATCAATCTCCCTAATGCGTATAAATAAAATATTAGCAAAAAGATTAAAGAAAGTCATCCCCAGGATAACATACCATGACCAAGTGGGTTTTATACCAGGAATTCAAGTCTGGTTCAACATTAGGAAAACTATTAGCATTATTGATTATATCAATAATCAAACTAACAAAAAACATGATTATCTCAATAGATGCAGAAAAAAAAAAAACATTAGATAAAATCCAACACCCATTCTTATTAAAAATACTAGAGAGTAAAAGAATAAATGGAATTTATTCCATTTCTTTAAAATAGTAACATCTATTTAAAAAATCAGTAAGTATCATAAGCAATGGGGATAAACTGGAACTATTCCCAATAAGATCGGGAGTGAAACAAGGTTGCCCACTATCACCATTACTATTCAATATTGTATTAGAAATGCTAACTTTGGCAAGAAGAGATGAAAAAAAAGATTAAATGAATTGGAGTATGTAATGAGGAAACCAAATTATCATTCTTTGCAGATGATATGATGGTATACTTAGAGAACCCCAGAGAATCTACTAAAATGCTATTAGAAATGATTCACAGCTTTAGCACAGTTGCAGATTATAAAATCAATCCATAGAAATTATCAGCATTTTTATATATCACTAATAAAATCCAACAGCTAGACATACAAAGAGAAATTTAATATTAAATAACTGTCAATAGTATAAAATATCTGGCAATCTATCTGCCAAAGGGAAAGTCAGGAACTATATGAGCAAAACTACAAAACACTTTCCACACAAATAAAATCAGATCTACACAATTGGGAAAATATTAAGTGCTCCTTGATAGGTTGAGTGAATATAATAAAGATGACAATACTATCTAAACTAATCTATTTAATTAGTGCTATACCAATCAAACTCCCAAAAAAGTATTTTACTTACTTAGAAAAAATAACAACAAAATTCATCTGGAAGAAGAAAAGGTCAAGAATTTCAAGGGAACTAATGAAAAAAAAAATCAAATAAAGGTGGCCTAGCTCTACCAGATCTAAAACCATATTATAAAGCAGCGATCATCAAAACCATTTAGTATTGGCTAAGAAATAGACTAGTTGATCAGTGGAATAGGTTAGATTCACAGGACAAAATAGTCAGTTACTATAATAATATATTGTTTGAAAAATCCAAAGATCCCAGCTTTTGGGATAAGATTTCACTATTAGAGAAAAACTGCTTGGAAAATTGGAAACTAGTATGGCAGAAATTAGTCAATGACCCACACTTAATACTGTATAACAAGAAAAGATAAAAATGAGTTCATGATCTAGACACAAATAATGAGATTATAAATAAATTAGAAGAACATAGAATAGTTTACCTCTGAGATCTGTGGAGGAGGAAGGAATTTGTGACCAAAAAAGTCCTAGGGATCATTATTGATCATAAAATAGAAAATATTGATCATATTATGTTCAAAAGATTTTGTCCAAACAAAACTAATTCAGTCAAGTTTAGAAGGGAAGCAATAAACTGGGAAAACATTTTTACAGTCAAAGGTTTTGATAAAGGCCTCATTTCTAAAATATATAGTTGTCTCAAATTTATAAGAAATCAAGCTATTCTCCAATCAGGAAATGGTCAAAGGGTATGAACAGATTTTCAGATGAAGAAAATGAAATTATTTCTAGTCATATGATTAAGTGCTCCAAATCATTATGAATCATAGAAATGCAAATTAACACAACTCTGAGATACTATTACACACCTCTCAGATTGACTATGATGACATGAAAAGATGACAAATGTTGGAAGGGATGTGGGAAAACTAGGACACTGATACATTGTTGGTTTAAATGTAGACAGATACAACCATTCTGGAGAATAATTTGAAATCGTGCTCAAAAAGTTATCAAACTGTGCATACTCTTTGATCTAGCAGTGTTACTACTGGGCTTATATCCCAAAGAGATCTTAAAAGAGGGAAAGGGACCCACAGGTGCAAAAGATGTCTGTGGCAGCCCTTTTTGTAGTGGCTAGAAACTATAAATTGAATGAATGTCTATCAGTTGGAGTATGGCTAGATAAATTGTGGTATATGAATGCTATGGAATATTATTGTTCTGTAAGAAATGACCAACAGGATGATTTCAGAGAAGCCTGGAGACACTTGTATGAACTGATGCTATGTGAAATGAGTAGAACCAGGAGATCTTTATACACTTCAACGATACTAACTATATAATGATCACTTCTGATGGACGTGTCTCTTTTCAATAATCAGATGATTTCAACAATGAGAGTGTTCTATAATGAAGAGAATCAACTATAGCCAGAGAGAGAAACTAAGGGAAATGAGTGTGGACCAGAACATAGCATTTCCACTCTTTCTGTTATTTGTTTGCTTGTATTTTGTTTTTTCTTCTCACGTTTTTTACTTTCTTTCTAGAAATGATTTTTCTTGTGCAGTATGATAATTATATAAATATGTATACATATATTGTATTTAGTATATACTTTAACATATTTAACATGTATTGGACTACCTGCCATCTAGGGGAAGGAGGGGAAAAATTGGAACAGAAGGTTTTACAAAGTCAATAGTATAGTATTTTCTAATAGTATTAGTCAAGACTGAACACAATAATCCAGAGATGATCCAACCAGTGCCCAATACATCATCTCTGCATATGTTTCAGACCTAATGTCTCTTTTTTTTTTTTTTTTTTTTTTTTTTTTTTTAATTTTTTTTTTTAATTTATTTTTATTTTATTTTATAATTATAACATTTTTTGACAGTACATATGCATGGGTAATTTTTTACAACATTATCCCTTGCACTTACTTCTATTCAGATTTTTTCCCTTCCTCCCCCAAACCCCTCCCCCAGATGGCAAGCAGTCTTATATATGTTAAATATATTACAGTATAATTTAGATACAATATATGTGTGTAGAACCGAATTTTTTTGTTGCACAGGAAGAATTGGATTCAGAAGGTAAAAATAACAGTTTACATTCATTTCCCATTGTTCCTTTTCTGGATGTAGCTGGTTCTTTCCATCATTAATCAATTGGAATTGGATTAGCTCTTCTCTATGTTGAAGAAATGCACTTCCATCAGCATATATCCTCGTACAGTATCATTGTTGAAGTGTATAATGATCTTCTGGTTCTGCTCGTTTCACTCAGCATCAGTTGATGTAAGTCTCTCCAAGCCTCTCTATATTTCTCCTGTTGGTCATTTCTTATAGAACAATAATATTCCATAACATTCATATACCATAGTTTACCCAACCATTCTCCAATTGATGGACATCCATTCATCTTCCAGCTTCTAGCCACTATGAAAAGGGCTGCCACAAACATTTTGGCACATACAGGACCCTTTCCCTTCTCTAGTAGTTCCTTGGGGTATAAGCCCAGTAGTAGTATGGCTGGGTCAAAGGGTATGCACATTTTGATAACTTTTTGGGCATAATTCCAGATTGCTCTCCAGAATGGTTGGATTCTTTCACAACTCCACCAACAATGCATCAGTGTCCCAGTTTTCCCACAGCCCCTCCAACATTCATCGTTATTTGTTCCTGTCATCTTAGCCAATCTGACAGGTGTGTAATGATACCTCAGAGTTGTCTTAATTTGCATTTCTCTGATCAATAGTGATTTGGAACACTCTTTCATATGAGTGGAAATAGTTTTAATTTCATCATCTGAAAATTGTCTGTTCATATCCTTTGACCATTTATCAATTGGAGAATGGCTTGATTTCTTATAGATTAAAGTCAATTCTCTGTATATTTTGGAGATGAGGCCTTTATCAGAACCTTTAACTGTAAAAATTTTTTCCCAATTTGTTACTTCCCTTCTAATCTTGTTTGCATTAGTTTTGTTTGTGCAGAAACTTTTTAATTTGGTGTAATCAAAATGTTCTATTTTGTGATCAATAATGGTCTCTAGTTCTCCCTTGGACACAAACTCCTTCCTCCTCCACAAGTCTGAGAGGTAAACCATCCCATGTTCCTCCAATTTATTTATGATTTCGTTCTTTATGCCTAAATCTTGGACCCATTTTGATCTAATCTTAGTATGTGGTGTTAAATGTGGGTCCATGCCTAGTTTCTGCCATACTAATTTCCAGTTTTCCCAGCAGTTTTTGTCAAATAATGAATTCTTATCCCAAAATTTGGGATCTTTGGGTTTGTCAAAGATTAGATTGCTATTTTTATTCACTATCTTGTCCTGTGAACCTAACCTATGCCACTGATCAACTAGTCTATTTCTTAGCCAATACCAAATGGTTTTGGTAACTGTTGCTTTATAATATAGCTTTAAATCAGGTACACTTAGACCACCTTCCTCTGACTTTTTTTTCATTAGTTCCCTTGCAATTCTCGACCTTTTATTCTTCCATATGAATTTTGTTGTTATTTTTTCTAGGTCATTAAAATAGTTTCTTGGGAGTCTGATTGGTATAGCACTAAATAAATAGATTAGTTTGGGGAGTATTGTCATCTTTATTATATTCGCTCGGGCCTATCCAAGAACATTGAATGTCTTTCCAATTATTTAAATCTGACTTTATTTTTGTGGCAAGTGTTTTGTAATTTTGCTCATATAATTCCTGACTCTCCTTTGGTAGATATATTCCCAAATATTTGATACTATCGACTGTTATTTTGAATGGAATTTCTCTTTGTATCTCTTGCTGTTGGATTGTGTTGGTAATGTATAAAAATCCTGAGGATTTATGTGGATTTATTTTGTATCCTGCGACTTTGCTAAAATTCTGAATTATTTCTAATAGCTTTTTAGCAGAGTCTTTGGGGTTCTCTAAGTATACCATCATGTCATCTGCGAAAAGTGACAATTTGATTTCTTCATTTCCTACTCTAATTCCTTGGATCTCTTTCTCGGCTCTTATTGCCAAGGCTAGAGTTTCTAGTACTATATTGAATAGTAATGGTGATAGTGGGCAACCTTGTTTCACTCCTGATCTAACAGGGAAAGGTTCTAGTTTATCACCATTACATATGATGTTTACTGAAGGTTTTAAATATATGCTCCTTATTATTTTAAGGAATAGTCCATTTATTCCTATACTCTTAAGCGTTTTTAGTAGGAATGGATGTTGGATTTTATCAAATGCCTTTTCTGCATCTATTGAGATGATCATATGGTTTTTATTAATTTGATTATTAATATGGTCAATTATACTAATAGTTTTCCTAATATTAAACCAGCCCTGCATTCCTGGTATAAATCCCACTTGGTCATAGTGTATTATCCTGGGGATGATTTTCTGAAGTCTATTTGCTAATATCTTATTTAAGATTTTAGCATCAATATTCATTAAGGAAATTGGTCTATAGTTTTCTTTCTCAGTTTTCGATCTACCTGGTTTAAGTATCAGTACCATGTCTGTGTCATAGAAGGAATTTGGTAGGACTCCTTCAATCCCTATTTTTTCAAATAGTTTACATAGCATTGGAGTTAGTTGTTCTTTAAATGTTTGGTAGAATTCACCTGTAAATCCATCTGGTCCTGGGGACTTTTTCTTAGGAAGTTGGTTAATAGCTTGGTCTATTTCTTTTTCTGAGATGGGACTATTTAGACTACTTACTTCTTCCTCTGTTAATCTGGGCAAGCTATATTTTTGAAGGTATTCTTCCATTTCATTTAAGTTATCAAATTTATCGGCATAAAGTTGAGCAAAGTAGCTCCTAACTATTGTTCTAATTTCCTCTTCATTAGTGGTGAGTTCACCCTTTTCATTTTCAAGACTATCAATTTGCTTTTTCTCTTTCCTTTTTTTAATCAGGTTTACTAAGGGTTTGTCTATTTTGTTGGTTTTTTCATAAAACCAACTCTTAGTTTTATTAATTAATTCAATAGTTTTTTTACTTTCAATTTTATTAATCTCACCTTTTATTTTTTGAATTTCAAGTTTTGTGTTTGTCTGGGGGTTTTTAATTTGTTCCTTTTCTAGCAATTTTAGTTGTAAACCCAATTCGTTGGCCCTCTCTTTCTCTATTTTATGCAAGTAGGCCTGTAGAGATATAAAACTTCCCCTAATTACTGCTTTGGCTGTATCCCACACATTTTGGTATGATGTCTCATTATTGTCATTTTCTTGGGTGAAGTTATTAATTATGTCTATGATTTGCTGTTTTACCCAATCATTCTTTAGTATAAGATTATTTAGTTTCCAATTATTTTTTGGTCTATTTTCCCCTGGCTTTTTATTAAATGTTATTTTGATTGCATTATGGTCTGAAAAGGATGCATTTACTATTTCTGCCTTACTGCATTTGATTTTGAGGTTTTTATGCCCTAGTATATGATCAATTTTTGTATAGGTTCCATGAACTGCTGAGAAGAAAGTATATTCCTTTCTGTCTCCATTTAGCTTTCGCCAAAGATCTATCATATCAAACTTTTCTAGTATTCTATTTACCTCTTTGACTTCTTTCTTATTTATTTTGTGGTTTGATTTATCTAATTCTGATAGTGCAAGGTTGAGATCTCCCGCTATTATAGTTTTGCTATCTATTTCCTCTTGCAGCTCTCTTAATTTCTCTTTTAAGAATTTAGATGCTGCACCACTTGGTGCATACATGTTTAATATTGATACGGCTTCACTATTGATGCTTCCCTTTAGCAGGATATAATGCCCTTCCTTATCTCTTTTAATTAGATCAATTTTTGTTTTTGCTTGATCTGAGATGAGGATGGCTACTCCTGCTTTTTTGGTTTTGCCTGAAGCATAATAGATTCTGCTCCACCCTTTTACTTTTAGTTTGAATGTCTCATCCTGTTTCAGGTGTGTTTCCTGTAAACAACATATAGTAGGATTCTGACTTTTAATCCAGTCTGCTAACTGCTTCCTCTTTATGAGGCAGTTTGCCCCATTCACATTTATGGTTAGAAGGACTAATTCTATATTGCTTGCCATCCTATTAACCCCCGCTTATGCTTTTCCCCTTTCCTTCCCTTTTACCCTCCTATCCAGTATTAAACTGGTAAAGACCACTTGCTTTTCACAGCCCTCCCTTTTTAGGATCCCTCCCCCACCTTAAAGATCCTCCCCTTATTTTATCCCTTTTCCTCGAAATTACTGTATTCCCTTCCCCTTAGCTTACTCCTTCCCTTTCACTTTTCAATGAAGTGGAAGAAGTTTCACCATAAATCGAATATGTCTATTGATACACGCTATGTTCATCTCCCTCCTTTCTTTCTCTCAGATATAATAGGTTACCTTTGCCTCTTCATGAGATGTAGTACCACCACTTTATACTTTTTTATGATATAATCTCCTTTCCACCTCTAGTTTCTAAGACAAATTGTACATATGTTCTTTACATATTTTTTTGACAGAAGTATAGTTCTCAAGATTTCTTTTTACCTTTTTTAGAAGTCTCTTGAGTTCTGTATTTGAAGATCAAGACCTAATGTCTCTTAATAAAGCCTAAATTATATCTTTCTTTTTTCTGCCATATGACTGTTACTGAATATTGACTTTACAATGTTCTAAGACCTGAGTCTTTTTCATTTGAAATCTTGATACCTATGTGTACTATTTAAATTGTCTATGTGTGTACAATTTGTGTTTTTGCCTTAATTAATGTACTATTTGACATTTATATTTATAAATAATCATTTTATAGGGGCAGGTAGGTTGTGCAGTAAATAGAGCACCAGCCCTGAAGTCAGTAAGATCTGAGTTCAAATCATACATATGCTATATAAATAAAAAGCTATAGACTTCCGGCCAAGATGGCGGCGTGGAGGCAGACAGCTGCTTGAGCTCCTCGTTTTCTCTCAGAACTTACTTCATGACAATCCTCTGACTTAATGCTTGACCCAGAAAGAAATCCACAAATTATCACCAAGAGAAGACATCCTTGAAAGTCGCCAGAAAAGGTCTGTGTTTGCTCGGGGGAGGTTCAATCAGACTGGGTGCGGACTGAAGGCAGACAGCCAGAGCAAGACAGGCAGCTCACACAGCTCAGACCAGAGGGGGAGGGGTGTGATCTCTGCCATTTCTGTGAAAGGGCTTTTGCCCCAGTGTGGATGCTCCGTCTTGGCAGCAAGCCAGGAGCGGTGGAGAGGGTGTAAACACCGGAGGTGAAGATTAAAACCCCAAAAAGCCAGCGTCTCTCAGAGCCCGGCCACCCCCAACCCCCACCTGGACTGACTCGGTGCGTTCTCAGAGCCTCAGAGTGCAGACTCAGTACAGTCATTGCTGTTATGTTAGTGGCTCTCTGCTGCCCTACCCCCAGTCTGTAGAGGAAGCCCATTAATACCATCCAGCCCCATCCCCCGCAAAACAGATCAATTGTTTCTCTTGTCAGTTTGTTTTCTTGGATTCCTACTCTGACAAAATGAACAAAAAATTCAAAAGGGCTCTAACCATTGACAGCTTCTGTGTGGAGAGGGAGCAGACTTCAAATGCTGAGGAGACTAGGAACAGACTGTCCCCAGATGTATCCCCTGGGAGGGATATAAGCTGCTCCTCAATACAAAAGAACCTCATAGAGGAAATCAAAAAGGCTCTCACAAGAGAGCTGGAAGAGAAATGGGAAAAGGAAAGGGAAGCTCGGCAAGAGAGCCTGGAGAAGTCATCCCATGCATTCAAAGACAGAGTGGATAAAGAAATCAAATCATTGAGAAACAAGATTAGTGAGCTGGAAAAGGTAAACAACTCCAAGGAAAACAGGATTAGTGAGCTGGAAAAGGTAAACAACTCCAAGGAAAACAGGATTAGAGAGCTGGAAAAAGAAATCAGCTCTCTAAAAAATAAAATGGATAAAATGGAAAAAAATTCCATAGAAGATAAAAACTCAATTGGATAATTACAAAGAGATATAAAAAAAGTGAGTGAAGAAAATACATCATTGAAAATTAGACTGGAACAAGTAGAAATGAATGACTCAAGGAGAAACCAAGAGGGAGTCAAGCAAAACCAGAGAAATGAAACAATTGAAAAGACTGTCAAGTACCTTACCAGAAAGACAACAGACCTGGAAAACAGATCCAGGAGAGACAATTTGAGAATAATTGGACTCCCTGAAAAATGGGAGGAAAAAAAGAGCTTGGACACCATTTTCGAGGAAATTATCAAAGAGAACTGCCCAGACGTTTTGGAAACAGAGGGTAAAATAGACATTGAGAAAATTCATCGATCACCTACTGAAAGGGACCCTAAAATCAAAACGGCAAGAAATATAGTGGCCAAGTTCAAGAACCATCAGACAAAGGAAAAGATATTGGAAGCAGCTAGAAAAAAACAATTCAGATATGGAGGATCCACAATAAGGATAACACAGGATCTAGCAGCATCCACATTAAAAGAACGCAGGGCCTGGAACATGATATTCCGAAAGGCTAAGGAACTTGGTATGCAGCCAAGAATAACTTACCCAGCAAGAATGAGCATCGTTTTCCAGGGAAGAAGATGGACATTTAACGAAATAAATGAATTCCATCTATTTTTGATGAAAAAACCAGACCTACATAAGAGGTTTGATCTTCAAATACAGAACTCAAGAGACTTCTAAAAAAGGTAAAAAGAAATCTTGAGAACTATACTTCTGTCAAAAAAATATGTAAAGAACATATGTACAATTTGTCTTAGAAACTAGAGGTGGAAAGGAGATTATATCATAAAAAAGTATAAAGTGGTGGTACTACATCTCATGAAGAGGCAAAGGTAACCTATTATATCTGAGAGAAAGAAAGGAGGGAGATGAACATAGCGTGTATCAATAGACATATTCGATTTATGGTGAAACTTCTTCCACTTCATTGAAAAGTGAAAGGGAAGGAGTAAGCTAAGGGGAAGGGAATACAGTAATTTTGAGGAAAAGAGGTAAAATAAGGGGAGGATCTTTAAGGTGGGGGAGGGATCTTAAAAAGGGAGGGCTGTGAAAAGCAAGTGGTCTTTACCAGTTTAATACTGGATAGGAGGGTAAAAGGGAAGGAAAGGGGAAAAGCATAAGCAGGGGTTAATAGGATGGCAAGCAATATAGAATTAGTCCTTCTAACCATAAATGTGAATGGGGCAAATTGCCTCATAAAGAGGAAGCAGTTAGCAGACTGGATTAAAAGTCAGAATCCTACTATATGTTGTTTACAGGAAACACACCTAAAACAGGATGAGACATTCAAACTAAAAGTAAAAGGGTGGAGCAGAATCTATTATGCTTCAGGCAAAACCAAAAAAGCAGGAGTAGCCATCCTCATCTCAGATCAAGCAAAAACAAAAATTGATCTAATTAAAAGAGATAAGGAAGGGCATTATATCCTGCTAAAGGGAAGCATCAATAGTGAAGCAGTATCAATATTAAACATGTATGCACCAAATGGTGCAGCATCTAAATTCTTAAAAGAGAAATTAAGAGAGCTGCAAGAGGAAATAGATAGCAAAACTATAATAGTGGGAGATCTCAACCTTGCACTATCAGAATTAGATAAATCAAACCACAAAATAAATAAGAAAGAAGTCAAAGAGGTAAATAGAATACTAGAAAAGTTTGATATGATAGATCTTTGGCGAAAGCTAAATGGAGACAGAAAGGAATATACTTTCTTCTCAGCAGTTCATGGAACCTATACAAAAATTGATCATATACTAGGGCATAAAAACCTCAAAATCAAATGCAGTAAGGCAGAAATAGTAAATGCATCCTTTTCAGACCATAATGCAATCAAAATAACATTTAATAAAAAGCCAGGGGAAAATAGACCAAAAAATAATTGGAAACTAAATAATCTTATACTAAAGAATGATTGGGTAAAACAGCAAATCATAGACATAATAACTTCACCCAAAAAAATGACAATAATGAGACATCATACCAAAATGTGTGGGATACAGCCAAAGCAGTAATTAGGGGAAGTTTTATATCTCTACAGGCCTACTTGCATAAAATAGAGAAAGAGAGGGCCAATGAATTGGGCTTACAACTAAAATTGCTAGAAAAGGAACAAATTAAAAACCCCCAGACAAACACAAAACTTGAAATTCAAAAAATAAAAGGTGAGATTAATAAAATTGAAAGTAAAAAAACTATTGAATTAATTAATAAAACTAAGAGTTGGTTTTATGAAAAAACCAACAAAATAGACAAACCCTTAGTAAACCTGATTAAAAAAAGGAAAGAGAAAAAGCAAATTGATAGTCTTGAAAATGAAAAGGGTGAACTCACCACTAATGAAGAGGAAATTAGAACAATAGTTAGGAGCTACTTTGCTCAACTTTATGCCGATAAATTCGATAACTTAAATGAAATGGAAGAATACCTTCAAAAATATAGCTTGCCCAGATTAACAGAGGAAGAAGTAAGTAGTCTAAATAGTCCCATCTCAGAAAAAGAAATAGACCAAGCTATTAACCAACTTCCTAAGAAAAAGTCCCCAGGACCAGATGGATTTACAGGTGAATTCTACCAAACATTTAAAGAACAACTAACTCCAATGCTATGTAAACTATTTGAAAAAATAGGGATTGAAGGAGTCCTACCAAATTCCTTCTATGACACAGACATGGTACTGATACCTAAACCAGGTAGATCAAAAACTGAGAAAGAAAACTATAGACCAATTTCCTTAATGAATATTGATGCTAAAATCTTAAATAAGATATTAGCAAATAGACTTCAGAAAATCATCCCCAGAATAATACACTATGACCAAGTGGGATTTATACCAGGAATGCAGGGCTGGTTTAATATTAGGAAAACTATTAGTATAATTGACCATATTAATAATCAAATTAATAAAAAAACATATGATCATCTCAATAGATGCAGAAAAGGCATTTGATAAAATCCAACATCCATTCCTACTAAAAACGCTTGAGAGTATAGGAATAAATGGACTATTCCTTAAAATAATAAGGAGCATATATTTAAAACCTTCAGTAAACATCATATGTAAAGGTGATAAACTAGAACCTTTCCCTGTAAGATCAGGAGTGAAACAAGGTTGCCCACTATCACCATTACTATTCAATATAGTACTAGAAACTCTAGCCTTGGCAATAAGAGCCGAGAAAGAGATCCAAGGAATTAGAGTAGGAAATGAAGAAATCAAATTGTCACTTTTCGCAGATGACATGATGGTATACTTAGAGAACCCCAAAGACTCTGCTAAAAAGCTATTAGAAATAATTCAGAATTTTAGCAAAGTCGCAGGATACAAAATAAATCCACATAAATCCTCAGCATTTTTATACATTACCAACACAATCCAACAGCAAGAGATACAAAGAGAAATTCCATTCAAAATAACAGTCGATAGTATCAAATATTTGGAAATATATCTACCAAAGGAGAGTCAGGAATTATATGAGAAAAATTACAAAACACTTGCCACAAAAATAAAGTCAGATTTAAATAATTGGAAAGACATTCAATGTTCTTGGATAGGCCGAGCGAATATAATAAAGATGACAATACTCCCCAAACTAATCTATTTATTTAGTGCTATACCAATCAGACTCCCAAGAAACTATTTTAATGACCTAGAAAAAATAACAACAAAATTCATATGGAAGAATAAAAGGTCGAGAATTGCAAGGGAACTAATGAAAAAAAAGTCAGAAGAAGGTGGTCTAAGTGTACCTGATTTAAAGCTATATTATAAAGCAACAGTCACCAAAACCATTTGGTATTGGCTAAGAAATAGACTAGTTGATCAGTGGCATAGGTTAGGTTCACAGGACAAGATAGTGAATAAAAATAGCAATCTAATCTTTGACAAACCCAAAGATCCCAAATTTTGGGATAAGAATTCATTATTTGACAAAAACTGCTGGGAAAACTGGAAATTAGTATGGCAGAAACTAGGCATGGACCCACATTTAACACCACACACTAAGATTAGATCAAAATGGGTCCAAGATTTAGGCATAAAGAACGAAATCATAAATAAATTGGAGGAACATGGGATGGTTTACCTCTCAGACTTGTGGAGGAGGAAGGAGTTTGTGTCCAAGGGAGAACTAGAGACCATTATTGATCACAAAATAGAACATTTTGATTACACCAAATTAAAAAGTTTCTGCACAAACAAAACTAATGCAAACAAGATTAGAAGGGAAGTAACAAATTGGGAAAACATTTTTACAGTTAAAGGTTCTGATAAAGGCCTCATCTCCAAAATATACAGAGAATTGACTTTAATTTATAAGAAATCAAGCCATTGTCCAATTGATAAATGGTCAAAGGATATGAACAGACAATTTTCAGATGATGAAATTAAAACTATTTCCACTCATATGAAAGAGTGTTCCAAATCACTATTGATCAGAGAAATGCAAATTAAGACAACTCTGAGGTATCATTACACACCTGTCAGATTGTCTAAGATGACAGGAACAAATAACGATGAATGGTGGAGGGGCTGTGGGAAAACTGGGACACTGATGCATTGTTGGTGGAGGTGAAAGAATCCAACCATTCTGGAGAGCAATCTGGAATTATGCCCAAAAAGTTATCAAAATGTGCATACCCTTTGACCCAGCCATACTACTACTGGGCTTATACCCCAAGGAACTACTAGAGAAGGGAAAGGTGTGCCAAAATGTTTGTGGCAGCCCTTTTCATAGTGGCTAGAAGCTGGAAGATGAATGGATGTCCATCAATTGGAGAATGGTTGGGTAAACTATGGTATATGAATGTTATGGAATATTATTGTTCTATAAGAAATGACCAACAGGAGAAATATAGAGAGGCTTGGAGAGACTTACATCAACTGATGCTGAGTGAAATGAGCAGAACCAGAAGATCATTATACACTTCAACAATGATACTGTACGAGGATGTATGCTGATGGAAGTGGATTTCTTCAACATAGAGAAGAACTAATCCAATTCCAATTGATTAATGATGGACAGAACCAGCTAAGTTCCAGGACAGTTCCAGAAAAGGAACACTGCGAAATGAATGTAAACTGTTATTTTTACCTTCTGAATCCAATTCTTCCTGTGCAACAAAAAATTCGGTTCTACACAGATATAGTGTATCTAAATTATACTGTAATATATTTAACATATATAAGACTGCTTGCCATCTGGGGGAGGGGGTTGGGGGAGGAAGGGAAAAAATCTGAATAGAAGTAAGTGCAAGGGATAATGTTGTAAAAAATTACCCATGCATATGTACTGTCAAAAAATGTTATAATTATAAAATAAAATTAAAAAAATAAATAAATAAATAAAAAGCTATAATAAAAAAAATAATAATCTGTCCAGGAATACTGAGTCCCCACACTTGAATTCTATTAAGATAGTTAACTTTGTAATACTGAAGAAAACAAAAATGGCAAAAAGTATTTGTGAAGATCAAATAAACACAGAGGAAATCTGTGCTGGATCTAATTAAAGAAAATGAAGGTGGCAAGCAATCATCTTTTAAAGAGGTCACTAGAAATTCTCTAGAATTCCAAAAGAACACTAGCAATTAAGGTAGCGAGAAGCACAACAGGATTGAATATAATGAAGCATTTTTCATTTCAACCATATTATTTCAATTGAATTGATTTCATTTGAAATACTAGTTTCCACATAGTTTTCCATTACTTTAACTGGTATTTTTTTTTAAGATTTACATAGTTCTTCCCCAACAACTGGCTATTTTCCTATGTGCCTGCCTATTAAAATCTGGCAATAGGTAATAAATCCAAAGCACATTCCTTCAAAACTTCATCCAAAATAATAAGAAATTTTGTTGCTTTCCTGTAAACATACAAATTAATCATAATACCTGAAAATTCCGTAAGCTATCATACTAGTATCTATTGTTCATTGAAAGTAGAATTAATTCAAAGAGATAATATAAAAGTGAAAGCATTCATATAAGCAAAAATGTTTGCAGTAGCCCCTTTTTTATAATGGCAAGGGATGGAAATGAGTGGACTCTCATCAGATGGAGAATAGCAGAACCAAGAGAACATTGTACACCATGGCAACAAAATTATATGATGATCAACTGTGATGGCCTTGATTCTTTTCAGCAATGCATGATTCAAGATAACTACAATTTTAGTTGGGGTGGAAAATGCCATTCACATCCAGAGAGTAAATTATGGAGACTGAATGTGGATTGATGCATAGTGTTTTCGTCTATTTTTTCCTTTGTTATTTAAAAAATTTTTTTTTGTTTGACTTTTTTTTTTTTTTGCACAACATTACAATTATGGAAATATATTTAAAAGGGTAGCACATTTTAAATCTATATGGGATTCCTTGCTCCCTTGCAGAGGTAAGGCAGAGGGAGGCAAGGAGAAAAATTTGGAACAAAGTTTTACAGAAATGAATGTTGAAAACCATCTTTATACATTTTTGGAAAAGCAAAATACTATTGTAAAAAAAAAAAGAAAGTAGGAGTAATTTATATGACTGTAACTAATTAAAATTAGATTGTAGATATATGGGTATTTCTAGTCATTAGAAGACTTTATCAAAACTTTTGCAAACATACTAGAGTGTACAATTACTCATGACATAAAGTACATAAGGTCTATAAGAACTATAACCAGTTACAATATTTTAAGTGAAA
The DNA here is from genome assembly GCF_048593235.1 of Sminthopsis crassicaudata. Classification (NCBI taxonomy): domain Eukaryota; kingdom Metazoa; phylum Chordata; class Mammalia; order Dasyuromorphia; family Dasyuridae; genus Sminthopsis; species Sminthopsis crassicaudata. The sequence continues at coordinate 100,721,887 of NC_133619.1, forward strand.
AAGAGGATAATTAGAAATAATAACGCATTATTACCTTCCTTCATTTTAAAAAGCAAGTAATTCTCTAATAGACTATTTTCCTTTTAAATATAATTCTAATCACAAAGACTATAGTTGATGTGGCCTTTATCTATATTTCCCTTTGCAAAGCATATTTTTTTAATTGCTGCTTCAATTGGCCTCTCTCTAAGATGAATGCACTTAAAGGATATTTAAGTATTAATGACAATAATATATAGAGTAAGTGTGAAGAAGATTGAGCTCTCCATTGATATGTATATTTTCCAAGCATTACATGTATTTATTAAATATCTAAAAGTGATTAGCATGTATTGACTGATTATCCAACAGTCATTTAGAAAACTCAGATGTTTGCCATTTTTAGCTTAAAAAGGCAGTCTTTGACACTGTTTAGCTTGTTGTTGGGCATATTATAGATCTCTCTAACTATTTTAATTTTTGTAGGTATGGCACTGTAGAAAGAAGACTCAGGGGAGAGGTACTGGATTCCACAGGACTTAGGTTGAAATACTTTAATTATCATTAATTGTGTGATAACAACAGGAAAATGAAGTCACTTTCTTGAGCCTCAGTTTCTGCAAAAGTAAAATGGGATGCTTTAAAAGAAAACCTCTAAGGTTCATTTTGTCTTTATATATTACATCTGATGATAAGTTTCTTATTTTGAACTAGAAAATAATATGAATGTTCCTTTACTTGGACATCTTTACTAAGAACATCTCCTTCTTTCTGAAAATTATTTATTTATTGAAAATAATTTATATTTATTTTATTTATTGGATATTTGTTGACTTATATTTAGCTTCTCATAATATTGTATTCTCCATTTGCTTAAAAGATCTTAAGTTTTTTCTGGTAGAAAGAGCTGAATCAACTGCCTGCACCTGAAACTATCTCTGGGCCAAGGTGTCTAACATTTGAGCCTGAAGATGAGAGAATAAAATATGACCAAAATAAAAGTCTAAAAGGAATTATGGGTAATATGAAATGACAGTCTGCCACATTTGGTGCATTTTTCAGGAGAGTGGGTTTTGTGTGTGTTTGTGTATGTGTGTATGTGTGTGTATGCATGTTTGTGTATGTGCGTGCACACAAGCATGTTGTCCTTAACATTCTACTTCGTTTCCTTAAGGCTAATTCCCCCCATTTTTCTAACACTTGGGATCAATTCCAAGTTGGTTTTGTTGTTTTGTTTTGTTTTGTTTTTATTCCCAAAACTCTGCTTAGCTTCTACTTTTGATAGGTTTTTCCTTATTCTTTTGGCTTTTATGTTCCTCCATAGATATAGTATTTTATAAAGTTATGAATCTGTGTACTTATTGTAGCTTCCCCAAAGAATATAAATTATTTCATGGAAGGGGGTGTTTTGATTTTGTGTTTGTAATCACCTTTCCTCCAACCTTATCCACACATCTTGCGCTTGATACAAATAGAATTTTATTAAATGCTTGGAGTTTCAAATTGAATTGCAACAGCTCTCCTGACATTTTTTCTTAAAGATATAATGTTGTCAGCAACCACAATTTTTCTGTCATTATAATATTCAAATATATTGTGTTGACTGTTAGAAATCTTGAGTTACTTCTATAAACATTCTTTTCAGAAATCACACTAGTGAATCATCTTGACTTTTTTGACTCTTTTATTTTGCTTTTATATGACCAGTGCTTCAAATATTCTAATAATAATAAGAATAATAAGAATAATATATATATGTATAGTGACTTCCAAGTTAGAACAAAACAGAATTAGTTACTAGAAGGTCATTTAATGCTGTGATTTTAGTATTTGAAGAGGTCTCTAAACCAAGGGGAGGGAGGAAGGAAGGAAGGAAGGAAGGAAGGAAGGAAGGAAGGAAGGAAGGAAGGAAGGAAGGAAGGAAGGAAGGAAAGAAGGAAGGAAGGAAGGAAGAAATGAAGGGATAAGAAGAAAGAAAAGGCAGAAATGAAAGGAAGGAAGGAGTTAAAAAAGGAGGATTGAGACAAGAAAGAAGAATGTAAGGAGCAAAGAAAGGACATAAGGAATAAAAGGTGAAAAATCATTTTCTCTGTCTTCCTGTTTTTTCTCTTGTTGTCCCCTATTCACACAATGCTCTACCTCTTCAACTCTATTTTCCTGAATTTTTTGTGAAAAAAAAAAAACAAAACTAAAATTCTATATTTTACAGGAAGCCATTCCCAACATAAATTAATTGTAGGAACATCCGTCTTTTAATTATTTCCTATGTATAATATATGCTACATATGTGTATATATGTATATGTAAATATATGCATGTACATATATATGTATGTGCATCACACACACATATATAAAACTATGGATCTGCATCTATCTATTTTTGTCTATCTATATATAAATCTGTTTATACATCTTCTTTGAATAAGTTTGTTTGCATGTCGTTTCCTCTGGATTATGAGCTACTTGAATTCAGGGACTAACTTTGCCTCTTTTTGTATTCTCAAAGTGCTAATGAACTAGGCATATCCTTTGATCCATCAATGTTTCTACTGGGCTTGTATTCTACAAAGATCATGAAGGAAGGAAAGAGATCCCCTCTCTCATATGTACAAAAATGTGGCAGCTCTTTTTGTAGTGGCAGAACATGAAAACTGAATGGATGCCCATATTGGAGAATGACTATACAAGTATATGAATGTTATGAAATATTATTGTTCCGTAAGAAACGATCAGCAGGATGATTGGACTAGAAATGCTAAATTTCCTTGAGCATGCTATGGTGTCAATACACCATATGAATGAGAATGGGGGATGTTGAAAGAATGATTGATCTTACTAATCGTTTCCTAAACACAAATATTTCTTACATTTTTAGTTTACAGATGGGTACCAAGTACACATAGCTTCCTGAGGTGTGCTTTTACAAATGACATTATTTCTGATTTCCCCTCCATATCTCACTTCATATGCTGTTTGTTATGTCCCTTCTTCACTGCTGATGTAATCATCTTTGGAAGTTTACTCCTTATGCAGGAGAGGAGTCTATTTCCCATCATTTTTGCTAGTCTTTTGCTATGCATCTTTGCTATGCTTTGTTTTGATGGGGGCTTGTAAAATATATCTTTGATTGAAAGTGGATCCACATAATACATTAAAGCTTTGAACCTATAGTGCCTTGGACTATTCACATATAAGCATGAGTAATTCAGGTACTACATCTGTAAAATGAAGTTAATAATTCTTTACTATCTCCTAGGGTTATTGTGAGGATTTAGATATGTATAATTACTATATTGCATAGTAATCATTTAATAATTGTTGAAATGAAATGAAATTACAATGAATATGCTTACTAAGTGCTGAAGGTGTTATGATAGAGCTTCTTACTATTTATAAAAATATCTTCATTAGAAGTTTGAAATATGAAAATGAGTAGCTCTGTGTACTAGAAGACTGAAGACAAGGGGAAAAATATTTATCACCCAAATCCCTGTTTTTAAAGAAGACAGGTTATCTAGGGATTGGATAAAATATTAGTGATCAGGGCTTATTAAGTCGAATAATAATGTGACTGTAGAAACTGTGCAAACAGTAAATTTAGACCTTACTTGAAAAAAGAGATTATCTATCAAGGCATCCATCTGGTAACAATAGACCTACACCTGTTCCTAGCACATAGATAATAAACCTAAGTGGCAGAAATCCAGTCTCTGTCTTAAATGTGGCTTCTTATTCTTGAGCTTATTTCTCTAATCAGATTCCATCTCTGGGTTAATAAGTAAGGATTTATGGTTTATACTCTTACAACACCTTAAAAAGTGATAGTGTACTTTTTCCTGCATATGTTAGAAGACAGGCTTTTATTGTAATAAGTCTTTTGAGATAATTAGGCTTGAATGAATCAGAGTGATAACAGGCTGAGTCTTTTTGTGCTAAAAATCTGTTTCAATTATTTGCTGCTGAGTGCTACTGAAATAGTACTGGAAATAATAAATACATCTAACTGGTGCTCAGCCACAGAATTCAAGGTTTTTTTTCCCTTCTTTTAATGTGTGATCACTACCATTTGTTGAGCCATAGTTTTTTTGTTTTGTTTTGTTTTGTTTTGTTTTTTTTCTATCATGGGTGATTTAAATTCAAAGCAGACTAATATAGTAGGCACTTAACTAATAAGAGCTTGTTTCTTTCTTTTCTTTTCTACTCCATATAGCATACCACTTGGGATATTAAATAGTAAGGGATCAAGACCATGGATCCATATTTGTTCATGTATGGGAGTCATGAAGCTAATGTTGTGGATGTGATCTTTTGATGTAGAGAAAGTAGACTGAACAATTAATCATCATTAGATCTTTTGCCAAGGGGACAAGGCAAAAAAAAAAAAAAAAAGTGCAGTTGCCTTTGCCATGTTTTTAGTGGGGGAGGAAGGAGATTATCATTGTCATGTTTGAGAGTCAGCACTTTCAATACCAAAACAAATCATAAATAGTCTCTGAATGAGTTGAGGGCTTTATCAATCTGAGTTGCAATGAGAAATTCTATTCTTGTCCCTTAGGGATATTAAAGCTTAAAGATTCTTTGACTTACTGTGCTCTATATTTCTAAGGTTGAAATAAAGAAATGTAACTTTTCAAGTTGGTTATCTCTTTTGAATGTTAGTACAATTTTCTTAATCATTTCTAGCATTTGTGCCACTTTCAATATATATTAATCTTGCAGGGAGTTGTGTTGATTTCTGAAGGCACAATTAGCCAATTTTTTAGGGGGGGAGGAGGATTATTTTGTTTTCGGTTGTTTTTTTTCGCCTCATTTTAGATACTGATATTCTGATTTAATGTTTAGATCATTAGGTAAAGTAATATTTGAAAATCAGAACTGCAAAGATAAAATTCACCTCCTTATATAGAAAAACTCATTTTAGTTCACTCTTTGAATGAATATTTATTCAAAATACTGCAATTTATCATTTATGGATAATTCTATTAACCTGTAGTTTTCATATTTCATTTGCACTTTTTATAACTAGCCATGCATTAATAGAAGATCACTATGGTTCCCCCTTCAAAAATATACCTATTATTGAATCTAGGCTTAGGAAATGAAAAAAAAAATGAGATTAGTGGCAAAAAGTCAAACTTGGGAGCACAGAATTTAAAATCAAAACAAAAACTCAAATCCACAAAAGCAACCCATTTGAATCTGTTGCTATACTATTTCTGTGTTTGACCAGCTTCCCTTTTCCTTATGGTATTTCAACCCTCTATTGAATACTGTATCACCCTTTCTATCTGACAATTACAAGCCTAACACAATTTCATTATTACTACTACTATTGGTAATGTCCTGTAGCTTTCTTGAGGATCTCTGGATGGGCCTTGGTCTTAACTGGAGAGTCACCACTAGGATGGTCAGGGCTAGAGTCTGGAGTTTGGAGTCTGAGCTCAAGCTCTCTCTCACTCAACTCTCTCTTGAGTCTGCTTATTTCAAGTCCTCTTGGCCCTTAAATACCTTAATACAATTACATCACTACAAGACATTGAGCATCTACCAACTGTACAACCATTACCTTATCATATCACATGAAGTATTAAGTATATGTGAACTAGAGAACCATAATCTCATCAGTCACATTGAATAAACACTCTGTTGTAAGTATCCTTGTTTCAAGTATACTTCTCCAGGATTCTAGCCCTCTACATCTCCCACTTTATTTTGTTTTAGAACACAGATGGTCACACTCTCCCTGACTTCTGAGGAAGGGAAGTAAAAACACCAAAAAGAAATGGGAAGTCAAACCACATATAGTTAGCAGGTTTCCTCTAGGCTGAAGGGTCTTACTTGAAACAGGTATACATAAATCCATAATTATGGTAGGTATTACACAATCACATGCTAATAGTGATGTAAAAAACAACAACAACAACAACAACAAAAACAACAATATGAATCAACATGAGGAATTATACATATCCTTATGTCCTAGAAGGAGGGAATATAAATAACATTCACACATACATCTCATTCAGCAGCCATGAGATATTCCAAAACCAATCTTTTGTCCATTACTTCATGTCATGAAATCCAATGATTCCTGCAGAATTTGAAGCCCTGCAACAATCTCACTGACAATTTTTGATATTCATGAGTCACTTGACATACACATTGGGTTAACAGCCATGCTCTTTCCATGGCACATGTACTTAGAGGTGGAACCATCAGATGTTCTTGGGTTTTTTCCTTTGTTTCAAGGGTCTTCTACTTTTCTGTCCCTCTTTAGTGGACAAGGTGACTAGGTCAACTGCTACCTCTAATGACTGTGTGATCTGCATCTGTGTCTAACAATCCTTCCAATGATATGCCATTTACATAGATAGAGAACCTAGGATGGTCAGCTGTAACAGCTGCAGTCCAGAATATTTCTGGTTGGGAGTCAAAATCTGGGTAAATATTACCAAATTGACAATTAGGAGTCTGTATCAGTAAACCTAATGCTACTAATTCTACTAGTTGATAAGTCACACATTGTCTACCTGTATTAGTGACTGGGATATTAGTTACATATTCCCCAGTTATCCAAATCAGTGTATGGATGGATACTTTTGTAAGTACTCTCAGAAGGGTGAAATGTTAAAGCCTACTATGCCTGGAGGCAAGGGATCTATAGTCTGAACAAGGACATATTTCATCTCTCCAGGGGATATCTCAGTAGTCATAGATGCATACAACTCTATTCTGCCCAATTGTAATCTCTTTCCCCCATCAAGTTTTTGACTGATTGATTATGTAATCTTTTTCTCCCATCAGATAGCTTCTTAGTTGATTGCTCATATTGAAGAACTGAACTTCTAAAGTCTCTCTGGGTGTAGCATTGGCTGCCATCATGCCCCAAGTGGTTTTTTGTCTTGGGCCCTGGGGCTGGGCCCTGAGTCCCATTTCCTGAATTAATCTACAATCTAATGCCCAATGGAAGCCTCTGTTGCATATTGGACATGTTGTTTTGGGTCGTGTTTTCCCAACCTGTTTTCTCACTCTGTCTGTATGCCAAATTGAGCTTTAAAATGTACTACTTTACCACATTGAAAACATTGATAAGTCTCTCTGAAAGTCCCTTGCCAAAAGGGACCTGGTCTTCCTATGTTTATATCTTGGGAAGTCTCCATTATAGCTTGGCTATACAAGGTATTTGTGCCCACTGTGGCACAGCATTTTATGATCTCATCTAAAGGAGCATCCTTGTGTAGTGCTAGTATAATTCTACAAGCCTTAATAGCATTTTCTCTAGCAAGTTGTTTTATCATAAATTCTGCTGCACTTTTACCAACAATTTGTATGACAGCTATCTTCAGATGTCCCATGAAATCAGCAAAGGGTTTATTTGGACCTTGTGCTATTTTCTTTCTTTTTTTAAATTTAATTTTATTTATTTATTTTTTATTTTTTTAAATAATATTATCCCTTGTATTCATTTTTCCAAATTATCCCCTCCGTCCCTCTACTCCCTCCCCCCGATGACAGGCAATCCCATACATTTTACATGTGTTACAATATAACCTAGATACAATACATGTGTGTAAATACCATTTTCTTGTTGCATAATAAGCATTAGATTCTGAAGGTACAAGTAACCTGGGCAGACAGACAGTAGTGCTAACAATTTATATTCACTTCCCAGTGTTCCTTCTCTGGGTGTAGTTGTTTCTGTCCATCATTGATCAACTGGAAGTGAGTTGGATCTTCTTTATGTTGAAGATTTCCACTTCCATCAGAATACATCCTCATACAGTATTGTTGTTGGAGTGTATAGTGATCTTCTGGTTCTGCTCATTTCACTCAGCATCAGTTGATGTAAGTCTCTCCAAGCAGCTCTGTATTCCTCCTGCTGGTCATTTCTTACAGAGCAATACTATTCCATAACCTTCATATACCATAATTTACCCAACCATTCTCCAACTGATGGACATCCATTCAACTTCCAGTTTCTAGCTACAACAAAAAGAGCTGCCACAAACATTTTGGCACATACAGGTCCCTTTCCACTCTTTAGTATTTCTTTGGGATATAATCCCAATAGCAGCAATGCTGGGTCAAAGGGTATGCACAGTTTGACAACTTTTTGGGCATAGTTCCAAATTGCTCTCCAGAATGGATGGATTCTTTCACAACTCCACCAACAATGTATCAGTGTCCCAGTTTTCTCACATCCCCTCCAACATTTATCAATATTTGTTCCTGTCATCTTAGCCAATCTGACAGGTGTGTAGTGGTATATCAGAGTTGTCTTAATTTGCATTTCTCTGATCAGTAGTGATTTGGAACACTCTTTCATATGAGTGGATATAGTTTCAATTTCTTCCTCTGAGAATTGTCTTTTCATATCCTTTGGCCATTTATCAATTGGAGAATGGTTTGGTTTCTTATAAATTAGGGTGAGTTCTCTATATATTTTGGAAATGAGACCTTTGTCAGAACCTTTACTTTTAAAATTATTTTCCCAATTTGTTACTTCCATTCTAATCTTGTTTGCATTAGTATTGTTTGCACAGAAACTTTTTAGTTTGATGTAATCAAAATCTTCTATTTTGTGATCAATAATGGTCTCTAGTTCTCCTCTGGTCATAAATTCCGTCCTCCTCCACAGGTTTGAGAGGTAGACTATTTTCTGTTTCTCTAATCTATTTATTATATCATTCTTTATGCCTAAATCATGGACCCATTTTGATCTGATCTTGGTATATAGTGTTAAGTGTGGATCCATATCTAAATTCTGCCATACTAATTTCCAGTTTTCCCAACAGTTTTTTTCCAAATAGTGAATTTTTATCCCTAATGTTGGTATCTTTGGGTTTGTCAAAGATTAGATTGTTATAGATGTACCCTTTTTTGTCCTTTGTAACTAATCTGTTCCACTGATCTACAGGTCCATTTCTTAGCCAATACCAAATGGTTTTGGTGACTGCTGCTATATAATATAGCTTTAGATCAGGGACACTTAGACCACCTTCCTCTGACTTTTTTTTTTATTAGTTCCCTTGCAATTCTCGACCTTTTATTTTTCCATATGAATTTTGTTGTTATTTTTTCTAGGTCATTGAAATAGTTTCTTGGGAGTCTGATTGGTATAGCACTAAATAAATAGATTAATTTGGGGAGCATTGTCATCTTTATTATTCACGCGGCCTATCCAAGAGCACTGAATGTCTTTCCAATTATTTAAATCTGACTTTATTTTTGTATCAAGTGTTTTCTAATTTTTCTCATATAATTCCTGACTTTTCTTTGGTAGATAGATTCCCAAATACTTTATACTCTCAACATTTGTTTGGAATAGAATTTCTCTTTGTATCTCTTGCTGTTGCATTTTGTTGGTGATATATAAAAATGCTGATGATTTATGTGGATTTATTTTGTATCCTGCCACTTTGCTGAAATTCTGAATTATTTCTAATAGCTTTTTAGCAGAGTCTTTGGGGTTCTCTAAGTATACCATCATGTCATCTGCAAAGAGTGATAGTTTGATTTCCTCATTTCCTACTCTAATTCCTAGAATCTCTTTCTCGGCTCTTATTGACAAGGCTAGCGTTTCTAGTATTATATTGAATATTAATGGTGATAGTAGGCAACCTTGGTTCACTCCTGATCTTACTGGGAAAGGTTGCAGTTTATTTCGATTGCATATTATGCTTACTGACGGTCTTAAATATATGCTCCTGAATATTCTAAGCAATAGTCCATTTATTCCTACACTTTCAAGAGTTTTTAGTAGGAATGGATGTTGGATTTTGTCAAATGCTTTTTCTGCCTCTATTGAATGATCATATGGTTTTTATTAATTTGATTATTAATATGGTTAATTATATTAAAAGTTTTCCTAATATTAAACCAGCCCTGCGTTCCTGATATAAATCCTACTTGATCATAGTGTATTATCCTGGAGATGATTTTCTGAAGTCTTTTTGCTAATATCTTATTTAAGATTTTAGCATCAATATTCATTAAGGAAATTGGTCTATAATTTTCTTTCTCAGTTTTCGATCGACCTGGTTTAGGTATCAGTACCATGTCTGTGTCATAAAAGGAGTTTGGTAGTACTCCTTCATCCCCTATTTTTTCAAATAGTTTATATAGCATTGGGGCTAATTGTTCTTTAAATGTTTGGTAGAATTCACATGTGAATCCATCTGGTCCTGGGATCTTTTCCTGGGGAGTTGATTAATAGCTTGTTCCATTTCTTTTTCTGAAATGGGACTATTTAAGCAATTTATCTCCTCTGTTAATCTAGGGAGCCTATATTTTTGGAGGAAGTCATCCATTTCATTTAAGTTATCAAATTTATTGGCATAACGTTGGGCAAAGTAACTTATTTCTCTAATTTCCTCTTCATTGGTGGAAAGATCCCCCTTTTCATTTGTAAGACTAACAATTTGATTTTCCTCTTTCTTTTTTCTGATCAGATTTACCAAAGGTTTATCTATTTTATTGGCTTTTTCATAAAACCAACTCTTGGCTTTATTTATTAATTCAATAGTTTTTTTTACTTTCAATATTATTGATTTCTCCTTTTAATTTTTGTATTTCAAGTTTAATTTTTGGTTGGGGGTTATTAATTTGGCCTTTTTCTAGCTTTTTAAGTTGCAAGCCCAATTCGTTAATCTTCTCTTTTGCTATTTTCCTCAAATAAGCCTCTAACGATATAAAATTTCCCCTTATTACTGCTTTAGCTGCATCCCACAGATTTTGGTATGATGTCTCATCATTGTCATTATCTTGGGTGAAATTATTGTTTCTATAATTTGCTGTTTCACCCAGTCATTTTTTAAGATGAGATTGTTCAGTTTCAATTACTTTTTGGTCTATTTTCCCCTAACTTCTTACTGAATGTAGCTTTTATTGCATTGTGATCTGAGAAGAAATCATTTATTGTTTCTGCCTTCCTACATTTAATTTTGAGATCTTTATGTCCTAATATATGGTCAATTTTTGTATAGGATCCATGAACTGCTGAGAAGAAAGTATATTCCTTTCTATCACCATTCAGTTTTCTCCAAAGGTCTATCATACCTAGTTTTTCTAATCTTCTATTTACTTTTTAAATTTCTTTCTTATTTGTTTTGTGGTTTGATTTGTCTAAATCTGAGAGTGCAAGGTTGAGATCTCCCACTATTATAGTTTTACTGTCTATTTCTTCTTGCAATTCTCTTAACTTTTTCTTTAGAAAGTTAGATGCTATACCACTTGGTGCATATATGTTTAGTATTGATATGGCTTCATTATTTATGCTACCTTTCAGCAGGATATAATTTCCTTCCTTATCTCTTTTAACTAGATCAGCTTCAGATCAACAAGATCTGAGATAAGGATAGCTACCTCTGCTTTTTTGGCTTTACCTGAAGCATAATAGATTCTGCTCCAACCTTTTACCTTTACTCTGTATGTATCTCCCTGCTTTAAGTGTGTTTCCTGTAAACAACATATTGTAGGGTTCTGATTTTTGATCCAGTCTGCTATCCGTCTCTGTTTGATGGGAGCGTTCATTCCATTCACATTTACAGTTAAAATGAATAATTTTGTATTTCGTGCCATCATATTATCCCCAGATTATGCTTTTTCCCTTGACCCCCCTGAACCCCTTCCCCAATATTTAATTTATAGACCCCCCTTGTGATGTGCAACCCTCCCTTTTTTTTTTAGTATCCCTCCCCCCTCCCTCCAAGTCCCTTCACTTATTCTCCTTTTCCTTTTCCCTTTTCCTCTCCCCCCTTTTAATGAGGTGAGAGAAAATTCACTGAAAAACAAATATGTCAATTATTTACTCTTTGAGCCTCTTCTGATGAGAGTAAGATTCACACAATGTTTCTCCCCCTCACTAAATTCCCTCAGATATGGTGTATTTTCTATGCCTCTTCCTGGTATGTAGTTTCCCTCTTTTTATCACTCCTTCCCCTTTTTCTGAAACTACCCCCTTCCCTTTACTACACCCCCCTTTTTTCTTTTATATCAGCAGAATCAAATTATCCATGAGTACTTTTTATATACTCACAACAGAGATACAGTTCTCAAGGGTTCTGTGTACCTTTTTCTGTTTCTCTTCAGTCTTGTGGATGAAGATCAAATTTTTTGTTTAAGTCAGTTTTTTTTCTTAGAAACATATAGAATTCCTCTATTTCATTGAATGACCATCTTCTTCCATGGAAAAAGATGCTAAACTTAGCTGGGTAGTTCATTCTTGGTTGCAATCCTTGATCTTTTGCCTTATGGAATTTCAGGTTCCAGGCCCTTCTATCATTTAATGTGGAGGCAGCCAGATCTTTTGTGACCCTTATTGTGGCACCTTGGTATTTAAATTGTTTTTTTCTAGCTGCTTGCAAGATTTTCTCCTTTGTGTGGTAATTCTGCAGCTTAGCCACAATATTCCGTAGTGTTCTTTTTTTAGGGTCTATTTCAGAAGGAGTTAGATGAATTCTTTCCACATCTACTTTCCCTTCTGTTTCTATTATCTCTGGACAGTTCTCTTTGATAATTTCCTGTAAAATAGAATCTAGGCTCTTTTTTTGGTCATAGTATTTCGGGAAGTCCAATGATCCGCAGATTATCTCTCCTAGATCTATTTTCCAGGTCTATAGATTTTCCCAGCAAGTATTTGACATTATTCTCCAGCTTTTTTTTTTTTTTTTTTTTTGTTTTGTTTTGTTTAGTTTTGTTTTGTTTAGTTTTGTTTTGTTTTGTTTGACTGATTCTTGGGTTCTCAGTGAATCATTCATTTCTATTTGTTCCATCCTGAATTTTAAGGAGTTATTTTCTTCTTTCACAGTTTTTAGTTCTTTTCGTAAATGCCCAATTTCGTTTTTAAATGAATTATTTTGCTTTATTGAATTTTTTTCCATTTCCCTAATTTTTTTTTTGAGAGTTATTTTCTTTTTCCAATTCAGAAATCCTATTTTCTTGAGTCTTTTTTATCTTTTCCAATTCAGAAATCCTACTTTCCTGTGTTTTTTTTAACCTTTTCTAATTCATAAATTTTATTTCCCTGCATCTCTTGTGAATTCTTTATTTTTTCCAACTCCAATTTCAGAACGTTGTTATTCTCTATCATAGCTTCTCTTTCCTTTCCCCATTTTTCTTCAAACTCTCTTAACATTTTAATAGTCTCTTCGAGGAGAGAGTTATGTGATGGGGGGCAGGTATCATTCTCCTTTAGGCTGTTATCTGCTGACTCTCTGCTGTTAACTTCCTCGGGGTTGGATACCCGCTCCTTCTCTGTGTAGAAGGAATCAATGGTTCTTTTTGGCTTCTTACTCATGATTAAAAAATCTTTTGGGGTCTGTCCCTAGGGTAGGAAATTATTTATTTATTTATTTACCAGCTTCCTCCCAGACGGGATGGATGCAGCGGTTCCTGCGCCTGAGCTAAGAGAGAGCTCTGGGAGAGAGTTCCCTAGGCCCTCCCTGGAAGGGCCTCAGAGGTGATTAGCACAGCAATGCTTTGAGGGCAGTGCTGTGTGTCCTAGCAACTTCCCTGAGGTTTGAGACTGAACAGTAAAAGGCGACACAAAGCCCAGCCTATGCGTCCCGGTGGGGCGTGGATGTCAGCAGCAGGTGATGTGAAAAGCCCCTGCACTCAAACTGGAAGTGTCTGCCCTGAAACCGTGGTCCCTATTTCAAAGGTTCCACTTCTCTGGGACTTCCAGGGCTGAGTTCCACAGCCTCCAGCCAAGCAAGGCAGTATGAGTTACTGCCTGTTTTTCAATCTCTTAACTACTCCCAGGTGAAAGCATGGACAGCCCAAGTCAGCCACACCCACAGTGACGTGATCTGCTGAGTCACCCCCAGGATCGGGGAAGATCTAATCTGGTTTTCAATTTTAAGGTGGCTTGATTTCTCTTCTGAACTGCTGTTTTATAAGCAGAGAAGAGCTAACAGCCTGTGCCAGATTCTTCTATCTCAGTGGCTTCTCTGATTCCAGAGCCCTCCTCAGCGCGATCGGAGCGATGTGCCACCACCCAACCGTCTGTGCTGGCCTCTTTTTTTTTTTTTTTTCCTCTCCTGGGAACTAACCTTTTCTGTTGAAACTCCAGATTCTCTTCAGCTGGTAAGTAGTGCTTCCAGTCCTTGTGGTTTCTATCAGTCCAGCGCTATTTTTGAGGCTGATTTATCTAATTGGTTGTGAGGGAATAAGGACGCTCACAGAGTAGTATGTATCTTCTCCGCCATCTTGGCTCTGCCCCCAGACCTTGTGCTATTTTCATGAATGCTTCCCCTCTATCTTGCCTTCCTGGCAGGTTGTCCTATACTTTGATAGCAGCAGAAGTAACTTGCTCATATGATATCAAAGGATAATTGATCTGACCTAAAGTGTCTGCAAAAGGACTTGCACCTATTACTTGGTCAAAGATAACTGGTATATTAACTCTAGATTGCCTATTTAACTGGGCTTGTATTCTACATAGTTCACTATATTCTGAAAGCCACAAGTTTTGCCCAGGTTCTAGACATGTCTTTGCTATAGATTTCCAATCATTAGGGGTTAAAATTTCATAAGTCAAGTTCTCCAATACCTTTTAACATAAGATGATGTAGACCCATAAAGAGTGCCAGCCTTTTTCATATCTTTGATAATTTTCCAGATTAAATGAAGTGTATCTTCTTCTGACTTCAACTGAAGTCAAACTTTTCAATCACAGGATATTCTTCTATTCTTAAATCAGATATATCCCGTTCTTCATTTTTAGCTTTAATTAGTGCCCTTTGTAATAGTACAATAGAGGGTAGACAAAACTGCTGCATCAGTGCTGATGATCATGTCATTCCTCTTGCCCCTCCTCCTCCTCCCTCCACCCAGCAAAGCAAAAATAAATAAGGGGGTAGAAAGATGGGGAGTGACCTAAAGGTGACTGCTCTGGTATACATTAAACTGAGCTGTTAGGTGAGAAGCACCACACTCTTTAAACTCCTCAGCACTGTACTTAACTCCTTTCTAGTCCAACTCTCCATGCCTTTCAGCTATTTTGTCAGTACCATCACCTGGCTGCTCTTTCTCCTCACACTTTCTTGTCTGGCTGTCCACATTAAAATCTTTAATGTGTGGACTCCTTTAAAGCTGGTTGTAGTATGTTATACATAAGTAATTTTTCCTTACTAATTGAAGCAGGACCCATAGCTTCATAATATTCAATTAGTTATTCTTCCACTATTTTCCACATACCTGGCTCTAATTTTTCTTACTTGGATAGCCAAGGAGATGTACACTCTAATATATTTAAAAGTCATTAATCTGCTTCCAAGTTACCAAGAAACCTTGCTTCTTTATTAACCTAACTATGTATGCTACACATTTCCCTTGGGGTAGGGAAGGCTCTTTGCTTAGTATTTGCTCCATTTCAGCTGAAAAGATGAAAGTGACCAGTTTAGCCCTCATCAAAGTTTCCTACTTGTCTATTTTTGTATTCACTTTATTTATGGGTCACAGGGAATTCTCCACTGAGTTTACAATCTCGTTAGTTGAACGGCTGAGTGTAGGGCCTTATGTCCAGAGCCTTACATCCAAGGCCCCACATCTTGGGCACCAAAATGGAATGTCCAGGCTAGCTTTTTCGAGTGTCTCTGGATGGGCCTTGGTCTTAGCAGGAGAGTCACCATGAGGATGGTCAAAAATACAGTCTTGAGTCTGGAGTTTGGAGTCTGATTTCAAACACACTCTCACTTGAATCTCTCTTGAATCTGCTTATTTCAAATTCTCTCAGCCCTTAAATACCTTAGTATTATTACATCACTATGGAACACTGAGCATGTGCCAGCTGGAGAACCATTAAAACACCATACTAAGTACTATGTATTTGTGACTTAGAGAACCATCAATCTCACAATCACACTGAATGAATACCCTGTTGTAAGTATCCTTGTTGCAAGTGTACTTTTCCAGATTTCTGGCCCTCTACAACTACTACTGTTCCTACTTCTGATTCTTTCTCCTATTCCTAATGTTATTCTTGCTGCTTCTACTGTTACTCTGAGTATTACTATTACTGTTATTGCTACTACTGTTGCTGCTACTATTGTTCCTACTTCTATTACCACCATCATTACCTGCACTGCTTACTGCAATCTCTAACACTCCCACTACAACAATTACTATTGCCACGATATTTATAGAGTTTATGCTCAAATTAATGTGTTTGTTTTCCAATCATATAAATTATTTGGATAGGCCCCTCCTATGTTACTACTATTCACATTCTCATGAGTTCACTATAAATGGTTCACTTACACACATGGAACATTTTCTTGTTTTTTTCCTGAGTAAGGAAGAACCTATGGATTATTCCTCTGTTGCACGTCACACATGCCACTTGCTCAGAATTGGTCAGTCCTTTTAAAATTATACTTTTTGTTTTAATTCCTGTGAATCTACCTCTTGTTTGATCATGAATTCTCCCATGCACAGATGTGATCATTTTAATATCTTTAAATCACCATCACATATCTTGATTAAATTATATATTAATATTCTAAAACACTTCTTGGGATTTGAAATGAATAAAATTCTCTTATTATTTTCATCACATAAATGCTTTCTGGATTCCTTGAAATTTGAAATGACAGATAACTAGTACTAATTATATAATTAGCTGATAGTATGCATGTCTCAACTTCATATTTCTTTTTCCTAGAATTTAGTCATAGAATATTTATATATGTAGAATATACCAAACTGTACATTTGTGAAAGAATCTAATACTTTTAGTGAAATAATATAATCCTATACAAATGTCAATGTAGATTCACATTACAAAAATAAAAAAAAATGAGTGTGTTTAGTTTTTTTGAACTCAACAATAGGTAGGATTTAAAGAAATGATGTAAAACTAAAATTAACCCTTTTCTTTCCACTAAATGTGTCTATGATTTAATTTATATTTATTGAGAAAAGGTGTGAGCAGAGAAAAAAATATTACCTAAATATCTCCCATATTTCAGGTGAATAATTAAAAAAAGAAGGTCTTTCTGAAAGGAATAGTTTGTAGTTTGTTTTTGTTTTTGTTTTGTTTTTTGTTTTTTGTTTTGTTTTGTTTTGTTTTGTTTTTTTATTTTCTTGTTTTGTTTTGTTTTGTTTTCTGGGGGTCAGTTGGGAAATTACTGTTGTTAGGATTCAGTGGCTATTGTAATTCGTTTGTATATTGAACAATTTTCAAAATTGTTGATAATTTTATACTCTATAATTATCCTCCTTAAAATGGAAATTTAATTGATAGAAGTCAATTTGGCTGCTAGAAATCTTTTGCAGAAACAAAGAAGTAGTCACATAACCATTCTGACTTTATATGCTTCAAATTTTTGTTATTGAACTCCAGGAGGATGCTTAATTGAGGCTTGTCTGTATACATGTCACAGAGTTCCATTAACATAGCTGAAATAAAATATTAACTCTGAGAGCGAACAAGATTTATTCTTTTTTTTTAAACCTTTTTTTTTTCATCAGTGCTTATCTCAGTACTTTTTACATATTAGGGTTTCACTTATGCTTCTTAAACTATATGGAATAGAAAATATTCAAAACAATGTAGTGATTAAAAGTGATTTTTTTTACCCATAGTCATATGGTACATGCTCTTAAGAATACACAGTTCTATTGTCAGAAAGATGCTTTTTCTAGATAATTTTTGCAACTTTCCATATTGACTCCATGGTTGTCCTTCCTCCTCTTCTGGTTAAGATTACCTGCTATTTTATTGTCAGTTTAAAGAATAAATGTTATAAGCTTTTTATTCTTGCATCTAATCTTAACTTATTTAAAAAACAAAAGCTAGTGTAGATAGAGACAAAAATTGGAAGACAGGAAAACAGAAATTCAAATATCACTTCTAAAATATCTTGGCTATGTGAGCTTGGACAAGTAGTTTAATTTCACAGTCTTCTTACCAACTCTTGAAGGTTATAAATTACAGAAAAGATATCACCAACCTTCCTAACAAATGTTTTCTCACATGACAATGAAATCATAAGTCTTTATCTTAACTTGACTATCATGAGACTGCTAGTGTGGCAGTGTTATAGACTTGTTTTTATCTCTAAGAACTGTCAGAGAATCACAAAATTTTAGTGGTCATCACCAGTAAGAGTAACAACATATTGACTTCCAATTTCTCAGGTTTTTTCAAAGAAAACACAGTAATCCTTAAAACAATATGTTGTGATCAGGAGGATGATTTCAGAGAGGCATGGATAGACTTACATGAACTGATGCCAAGTGAAATGAGCAGAACAAAGAGAACATTGTACACAACAACATCAATATTATACCAAAATCTATCTGATAAGCATGACTCTGTCCAACAATAAGATGATTGATGATAGTTTCAATGATGTTGTGATGGTGAGCCATCTACACTCAGAGGGAGGACTGTGGGAACTAACTGTGGCTCACAGCATAACATTCTCATTCTTTTCGATGTTGTTCACTTGCATTTTGTTTTCTTACTCATTTTCTTTCTTTTTTGAGATTTTCCTTGTGTAGCAAGAGAATTGTATAAGCACAATTATAAAAATTGTATAGAATTCCAATATACACATTGGATTTAACATATATTTTAATATGTATAACATATATTGGATTGCTTGCCATCTAGGGGAGGGATGGGGGAAGGAGGGGAAAATCTAAAACATAAGGCTACTCAAGGGTCAATGTTGAAATATTATGCATGCATATATTTTGAAAATAAAAAAAAAAACTTAAAAAAAAAACAAACAATATATTTTTCAGGCATTTAATGTTATCTAATTCATTGTGACTGTTATGCCACAGTCTCCTTGAACTGTTCTACTTCAGTTTTCCTGCACTAGTTTCCCTTATTGCCCTGATTGAGTTTCCCTGAATTGTTCTACCTCAGTTTCATTAAATGTTCTGCCTCAATCCCCTTAGTTGTAAAACCTCCCTCTGGTCCATTAAGAATGAGGACCATTTGCTCTAAGGTTATAAATTGTCAATGTGAGGCTCAAGATGAATTGGAGGTCAGACTTTCTAGCTCCTAGCTCCTTCTGCTCTCAAGAATTTGTGGCACTGCCCCTCTAAAATATTCCAAAAGATAAGACTATCCCTGATACTTCATTGACATCTTTACTTCTGTTTATTCAAACATCCTGACTCTGGATTTTAATAAGAATTTATAGTTTCCCCCCATACTGACAGCCAAATGGTTCTGTTAAACCCTTCCTGTTCTTTTTTTTTCTTTCTTTGTTCAAAAAAGGTATAAAAGGACTTGGGATTCTCCCATTCGTCATTGGATAATTTGAGACAAGAGTCCTGTCCAGTCAATTGTACTCTCCAATTAATAAAATGTTAAAAACTCTCTAATCTTAATCTTGCCTCAGTTTCTCTGGCATTACAGTGATCCCATATGCGATTTCCTTGGCAAAAATGTTTGTCATTTCCTACTCCAGTGAATTAAAGTAAATAGAGGTTAAGTGACTTTTATAATATAGCATAGTGAATGAATAACTGAGATTCTTCCTGATTGAGATCTTCCTGACTTCAGGCTCTATCTATCCTACCTAGCTACCTAGATGCATCCTAAAACAATACATAAATGACAACATCATCACCTTCATTAAACCACCTCTGAAGTCAGTGTACTTGATTCATATGAAAAATATATCTTTTCTAATGTCCATTTTACTCTGGCTTTCTGGGGACAAAACCCTGCTTTTTTTGACTAACTCATGGTAACATTCACAAATCCTTTTGGGGGAAGAGAGTCCTCTGAATAGATTTTTCAGTCTCAGTTTTTTTTTTTTTTTTTTTTTTTTTTTTAATTTTCCCCCAAAGGAAAATGTTTGAAATCTAACATGCTATTAAGTGCAGATTTTTTTTTTTTGTTTGTTTTGTTGTTGTTGTTTTTCCTAAAGAGAGTTATACATTCAGTTTCAGATTTAACATTTGGATGAAAAAACAAAGTCTAATAGTATTCTTCTTAACTAAAAAAAGGAAATATAATCAAATTATCTTTCTAATATGGTGTATAAAATGGAAAGGAAGGAAATGACATAGAATACTGTTTTTCATTGCATAAAAAAGGTATTTAAGAAGAAATTAAATTGAAGTATATTCAGCATAATGTTAATTGATGTAGAAAATGTCAGCCCAACTTGATCATAATAGAGATGAATAAATGATTCAAAGTAATTTCAGCTGTGATGAACTTGTTCACTCAAGGTTTTCATTCTAGCTCTGTGTCCTTGAGAATAGTTTTTTAATAAAAAAATTTTTTAAAATACTTAATCAGAATCTTGGCTCATCTCTATTACACAAGATTTCTTAGAACTGTATTAAACTTGTCACAATTTATTTATAATGTTGATATAGTGTTGTCCAGTCTAAAATGATTGTCAACTTCTTTAATTTTTCTTTCTTTGTCTTTCCTCTGACACATAAAGTATATATCTATCTATCTATTTTCCAGGGCAAGAACTAAATCTTCTTATTTACTTTGCATAGTATCTGGTATTCACAGGATAATAAATCATTGGGCTAATAATATTTTTCTACTTATCTATCCTTATCCTGTTCGATGAATATTCTGTGACCCAATTTCAATTGCTATCTCCCTTGGTTCCAATTATTAGATGATTCTGTTAAATTAATCTCAGTTCAATTTAATTGAATAAGCAAATAAAGTATAACTACCATATATAAGGCAAACGTGAAATTGTTATCTAAACACAGAAAGGAGATGAAGATAAAAGGTCAAATGAAGAATTGGGGTCTTTGGAAGCAGGCTTCGTTTTAGTCAGAGTAATCACCACAAGAGTAGCCAGGTGTTAAAGTCCAAATCCTTTATTATCTCCTTGCCTAGGCCTGGGCAGTTTTCTTTTTTTCTTTTTTTTTTTTTTTTAATTGAAGCTTTTAATTTAAAAATCATATATATAAGTAATTTTTCCAATATTGATCCTTGTATAATCTTTTGTTGCAAATTTTCTCCTCCCCTAGCTGGCAGGTAATCCAATACATGTTAAATATGTTGAAATACATATTAGTACCAATATATGTATACATATTTATACAGTTATCTTGCTGCACAAGAAAAATTAGATCAAGCAGGAAGGAAAAGAGAAACAAAGAAAACAAAGTGCAAGCAAATAACAAAGTAAGAATGCTATGTTGTGTTCCACACTCTTTTCCCATGGTTCTCTCTCTGGATGATTTTTGAACTGACTGTTCCTGGGCACTTGAAATATTTTATTTTTAACTCAAGAGTTCTGGAATCTGTCTTTACTATCTTGGAAGTTTTCATTTTGGGATCACTTTAAAAAATTATTTGTTGATTCATTCAATGTTTATTTTATTCTGTAGTCCTAGAATATCAAAGAAGATTTCCTTCATAATTTCTTGGAAGATGATGACTAAGTTCTTTTTATAGCATGACTCTCAAGTTACCCAGTGAGTCTAAAGGGAAACTGAGGACTTCTCAAGAATAGTCACTTTATAATTCCATTTTTTTCCCCTGAGGCTGGGGTTTAGTGACTTGCCTAGAGTCACACAGCTAGGAAGTGTTAAGTGTCTGAGACCAAATTTGAACTTGGGTCCTCCTGAATTTAGGGCTCTATCCACTGCACCACCTAGCTGCCCTGGGCAGTTTTCTTAAGAGGCCTTCTAGAGTCTTGATTTCAGTGGAGAAAGTGCAGGAGGCCAGGGCAGCTACCAAGAGCCTGACTGAAGGTGAGATGAATTTCTGTCTCCTTGACTCTAAGAGCTTCTAAAGTACTTGTCCTCTGTGGCTCTCAATCCCTACTTATGTACTCCACACTGAATATAAACCAATCATTCAATCACTAGGAAACCATTATTTGTTGTAAGATAAATCAATCATACTGAACCATGCTAAACTAGATAACCATTGCCTCATCAATTCCACTTAGTAGTTTGTAAGCATCGTTGTTTCAAGTTCAGAGTTTAGGCTTATAACAGAAAATTGTTATAAATTATTCAAAATATAAAACATTTTTAAATTAAAGAACTTTAAATGTTTAAATATAAATTGACAGTCACTTGAAGAATGTTTTGGAAGAAAAAAAACTTATGCTGAAGAATGCCAGATCAGAAACAATTTTGGTAATTCATGTGTATGTAAAGTTATGAGGGCTAGACTTATGATAGTGGCAACAGAAATATATGAAAGAAATATTTCAAAGTCAGGTTAAACAGAATGTGGCAAATTACTTTAAGAGATGAAATTAAACATACAGCCATTCTGGAGAACAGTGTTTCTACTAGGCTTATATCCCAAAGAGATCTTAAAGAAGGGAAAGGGACCTGTATGTGCAAAAATGTTTGTAGCAGCCTTCTTTGTAGTGGCCAGAAACTGGAAACCACATTGATGTCCATATTGGAGAATGGCTGAAGAAATTGTGGTATATGAATATTATGGAATATTATTGTTCTGTAAGAAATGACCAGCAGGGTGATTTCAAAAAGGACTGAAGCGACTTAACATGAACTGATGCTGAGTGAAATGAGCAGAACCAGGAGATCATTATATACTTCAACAACAATACTATATGAGGATGTATTCTGATGGATGTGGCCCTCTTCAGCAATAAGATGAACCACATCAGTTCCAATAGAGCAGTAAAGAACTGAACCAGCTACACCCAGTGAAAGAACTCTGGGAGACAACTATGAACCACTACATAGAATTCCCCAATCCCTCTATTTTTGTCCATCTGCATTTTGGATTTCCTTCACAGGCTAATTGTACACTATTTCAAAGTCTGATTCTTTTTGTACAGCAAAACAACTATATATATATATATATATTGTATTTAATTTATACTGTAACATTTGATATGTATTGGTCAATCTGCCATCTGGTGGGGTGAGGGCAAAGGATGGGAAAAATTAGAACAAAAGGTTTGGCAACTGTCAATGTTGTAAAATTACTCATGCATATATCTAGTAAATAAAAACTATTAAAAATTAATGAAATAAAAAAGAAAATAAATTAGAGAGATGAAATTAAATAGATTAATTAAGAGGGTTTGTTGTTATTTTGAGGCTGTGGAAACTGGACAGTTTCACATTACTGTGACTGATGGGGATTTGTTTGAAGGCTGTGTAGGATAATGCTTGAGCTATTTTAAGTATGAAGTTATTCCATATATTCATTCTTTCCATTTCAACTCATAATGCATATTTGACAGAGATGGTATGCTTATCTTTTTTTTTTCTTATTGTAATAATAAACAATCATTGTTGGACCCAAGATACTGTTTCACTGTAATTCTCCATAAAGGGACCCTTCTCCTCTACATCTGATACATAATGTAGCTGAGTTCAGGAGAAGGGAATCTCTGTCTTTTTTTTTTTTTTTTTAAATAAAAGTGAGGTTAGGCTTCCTTTTCTCCTACATCCTCTTCTTAAACACCTCAGCCTCATGGGAAAAAAGTATCTAAATCCTATGTTGAGACTTATTTCTAGGATTTCATGAAAAGAGATATAGGGATATATATAATGTACAATATGAATCATGTTGGTTGGTTACTCATTTCCTACACCAAAGACTCACAAATATGAATTTATAGTAATATATTCAATGAAGTAATAATGCTAAGTCCTGTCATACTGGCTTTGAAGGTGATATCTAGACATTAGCAAATTCATAGGACTACTCATCAGGGATTTTCTATTTTATCTTGAAGTTTCCACTCTAAAAATAATCTCTAACACATTTTTTTAAATAGGTCAGATTTAGAGCATTCACCTTGTTTATCCTCTCCAAGAACTCTGGAGTAGCTGCTTGGGATTTCTACTGGAGCTGCCAGTTAGCTTCAGCATTATGAATCAAAAATTCATCAGACCACACATTTGTAATAGATCAAATCAAATCCTGGCCAAATCCACCTGGACAATGGTATTTAATCACCTATTCAGCAAAAGGTAGCAAAAATTAACAAAGGTAGCCAGGGGCCCATGAACAAGTTTATCTAATTTAGTTCATGCTCCACATGAGAGTGATGATGGGAAGTTGAGAAAATGATTAAATGAAAATAGATATTTGGAAAAGCAGAAATATTTTTATCAACATGTCCAATTTATGTGAGCAGAGTGTCAGTATTGTCTGTTTTTATCCTAGAGTTCTTTCTTTTTATGTGTGTGTGTGTGTGTGTGTGTGTGTGTGTGTGTGTAAGTGTGTGTATGGGGGAATGTATAGGTGTACATGTTGTGTCTGTTGATTTTAATTGCTTCAAAATGTTATAGATAGCATAAAAGCTTTTACTAACATATATGTCTATTTTGACTCCTTAGTAATAATTTATAAAACTACCTTTAAGTTGTGTTTAAAAGTTTATAAAATAATTCACACATGCTATTGCTATTGAAGTTCCAATTACAAGTATTACTGTGTTCATTTTTACGAATGAGTGGTCTGAGGGTAAGAATAATTAATTGACTTATTAATATTTATCTGCAAAATAATTATTAGTCCTGGCATTCTAGACCAGGTATTTCCTTGATAAAATTATGTGCTTTCAATTCTTATATGCTACTTCAAATACTATCTTTGTCATTGGATAATTTACCAAGGCACATCCTTTTTACGAGAAGAAAACAAAATAGAAGAATCCTCTCATTTGAGGAGACCAAGGCTCAGAAAAGGAAAATAATTTATTTTACTTTATTGTTAGGTATTGATAAAACCAAGAATACAGTTCCTAGTGCCGTTCTTTAAGCAAAACCATCATATGCCTAAAGATGGGTTTATTTTGATTTGAGTACAGTTAATGAAAGAAACTAGTAGGAATTCTTCGGAAAAAAGATTTCATTTATACATTATTTTAGGTGCTTTAATTTTTGGAACATTCTCTTTCAGCATTCCTAGGAGAAAGGCTAGTTGGACTGATACAATATCTCTAATAGAATTCCATTTTTATTCATGCTGTATGGATTGATCTCCAGTCCCCTTACTCTCCAAATGTCTGTGGAGAAACCATTGTAATTTTATTCTGTAACTATTAAATATTGTCACTACTTTCTTTGTTGCATTTCATGTGATTCCATAATTACTTTTAATATTTAGTTATGTTAAAAATTTTGACAGGGGAACAATTGGGCTCTTCAACATTTCTTCTAGGATGGAGTTTTATGCACTTGCTAAATGTTGAGAAGCATGGCACAATTCAGAAATACGTAATTATTTTTGTTAATTATGGGTTCTACATTTCCATTTATTTTCATTTCTTTCACAATTTAATCTACTCATTTTAGAAACTCTCTTGTGTAGAATCATTGTCATATATGGATGGCTTTTCTAAGAAATTATATTTCCTGTGTCATATTTTTCTTTTAGCAACTCTATTCCTTATCACTTGTAAGTCTGTCAGAAGGATCTTCCTCTAACTTGGTGTTTATGAATTAGATTTTTAAAATATTTTGATAATTACTTCATAGGGTTTTTGGTAATCTTATGAATTGTATTTTATGCATTTAAATACATTATGCACTAAATGTTTTATAAAATATAATACAGAAATATATTAAATATAATAAATATGCTGCATATATATATATATATATATATATATATATATATATATATATATATATATATATATATATATATATATTTGTTATATGTGGTCATTAGGGTTCACTAGACTGCCACAGGGGTATGTAATAGAAATAAATCAAATCGCCCAGTTATATAACATTTTTGGCATAAGAATTACTTTTCTAGAATTTCCTGTCAATTGTTGCCTATACCTTTGGTACAATCATTATGGCCTTTTAAAAAATTTTTAATTTAAATTTATCTGTAAATATTTAGCTAAAATTGTATCTTATTAATTGAATCATAAAATTAAATAATTTGGAGATTTTAAAGGACTTTTGTGGCTATTTAGTTCAGTATCTACCTATGTATGCATCTATCTATCTATCTATCTATCTATCTATCTATCTATCTATCTATCTATCTATAGAGCTAAGAAGGCACATTAGAGGTAGTAAACTAGGTGTACTTTTTCATTATTCTTGTTCCAACACATTTTAAAATTTTAAAGTGGCAGAGTCAACAAGCAGGGTGAAACATTTTTCTAGCCTAATAAAATTTAGAAAGATATAGAAGAAATCTCTGACACTGGTTTGAAGACTTATCTGGAGCAGTTTGACAACTGCTAAGAGATTACAGGGGACCAGTTTGTACTGGGTACAGATGGTACTAATTGGCAATTCTATTGCTTATATATAGTTCTAGGTAGCATTTCTGGGTCACAGTTCCAGAGAAGAAAGGAATGTTTGTAGGTGATTAAAATGGAGTGGGAGCCCTAGTAATAGTTTTAGGGTCAAAGGGAGCTCTAGCCCTTAACTCTCTAGAAGAGTAATGGCTCTTCCTTGGTAAAGACAGGATAGTAGACCCAGAGGGCATTGATTACACCTTTTTTAGATCACACCACTTTGGAAGCACTGAAAACTGCAAACCTCCAACAACTACTTCTGAAAGAAATAACATGGGAAATCCTGAACCATGGGACAATGACTCCCTATTCACAGATGAGCAAAGTCTGACTTTAACATAAAGTTGAAAGTCAACAAATAGGCTGTAAAATTAGCAAATAATAATAACAAAACAACTTTATCATAAAATTCAATTAAGATGGCAGAAAAGGCCAATCAAATTTAGAATAAGAGTAACATTAAAAGTTACAACCAAACCTTAATTAAAAAAAAATAAGAGAAAAATAAGAAAACTGACAAGAGGGAATTAAATTTTCATAAAAAGGCATATAATATTGAAAGAAAATCCTTAAAAAATAAAAAACAGAATTGTTTAATAAAAGTGACATAAAAATTCAGGGAAGAAAATAATTTCTGAAAAATTATAATTGGGCAACTGGAAAATAAATACTCCATAAAACTTTAAGAAACAAAGTCAAAAGAATAAAAATAAAAAATAAAAAAAAAAAAACAGCATAAATGTGAAATATCTCATCAGGAAAAAAAAAAAAAAAAAAAAAAACTGACCTGGAAAATAAATAAATTAAGTATGCACATACCACGAAGTCACAATTCTTAAAAAGAAAAAAGATCCTGGGCATCATTTTTTTTTAATTTGAAAAGAAAACTGCCCTCCTTTTAGATCCAGAAAGTAAAATGGAAATTGAAAGAATCTGATGATGACTTTCTGAAAGTTAATACAAAATTAAATACTCCTAGGAATGTTTTATTTAAATTCTAGAGTTCCCATGTTAAGGGAAAAAAATATTGCAGCTTACAAAAGTAACAATTCAAATATCATGGAGCCACAGTCAGTATCATATAAAACTTGTGACTTTCACATGAAAGAGAGGACTTAGAATATAATAATCAAAAATGTGAAAAATTTAATATTACAACTAAAAATCACCTTCCAGAAAAACTGAATATAATATTTTAAGGGGGGAAATGGGTCCTTAATGAAATAGAAACTTTCCTGATGAAAAGGACAGGTGAGCAGATGGAGAAGCATAAGAAATGTAAATATGAGAGAGAAATCATAAGGGATTCAATAAGATTAAACTGTTTATATTCATAAATAAGAAGATAATTCAGGTAACTCTTAAAAACTTTTTCAAAGGACATAGGACAGTTAAAGTAAGTTTAATTAGAGGGCATATGTCTGAGTGGATTATGTTGGCATGATATCTAAAAAAAAATGAAAGGTGAAGATAGAAGAATGCCCCAGGAGAAAGAGGAAGAGTGAGATTTAATAGAATATATTTCCTCACAGAGAAGAAGGGAGAGCTTTTACAGTTGAAAGGAAAAAATAAGTGGACTCATTATCATCTGAGTAGATTCAAAGAGGTGGATTTAGAAATTTATCTAAACTAATAAAAAAATAGAAGGGGAAAATAATTAGAAAAAAGGAGAAGTGATAATAAAATGGAGGATAGATTAAGAAATGAAATGGTTGTAGAGCAATGTGAATCTATGCCCAAAGGGTTTTATAAAACTGTGAATAACTTTTGCCAGTGGTGCTATTATGAGGTCTGTATTCCAAGGAAGTCATAGAGGGAAAAGGACCCATATGTGCAAAAAAGTTTGTAGCAACTCATTTTTGGTAGCAAAAAATTGGAAAAGGAATGGATGCCCATCAATTGGGAAATGACTAAACAAATTGTGGTACATGAAGGCATTGGAATATTATTGTTCTATAAAACAAATGATGAACAATCTGATTATAGAAAGGCCTATTTTCTTGTTTGTTTTTTGTCTTTCCCATTTTTTTCCTCTTTTACTCTGATTTTTCTCTCCCAATATGATTTATAAAGCAATATGTATTAAAATAAACTTACTACAATAAATAAATGGAATGGTTAGAAGTAAAATAAATTAATGAGGTGAGACAGGATAAAAATAGAGATAAAATAATAAGTGGAAGAAAATTGGATGCTGGGAAATGCAAGTTAGTAATCATACCTTTTAATGTGAATTGGATGAACTTATCTAACAAAATTTTAGCAGATGACAGAAAGAATTAGAAACCAGAATTCAACAATATGTTGTTTAAAAGAAAACACTCTTGAAACAAAAAAAAAAGATACTCAGAGTTAAAAAAAGAAAGCTGGATTAGAATGAAATATGCTTTACCTGAAATAAAGAAGAACATGGTAGCAATCCTAATCACAGAAAAAGCAAGAACAAAAATAGACCTAATAAAATAGAGATATTATATTTTGCTTAGATAATGAAGTAATATCAAAGGTTTTAATATTAAGTTTTTCTAATAAAGGTCTCTTTTCTCAAATACAGAGAGAAATGAGTCAATTTTATTTTTAAAAGGTATTCCCCAATTGATAAATGGTCAAAGTGTAAGAACAGGAACTTTCAGAAGATGAGTTATATATAGTCATGAAAAATGTGATCTAAATCTTTATTGATTAGAAAAATACAAATTAAAATAACCCTGAGATACCTCATCAAAACCTTTCAGAAATGAAAAATACTAAAAGGGATATAGGAAAATAAGTATACTAGTGAATTTGCTAGTAGGATGATAAAGTAGCCTGACCATTATGGAGAACAATTTTGAACTAATTTCAAAAGTCTATAAATCTCTGCATGCTTCTCCACCTAACAATATTAAAATCATATTTATATCTCAGAAAAATCAAAGAAAAAATGAAAAAGGGCAGTTCAGGGGATAGAGCCAAGATGGTAAAGTCAGGAAGCTGCTTGAGCTCTTCCAGTTTCCCTTGAAAACCACATGAAACTAAGCCTCTGAAGAGAGTCCAATGGAATGAAACCACTAGACAAGACTGCAAAACTTCAAGAAAGGTCAATCTCACTGTAATGTAAAGGATATTCAGCCTACGTCATATAGACACTGGTAAAGCCAATGAAAGAGGCTTAAACCCAGCAAATCAATAACTAACAATCTCTCAATATTGGATCAGTAGAGGAGCAAATCAATGGGACACTTTCTAGTCTCAGCTAAGAAGGCAAACATGGAAAACCAGGCAAAGCTACCCCATTTAAACACAAGGGTCCCTGTGCCCAAAGCCAAGACTCAGAGTTGCACAGGAAACATGTGACAGCACTCCTGTTATCCAAGGAAGAGAGCTCCACCTTAAAAGTTAAAAAAAAAAAAAAAAAAAAAAAAAAGAGGAAATAGTAAAAGAAAAGTAAAGAAAATGAGCAAGAAACAGAAAGAATCTTTACCATAGAAAGCTACCATGGTGACAGGGCAGACCAAAACACAAACTCAAACAAGGACAGAATGTATACAGAAGAAATCTCAGCGTGAGAAAAATTGGTCTCAAGTCCAAAGAGGATTTTTGAAAATGCTCAAAAGAGAAATAAGAGAGAAGAAATGAGAAAGGAAATGAGGGGTATGCATAAGAGGGTCAATAGCTTGGAAAAGGAAGGAAAAACATTGTCTGAAGAAAACAACTCCTTTAACAATTAAAAAACTAAAGGGAAAATGAGATACATAATTTTACTGAAGAAAATCATCCATTAAAAACTAGAATAGGACAAATGGAAGTTCATGGCTTTATAAGATAGCAAGAAACAGTCACACAATATAAAAAGAATGAAAGAAATATAAGAAAATGTGAAATAACTCATTGGAAAAACAGTTGCTCTGGAAAATAGTTCCAGAAGAGACAATTTAAAAATTATTTGCCTAGCTTAAAGCCATGACCATAAAAAAGAATCTTGATAGCATTCTACAAGAGATCATTAAGGAAAACTGCCCACATATTCTAGGAACAGAAGGGGAAATAAATACTCATTTAAAGAATCCATTAATCACCTCTGAAAAAAGATCCCACAACAAAAAGACCAATAAAAACTACAATCTCAAGGAAAAAAATATTTCAAACTTCCAGAGTAGAAGAACTTATATATCAAGCAGGAACAGTCAGGATTAAGTAGTAACTGGCGGCTTCCACAATAAAAAAATGGAGGGCCTGGAATAATATATTATGGGAAGCAAAGGACCAAAAATATATTGAGAGATGCAATCAATAATTAACCATCTGGCAAATCTCATCATCATCTTATATGGAAGGAGATGGAGCTTTAATGAAGTAAGAGACTTTTAATCATTTCTATTGAAAAAGACAGAACTAAATAGAAAATTCTGTCTATAAACACAGAATGCAATAGAACCATAAGAAAGTAAATAGGGGGAAAATATATTTAAAGGCCAAATTATTTATTTTCCTAGATAGGAAAACATTATCTATAATACTTAAGAACTGTATCTGTCACTAGGGCAGAGAGAAAGGGGCATCACATGGACTGAGGATGTGGTTATGAATGGACTGTGATATGATGACATCAAAGAAAAAGATATTAAGAAGTAGAAAAAAGCGGCAGAGCCAAGATGGCAGAGGGCAGACATGACTTTCTGTGACCACCTCTGACCTTCTCTCAAACCAATAGCAGATTAAACTTCTAAACTGGTTTTGAAGTCAAAGAATCCACAAATCTCTGGAGTACAACATAATTCTAGAAGTTACCTTGGAAGAACTTCAGAACAGGTCTGTTTCAAATGGGCAGGGGGACAGTTTGCCAGGCCCAGACCACAGCACCTGCACAAAGAGCTTGGGGCAAGAAGCTGGGCCTGGGAGTCAGAACTATGTAGCTTCCACACACTTGAGAATCTTCTGTGAGCCTCTTAGGGCCACTCTGTCCTGGTTGCAAGCAGGTGGTTTGACATATTTGTATTTTGTAAAAGGCAAATTGTAAACCACTGAGGCCAGGAAGAATACTGGATCTAGCTGCCATTACCCAGCACTGGAAATCAATCAGCATAAGTGCTTCAGGTCAAATTAAAGCAGCTGCCACTCCTTTGCATTGAATAGACCTCAAGCCTTAAGAAAAAATGAATTAAAAAACCAAATGAACTCTCACCATAGATAGCTTTTATGGAGAGAGAGATGAACAGATCTCAAATCCTGAGGTTCCTGAAGGCAAAGCAACTCCAGATGAAGCCCCAAAGAAAGACATGAGCTGGTCCCCATTTCACAAGGCTTTCTTCTAAGATTGCATAAAGGATCTTAAAAGAGTTAGAAGAAAAACAGGGAAAGAAAATGAGATCATTGCAAGATGGAATGGAAAAAGCATATAATGCTCTACAAAAGAGCCACCAATTCACTGAAAAACAAAATGTGTGAAATAGAAAAAGAATCCAATAAACAAAAAAATGCAATTGGCCAATTGCAAAAGGAGCTAAACAAGGTAACTGAAGCCCATAATACACTAAAAATTAGAATTGAACAAATGGAAGTGAATGACTCAATAAGACCTCAAGAATCAGTCAAACAAAAACAAAAACAACAACAACAAAAACAAAACAAAATAAAACGAAAATAGAAGAAAATGGGTGAAACAACTCACCAGGAAAATAGATCTAGGAAAGACAATCTAAGCATTATTGGATTTCCTGAAAGCCATTATGAAAAAAATAATCTAGACATTATATTACAGGAAATCATAAAAGAAAACTGACCTGAAGAAATGGAAAAAAAAAAAAAAAGATTTGTATTGGAAAAAGAGGAAAGGTGAAATATGATGGGATAATTATTTCACATGAAGAGGTGTAAAAGACGTATTACAATTGAGGGAAAGAAAGGAGTGAGATGAGCATTGTTGAAGCTTAATCTCATCAGCTTTGGCTTTAATAAGGAACAATTTAATCATTTAGTTGGGTATAGAAATTTATTTAATCCTGTAAAGAAGTAGGAGGAGAAAGAGGAAAAGAAAATGGAAGGACAGGATAGAAGGGAGGGCAGAGACACTAGGGAAAACTGTAAGAGTAGGGGAAGAGGTTTGGTAGAAGATAAGATAGTGGTGTTGGTAAAAAAAAAAAAAAAAAAACATACACAAAGCAAAGGACAGGTAATTTTGCAATAAGGGAAAAAATAGGATGAAGGAAAATACAGAGCTGGTAATCATATGTTAATATGAAAGGGACAAACTCTCCCATAAAATGGGAGCAAACATCAGAGACAATAAAAAAACTGAAACCTACAATATACATACAATATGTTGTTTACTGGAAATACATTTAACACAGAAAAACACATACAGAGAAAAGGGAGAAGGGTA
Organism: Sminthopsis crassicaudata; assembly: GCF_048593235.1. NCBI lineage: Eukaryota > Metazoa > Chordata > Mammalia > Dasyuromorphia > Dasyuridae > Sminthopsis > Sminthopsis crassicaudata. The sequence continues at coordinate 100,754,448 of NC_133619.1, forward strand.
AGAAAGAATTTGTTATGCTTCAGCTGAAGCAAACAAAACAAAACAAAACAAACAAACAAAAAAAACAAAACAGGTGTAGCAATTCTGATATCAGACAAAGCAAATGTGAAAATAGACTTTGTTAAAAGAGATACTTGATCTTGATAAAATTTACCACAAGTAACAAAGTAATAAGGATACTAAATGTGTATAGATCAAATGGTAGAGCAAGCAAATTCCTAGAAATGGTTTTAAGCCACTTATATAGAAAGAAATAGACAGCAAAACTGTTCTTGTGGGGGACCTCAACTCTCCCCTCTTAGAGATAGACAAATCCAAGAAAAAAAAAAGAAGAAAGAAAAAAAGAAAGGTAAAAAGGACCAAGAAAATCTAGATATGACAGATCTCTGGAGAAAACTGTATAGGGATAGAAAGGAATACACCTTTTTCTCCACATTACATGGCACCACCACCACCAACAACAAAAATGACCATATAGTATTGATGAGGAGTAAACTGAGGTCTAAATCGAGATGGGTCAGTTCCTTTTCTCTCTCTCCTTCCTTCCCCAAAGTAACCAAGGGAGGGGTTGGCAGCAAATGAATTTGCTACTTAATGCTGTATGGAAACATAGTCTTTATTGATTAGAATGGAAACACCGGAGAGCCAGTGGGCAAAATGGCTGCATGGTACAAGGCCAATTTTGCAAAGAATAGATTTTTGAGGACTCTGTTTTATACAAGAGCACAATCATTCAGATGTAGTGATGTAAGGAGATTCTGGAGAGTGATGTAAATAAGATAAGGATTCTCTTATTATCTTTTGGGGAGAGACAGAAGTCTCTTCCCAAAAAGGAATTTCCTGCTGGCATTTATTTGGTCTATCTGAGCAGAATAGAATGGGGGCTGTAAAACCCCAGCCAGCTCAGATAGCCCAAACTAGTTTGACCAGATCTTGTATCAAAGGTCCAAGTCCCAAAGGAAGTTGGAGATCAAAAAAGGAATATCAAGGGGCTACTGCCCCCAACAATATGGCATAAAAGCCTAACAAATGCAGAAAAGCAGACATAGTGTTTTCTTTTCAGACCACACAAGGTAATAAAAATTGTATTCAATAAATGATCATGGAAAAATAGACCAAAAACCAATTGGAACCTAAATAATCTAATGCTAAAGAATGATTTTGTCACATAACAAATCATAGAAACAATCCATATGTAAAGTAACTTAGTATAGTGTTCATCCTAGTAAAGTTATTTCACTGTATGAGGAAATATGTGTGTGTGTGTATAATATATATGTATATGTGTATATATACATATATACACATTTATATGTGTGTATGTGTGTATAAAATCATTTTTTTTCCTTTTCATGCCTGCTCTTTAAATGTTTATTGTGAGAAGGCAGGGGACTTAAGTGAAGCTATATAGCAGAAGTGGCAGTTAGAAGTTAAGAGCCTTTAGAAAGGACAGTCATTGAGTATAGTTAATGTCTTAAGTTACTGACAGTGAGTTATAGTGCAATAAAGCTGACAGTTCCTGGGAAGAAACAGCTAGCTAAGGACTGAGAGTAGTCAACTGCTGATAAGAGAAGTTGGAATTCTATTCACTTTTAAGGAAGTTAGAGACTTACCTTCCTAGATCTTAGTTATGTTCACTTAAGAAAATAAAGGACTTGTCCTGTAAATTCTCCCACTGATATGAAACCACCCTAAGGGGGAAAAAGAAAAGATCTCCTGGGATACATACAAACAAATTTATATTCAGAACTCATCATTTTCCTCTCTTATGTACAATGTGATGAAATTGGCTTTACCAAATTCCACAAAGATCTTAAAGGAGGAAAAGGGCTTGTGAAAAAATTTTTGTGCCAACCCTTTTTATAGTGGCAAGAAACTTGAAACTGAGTGGATGCCCATAAATTCTCCAGCTGAATAGGCTATGGTATATGGATATTGTGGAACATTAATATTCTGTAAGAAACGACCAGCAGGATGATTTCAGAGAGGCCTGGAGAGACTTACATGAACTGATGCTGAGTGAAATGAGCAGTATCAGGAGATTCTTACAGCAACAAGACTATATGATGATCAATTCTGGATGTGGCTCTGTTCAAGAATGAAAAGATTAAAAACAATTCCAATTGTCCATGATGAAGAGAGCCATCTATACCCAGAGAGAGGATTGTGGCAACTGAATGTAGACCATAACATGACATTCCCACTCTTTCTGTTATTGTTTGCTTGCATTTTGTTTTCTTTTCTTCTTTTTTTTTTTCTTTTTTCTTAGTTCTTGATTGGATTTTTCTTCCTTATTGATTGGATTATTCTGTGCAGCAAGATAACTATATAAATATGTATACATATATTGGATTTAACATATAATTTAACATATTTAACATGTATTGAACTACCTGACATCTAGGGGAGGAGGTGGGGGAAAGGAGGGGGAAATTTGAAATAGACAGCTTTGTAAGGTAATTACCTATTTGACAATGACTCTATTGGTATATGTTTGGAAAAATGGCCCTTCTCACCATTTGTGCTTACTCAATGTTTGGTGTATACAGACAATTGTAGGCAAGGATTAGAAGGTGGAGTGAAACAAGCCAGACTTCACTTTTGGGGCAAGATGAGAAGAGAAGTTAGTGGCAAGCCTCAGGGCAGTTTGTCTGTCTCCTTAACATCTCCCCTTAAAGATCAAGGACTTTTAGTTATCCTGACTCCAGGTGTTCCTGAAGCCTCCAGGGTGCTAGCCCAGACTTTAAAGGCATAGACCCTGTTGAACATCTGCCAGTACTCTCACCTGCTCCCATATAATGAAATGTTAATACCCCTGTGTGAGTAGAAAGTGGTTCTTAACCAGTGAAAAATTTCAGTCCTTATTACATATAGTACAGGATTAACTTGACCAAGGACACCATAACCTTCTCTAAGTCTTTGGGATTCCCCTGTATTAGTTATAAAAAAGAAATCTTGAAAATGAAGGATGTTGACTGATTTAAGGAAAGTGAATAAATAAATGGAAATTATGGGAACTTATTTATGGTACAAAATCTTTCTTTAAGAACAGAGAAGTTGAATACTATAAATGACTTTCAGAAATTGACAAGAGATATCCAATCAATGCATTCAGTGTTAAGCTTAATTGTTTCTCAATTACAACCATTGTATGAAATTTTAAGGAGTGAAATTGCTTTATACTTACCCCACCAGCTTACAACAGAAGCTGAAGAAATTCTGAGAGAGGTTGAACTGGCTTTATCCAATCTGGTTGAAAGAGTCACTCAATAACTCTTGGAAATATCAATTTTTGCTAGAAAATAGACACTTTCACTAGTCCTTCATCAAGGAGACAATGTAATTGAGTTGGTAACCCTCCAAGTATAACCACACCAGAGGCTTATTCTTTACCCAGTGCTTGTGGCTAGAATTTTATTAAAAGCTATTAAATAGGTAATACAATTATCTGGGATAGGATCTGACAAGATATATACCTTTTTATATCAATGTACAAATTAATATATTCTGTAAAAACATTCTGTAGTGTTAAATTTTATTGTTCCAGTTCTAAATTTTACATTTGATTTTCCCTTAAAGATAACCTGGCTATTACATAATTGGCCATGGATTTTTAAAGAAAAGGTTTCTAAGATCTCTCTTAAAGGACTGACCAACTTTCCAATGCATCCAAACATAATATTTGTGCTGCATATTCTCTATATGCTATAAAAAGTAGTCAGAATTTCCTTTCAGCCCACTCAGCAGAATGAGTTGTATACAATTAGGCTAGCTCTTCTTACTCATTATCTATAAGATATAAATATAATATCAGATTCAGCTTATTCAGTAGGTATGGTATAAAAAGTTGCCACAAGTCAAATAAAATTTATAGCCTCCAACATGTTTCAGCTTTTAAAGGAACTTTAGGAGCAAGTGAGAAACTGGTAAGGTTAATATTGCATTTTATATGTCCCATCTCATACTGGTCTTCCAGGACCTATTTTCCATGGAAACTCAAAAGCAGATGGCTTTCTTACCATAGTAGCCAACATTCCCCTATTTCGGGCTGCCCAAGAATCTCATTCTAAAATTATTAGGCTGCTAGAGCTTTCTGTTTACAATTTGGCATAACAAAAGAGGAAGCTAGGAGGATAGTAAAAGTCTGTACAGATTGCCTTCCTTTCCACCCTCCTATACTCTCTTCAGGGAAAAATCCTCATGGTTTGAAACTCAATGAAATTTGACAGCTGGATGTCATCCATTATAAATCATTTGGCCATATATCTTTTGTCCATGTTGTCATGGACACCTAAAAATTTACTTTTGTGGTACCAGAAGCAAACTAAATGGGCAAGGTGGTCACTGAAATCCTTACACAGGCCTTTGCAGTTATGGGTGATACAAGCAATAAAAACAGATAATGGACCTGCATATACTTCCAATCATTTTGCACACTTTTCTGCCCAGTATCAGATTTTATATACCACGGGCATACCTTTTAATCCTGAAGGACAGGCAATAGTAGAAAGGAGAAACAGAGACATTAAGATGCTCCTCCAAAAAAATAAAAAGAAAGGGGGAAGCCACAAGTATCCCTAGAGTACTTCTATATTTAACCCTTTATCACACTGCCACAGGGAACCCTAGAGAACTTCTAGACTTAACTCTTTATACTAATAATTTTTTTTCATTTTTGATGAAGATGCACTGTCTTCAGCAGACATTTTTTGTAACCCACCAGAAGGGCAGTGTCCAGCGTGAGCAGCTCCAGTATCTTTAGATAATCTCCAGATGATGTGGAAAGATCCAGAGATCTTTATACTTCATGCACTTACGTACTTTATACCTCTCAGATTGGTTAAGATGATATGAAAAGATAATGATAAATGTTGGAGGGAATGTGGGAAAACTGGAATTATGCCCAAAGGGCTATAAAACTTTGTCTATCCTTTGATTCAGCAGTGGCACTAGTGGTCTGTATACCAAAGAAATCATAAAGGAGAGAAAATGACCCACATTTGCTCAAATGTTTATAGCAGCTCTTTTTGTTATAGGAAGGATTTAGAAAATGAGTTAGATGCCCCTCATGTGAAGAATGGCTGAATCAGTTGTGTTTTATGAAGGTAATGGAATATTCTTGTTCTATGAAAAAGATGAACAAGCCGATTTTAGTAAGACCTGGAAAGATTACCTGAACTGATTCTGAGCAAAACATGCAGAACAAGCAATAAAAATAAAAATTTGTGATGATCAACTCTGAAAGACTTGGTTCATCTCAGTGCTTTAAAGAACCAAAGCAATCCTAATAGTCTTTGGCCAGAAAATGTCATGTGTATCCAGAAAACTAAATATGGGGATTAAATGCAAATCAATACATGCTATGTTCACTTCTTTTTGTCTGTTTTTCTTTCACTCCCATGATTTTCCCCTTTTATTCTGATTTTTCTCTCCCAACATGATTCACAAAGCAATGTTTATTTTTAAAATAAATTAAGAAAATAAAGATAAGATTTCCTATTTTCTTTCTGAGAATATAGCATTTCAGTATCTATGCAATCCCAGTCATGATAGAGGTAACAGGATGATTGCATATATCAAAATATAATGTAATGTCAAATTTGCAGAAGAAGAGTGTGTGTGTGGGTGACTATTTCTTTTTGTGAGTTGGTAACTTCTGACACCTGACACTGGCCATCAAGCAAGTGTGGGAATACATTTCAGTCTATTGCCTCAAGGTATAATGCCATTTCTGTTACAAGATATCATTGAAAGAGACTATGTTTTCATTTAACCCTTCTGTGCAGTGTCTGTCTCAACAGACTCAAATAATTTCGAAACACAAAACAAATCAAAACAAATGAGAATTGCAATTTGACCCAAAAAGAAGCATACTATATAAGGTAAAGAAAATAAGAAGGTAAAGAAAAAAAGATAATAAGCATTTCTGGTATTAGCTGGGGGGGGTGAGGGGAGAATGTTGTTTTTAAAAAAGTATCTATCACACAAAAATTCACAATTCAATGCAAATACATTTGCTGAATCATTGAGAATATATTTATTGAATACCCATTATTTTTTTTTTCAGTACCAAGCTATGCATTGTGAAAAATAGAGAAGTAATTTAAAATATGGTAGCTACATTTTAAATACTTTTTCTTATTGTAAAGATAGTTGAACTATGGATGTTACAATAGGAACATACTTCAGATAACTATTAAGTTTCTAGGAAGACTAAATGAGTTCTGTTCTGTAGAAGGCAGAAGTCACTATGGATTGAAATCATTGGGAAATTTTCTGTGGGAGAATATTGATTTTGCCCTGGTCCTAGAAAAACAGACATACTCTCACAAACTATATGAAAGTCTACCTGATGTATCTTTGGTTGATTTCTGAGCAGTGTATTCTACTGAAATGAACACTAGCAGTAGATCATTCTTGGCTACTAAACTGATGATCATCATCCCTTAGTACCTTAGATTCTCTGGAAATAAGAATATCTGTCTGATATCATATCCTTAGAGCAAAGTTTGTTGAGACAATCAAATTTGAGGAAGGATTTTGATATGTAAGCTACCTCATGAAAGTATGCTTAGAACTCTGGGAAGCTGCATTAAAAAGTCTTAGGCAAGTAGGATACCAACAGTTGGTCACTAAATGTGATATACTTGATTTTCTCTAAAGAGGCAGCAGGTAGATTCATTTTCCAGTTACTAATTTGGAATACTTCATAAGTATGTGGTTCTTTCATCACTGTCTCTGTAAAACTTTTTTATCTAGAAGCAATTTTAATTTTATTTTTAATTTGTTTTTAGGTTTTAATCCTTCCTTTGCAACAACAACAACAGAATGTGATTCTGCACATATATATTGTACCTAGGATATACTATAAGATATTTAATATGTATGGGAATGCCTGCCATCTGGGGGGGGTGGAGGGAAGGAGGGGAAAAACTCGGAACAGAAGGGAGTACAAGGGATAATGTTGTAAAAGAAAATTACCTATGCATACGTACGTACTGTCAAAGAAAATGTTATAATTATAAAAATTAATAAAAAAAGTAATTACACACAAAAAATATTTGTTCTTAGGTTTTAAAATATACAAAATTTTCATTAAAATGGTTAAGAATATAAAGAACTAGGAAAAGATGAAATTAGAAAGGAATAAGATTGTTAAAAAACAATTACACACAAAAATGAAATCATTAATCAAAATGTTTTAGTGCTGAAATCACCTAGAAAAAATGAGAAAACTACTTATGACTCTTTATAGTTTTTCCAGATTATTCCAGAAGCAAATTGTTCCACCCTTTAGATAGTTAAATTGTTCCTTTTCCTTCTGCCTTCAGCTTTTTTTTTAAGCCAGTGGGTTGTAACATTAATTCTTGCCATTACAATTTCATTTTTTTTGAAATGACATTTATATTATATCTACTCCAGGGTCAACAACAATACCTAACTTAGAAGTATAATGGTTATAATTTTAACTTTCTTATCTGAAAATGAAGTCATAAAACGATGGAAGATTTTTAGGAAGACCATATTTCTTCTTAAGAGCTTTTGATTATAGACTTTTTGCTCCCAAAATAGAATTTAACTAGATGGAGATAAGTGATTGAGTGGATTGAATCCTAGAATTGAAGTTAAGAAAATCTGAGTTAATATCTTGACTCACTCAGTTATTAGCTGTGTGTGCCTGAGAAGTTACTTAAATACTCTCAACCTCAGTCTCCTCATCTGTTAAAGGGGACTAATATTAGTCCCTAATTCACAAGTCTGTTGTAAGGATTAAATGAGATGGCATACATAAAACATTTGCAAGGCATAAAGTGCTAGATAAATGCTAGCTATTTTAAGAAACAACACCAAACATTAAGGCTATATTTAATTGTGGAAAATAGGGCAACACTATCACATAAGCTTTTAATATTTACTTCATAGGTTGGTGGATAGTCATGCTGATCAATATTAATTCTGCTTAGCATGCTAGACTAAGTAAAATAAAACAAAGCATATAGGATACAAATTCTTTGCCTTAAGGAATAGAGTTGGCAATCGTAATAATGAAAGAGGGAAAAAGTTAGAATCATCCTCATATGTTACCAGTTTCTATCCCTCTTTAAAAACGAAGTCTCCATTTCTCATTGTCCTAAAGTTGTAGGCCTTTTGGTTACTTTATTGATTTTCTGGCCTGTAGTTATGACACTCATTAAACTTCTCTATTCTCTATTCTACCTTCTCAGTGTCTATATTCTAAATATCTAACTACAAAAATGATTTTTGTGAATTTAATTTATTTCATTGAACAAAAAATATATTTTATTTCTTCTACCTCATTAAAAAAATGGAAAATAAAAATCCTTGTAGCTAATATCCATAGCCAAATGAAGCAAATTCCTAAATTATTCATGTTGAAGACAATATCTCATTTTGCATTGTAATACTATCCCTCTTATATCAGGAAATAGGTAACATGCTTTTGCATCAATTCCCTAGAACTATTTTTGGTGATTAAGTTGTTAGAAATTCTTATATCTTTGAAAGTTCTCTTACAATATTGTTATCATATGAATTGTTCTCTTGATTTTCTTCAACTTATAAATCATTTAGAATTGATATGCCCAGGTTTCTTCAAAAAATTGTCCATCATTGCTTACAGCACCACAGTATAACAGTGTATCCAAATATCATTATTTGTTCTGCCATTCCCTAATTGATAAGACTCACCTTGGTTTCTTCTTCTATGACATCACATCAGAACTGTATTCAATATGAGCTATTATATAACTAGCATATGCCAGAATGATTTCCTGTTTTATTGAGCAGATTTTTGTCAAATATGATTTTTGCCAAATTTTGACATTTTTACCCTTCCACTAGAGAATTGTGATTTATTAAATACTAACCTATTGTGTTAATTTGCGTGAATATGAGACATACCTAAACTATTATGTCTATTAGTTGATCACCAATATTCCTCCACTGCATTCTCATTCTAATACCTCCCTTCACTATGACAGTCCTTATTTCACATTGATAAATTCTTATTGGTATCTCCATTTTGGGGATAGGCCTAAATCATTCAAGCTTCATCCCTCTCTGGACTGTACTCCTGACTTTCTAGGTCTCACTATTTTCTACTTTCAGATACCTTCTTTCCCATTGCCACATTTTAGTTTCTAAATGGGGGAATTATAAAAGAAGCTAGTGGGTTGTCTTCATCCATTAGAATTCAAGCTATTTATGAAAAGGAGCAATTTTTCTTTTTTTGCTTGCATTAGTATCCCCATTCCCTAGCACAATGCCTGAAACACATTAAATGTTGAGAAATATCTGTTATCTGCCATCTTGGTCAACTTATCTATTTCTTGCTACACTAAATCATTTTTGGAGACTATTGTTTTATACAAGAGCAGGAAATTTATTTCTGCTAGTTTCATTCCTTCTTGCTGTTTTCATCATTTCTCAAGTTTCTTGAATTTTTCTTCCTCCAGAAGAATGTTATTATCATTTTTTTCCTCTCTCAATCTTTTTTTTTTTGTCTATATGTGTCAGTCACAGTGCTAAATGCTAACGATACAAAGTTTACAAAGTCAAATTACAGTCCATTTCCTCAATGAGCTTTAAATCTAACGTATTGTACTTTTTTGTAAAATAATGTTTTCATACTTTCACATAATAAAGAATAAATATTACAATATAGGAATTTTTAAAAATCAGTTTTATTATATGTCTTGGCCACATCACTAACAACTATTTCTCCAATTATCATGTATGTCTTTAGTTCTTTAAAAAATCTGGTAGAGAAGATTCTGGGAAGGTGGAGTAGTAGGTCAGAAAACTTTTTGTTCTCCAAATTTCCTTCACAGAAAAAGACTAAACATTGCCTATGAGGGAATGTAGAAAAACAGAAGTAAACGAAAGTTAAGGTAAAGCAATTGTTCTCCTAAGGAAACTTAAGAATTTTCCAGGAAAGACTTGACCTTCAGAGGTAGAGGTTCAACCTAAATTTAGTATAAACAATTCCAGGCTAGTTCTGAAAAATAAACAAATAAGTACTGAGAGCAGCTGTGGTTGGAAGGGAGCCTCAGGCTTAGAGACATTTATCTCAGAGTGTCTGTGGGTCTATTGTCTGAGTAAGAGAAGATTGAAAGACCTTCCATTGTTGAGGGATGCAAAACATAGTTTTATTGATCACACATATCCCAGGTTAGATAGCCATTGCTGGGAAAAAAAAAATAATTACTACACATTTGCATGTAGTAGCAGAGGAGGAGAGACCCAGTTGACTATGAGTACTTGCAGATAAACAGAGTCCCTGATTTCACTTCTGGAGAAGAGAGAACAATTGCAGTTTATCACCATTGGAGGTACCTCCAGAAATAAGATAATTTGCACAATAGCATCATCAAGAGCATTGGAGCAGGTTTAGGAGTGGAGAGGAGTGACCAAGGATGAACTTCCAGATACACTTCAAAAAATTACAGTATGAAAGATATAAGGGAATAATTCCACATAGCTCAGTTCTAGGACTTGATCACAATAATAGCTGATAAAAACAAGCATACAAAAAAAATAATGAACAGGTAAAGGAAAAAAGAATACAACCTAGATAGGCAATATAAGAATAGAAAAGATCAGGGTTCATACATAGAGGAAGATAATGAAGCTGAAAAAAAAACACTCTATTTTCAATGAAAAATATCAAATGGTTCCATGCATAAAATGATTTCTTAGAAGAATTTTAAGAAGGATTTTAAAAATCAAATTAGGACTCAGGAAAAAAAAAAAAGAAAAATAAGAACAATCCTAGAAAATTAAGAAAATTATGAAAAGAAAATCTACCAACCTGAAAGAAAAAGAAACAAAATTAAGGAAGAAAATCATTTCAGGAAAACTAGAATAGGGTAAAGGAGAAATAATTAAACAAAATAAAAATAAGGAAGAAATAAAAGAATATTTGAAACATATCATTACAAAAAATGATCTGGAGAATAAATTTAGGAAAAATAATACAAGAATAGTTAGGTTTCCTGAAAATTATGATAAAAATAAGAATCTTGATAAAATATTTCAAGACGTTTTGAAGGAAAATTGACCTGAAATTCTAAAACAATCAAGCAAAGCAGAAATAGGAAAATAAACAAATTAAAAACAACTGTCATTACAAGATCCTAGGAGAAAAACTTAGTTGAATAGCATAGCCAAGTTTCAGAGCTCCCAGGTTAAGGAAAATTAACCAGAAAAAAACATGCAGCTACAATAAGGATTGCATAAGACTTAACACTTAACAAAGTTGAAGGATTGTAGATTTTGAAACATCATATTTTGCAGAGCAAAAGGGCTGAGGTTATGACCAAGGGTAGTTTACTTTTCAAAATTAAATATAATTCTCCATGGAAAAATATATTTAATTAACTGAAAGATTTGTAGACATTTGTAACTAAAGCAGCAGAACTTATGGGGAAATTTGACATATAATATACTTGGGGAATATGAAAAACTATTAAGTACTAATTATAAGGGATTCAATAAGGTGAAATAATTTATATGAGAAAAATATTATCAGTTTTCTTAGGACTTATTTTTATTTTGATAATTTGAAAAGGAGGGCTTGGACTTTGTTGAGTATAATAGGGTTGTTTCAAAAAAATATAAAATTTTATAGAGAGAGTTATAAAGGAACAATTATCTCTTGCACATGAGGCAAAAAGGGGTGAAATGTAAAAGAAGCTACTAGGGAGCATGGTGATTAGTGCTAAAACCTCATTCTCATCAAGAGATGACACACATCTAAGTTCAGTAAGAAATAAGGTGTAAGAGAGGAATCTTGAGGGAGTAGGTAAAATAAGTAATAGAAGAGCAAGATATCAAGCAGAAAAAAAGCAGAAGAATGAAGAAAGCTATGATTTCTAGGCCAAAAATGATTAAGAAGTAAAATATATAACAAAAAATTATAGATTAAAGGGTGAACGGGTTGAATTTGTCCATATATGAATATGTGCATAAAATATTTTTGTGCAAATAAAATTAGAACTCAGTAATTGAAGTAATATTCATTGTTTGTGGATAGGTAGAGTCAATATAAAAAGAAAGACAATTTTATTTGACTAATCTAATCATGCCATCCCAAATAAATTACCATAAAATTATTAGAGTTAGAAAAAGTAATAAAGTTCAATTAGAAGAACAAATTCAGGAATGTCAAAGAAACTAGGGAGAAATATAAAGAGGAAATAGATTCAGTAGAGTCAGACCTTAAAATATTATAAGATAAGAGAACTGTCAAAGTGTGAAATGAGTAATTTTGAATATTTTAGAATAAAATTTTATTGTATAAATAAAACCTATGTATTCAAGGATAGAAGAAATGTAGAAAAAAGTAATGTATACGTGTACAATTATAGATATCAAATAAAACATGATCTTACATATGTGTATGAATATGTTCGGTTTATAGATACATGTATATAAATATGTCTATATATGAATATGTATATGTATGCATGTATGTATTCATTATATCTCTATGCCTAATTGTAGCTTTCTTGTGGAGAGAGGGGAAAATAAAGTATAAAAAGCACAGTAGAGAACAAAAATAAAACCTACAAAGAAGGAAAGAAAATCTAGAAAGGTGCAAAAAAACAATATATATTATTTATTATTTAGGGTTTTTTTGAAATGAAATTTATCACTTTTCTTGAGTCCTCTCATATTCTATTGTGTACATGATGTTGTTTCTTATTTTGACTTTTGTTTAGAATAAAGTTGAATACTTACAAAAGATAAAAGAGTACCTCTTGTTGATTCTTATAACTCATGAGTAAGTTCCTTGATAAGTACATTCATAAGTATTTTATGCACTTAATAGTTATCTTAATATAATTCTCTATCTTTTTTCAGTTATATTATAGGCATTATAAAATGCTATTTTGTTTTATGTGGATTTCATTTTTATCCAACAACACCCTTGCTTTACCTCTGATCTTATTATAAGGGCCTTCAATTTGTCTTCATTATATACCATATTGGCTCCTGCTTTTTAAAAAGAAACTATGAAATTTTCATTTATTCCAATATTTTCTAGTGTTTTTTGTTTTGTTTTAAGAAAAATAGATATTTTGCTTTACTAAAAGCTTCTTTTCAAGATATTTGATACAATAATATATTTCCCATTAATATGTAGTATTATGTTGATTTTTATAATATTAAATCAATCTCCCATTTACATTTCAAATCCAATATTTTATTTTGTATATAATCTTAGGATTTTATGTTGTAGTCTCTTTGATACTATTTTATTTTATTTTAAATGGCTGAGCTAATTTTCATTAGGGATATTGTTTTACAGTTTATTTGTAACCTGCCTATGCTATCTTTTATTTCACAAAAGGAATTTGGTGAGAAATAATTCTTATTTTTCTAATTTTTCAAATGATTTTTATTTGGTCAATAAAAAATATGTGTAGATATAAGCCAGGCACTTCAATTAATAATGGAGATACAAATAAAATCAAATGACCATCCTTGATCTCAAGCTCTTCTCAGTTAAATATCATTTAAATAACTATATTCTAATAGGTTACATAAATGATATTTTATACATAAACACCTGAGAAAAAACACTATTATTAAACGTGATGAACAAAATCTTTCTCCTGAAGGTTTCATTTTCTTTGCAACTCGAAAGAAGCCAGGGAAGATAGTAGGCAGAAATGAGGAGAGAAGACATAATAGAAGACATTTCAAAAACAATTTGGAATAACTGCTATTACCTTTCATGACAGAAACCAAGTAGTCAATAATGTCATTATTAAATTTATCTCTCTCATAACTCATTTATGAAAACCTGAAATGTCATACTAAAATTTTATTATATGGCTATAGTCTTTGACTCCTAATATAATTATAATGGTTGGATTACAATTAAGAGTATTTCATAAAATTACAGAATGTAGGAGTTGTGAATCACTGAAATGCCATACAACTCTTGCTTAAAAAAACAAACAACAAAAAAAACATTTTATTCTTAAGAAGTCAATCTTTAAAAACAAACAAACAAACAAAATTTAAAACAGTTATTTTTTTCCTATGGATCTCTAAGTGTTAAAAAAAAAAAATTCCAATTTATGAAACTAAAATTTAGCTATTCATTTTCTTCTTTGTTTAAATTCTATACTTCTACATGTGAAATCACATAGGGATTTAGTATTGGTGACCCAGGCTTATTTATCCAGGAACTAGCACACTAACCTAAGCAAAACAATCAATTGATAGTGCTTAATTGTTGAATTAAATTTTTAGTCTCCTCTTTCTCAACCGATGAACCTTAAGAAATAGAAAAATAAATTGTTTTCCAATCTATCGGGCTGTGAGAACCAAAAAAAAAAAAAAAAAAAAAAAAAAGGTTTCAAGCATAATGTAATGAAATAGAAAGACATAAAAAAAAGTGAAATCAAATATCTTCTTTCTTAACTTTATCATTGACAAGAGTTTTCATACATTCATTACTGAAAAGGTTGTGATATAATTATGCAAAGAAATTACTCAAATTTCATACCTTTTATATGAATTTTTCCATTACTGGATTTATATCCCAAGAACATTTTCCAGTGTCACTATAAATCAGTCTATCGTTTTTTCTATCTATCTATCTATATATCAATCTATCTATCAATGTAAACTATCTCTATAGGAATAACTCAAAACTGGGAACAAAATACATTCCAAATTATAGGGGAATAAATTAGGAAATTTTGGCATATTAATATTAGTAGGACATTATTTTATATCACACAATGATTTGAAGATGTGAAAGATATCTTGTGAAATAAATATTGGAAAACTTATATGTGGTAAACTAGAGTGAATGAAAAGAAATCATATACAATATGATTAGCTCCATAAATCGAAACCCAAAATAAGCATATTCACTCTCTCTCAAAATAATATTTTAGATAATTTCTGGCAGTGCAGTTAAGATGACAGAGTAAAGTCAGGAAGCCACTGGAGTTCTCCCACTTTCCCTAGAAAACTACAGGAAATCAACCCTCTGAACAGAATCTGATGCAATGAAACCATTGTTCAACTCAAGATAAACTGGAAGAACTTGAAGAAAGGTCAGAATCACTGGGGTAAAAAGGGTATTCAGCCCTGTAATGCTCTTTCTTTTAGTTTTCTTGGGGTCTCTGGATGTAGCCTTAATTTCAGTTCAGTAATCACCACAAGAGTAGCCAGGGGTTAAAATCCAAATCCTTTATTATCTCTTTCAAAGTCTTTTCTACTTTCTTTGGGCCCAGTTAGCTTTCTTATAGTCCAGATTTTTTATGATCTCCTTCCTGGGACTGGGCACCTTTCTGGAGAGCCTTTCAGATCAGCCTTGGTCTCATTAGAGAATCATCAGTGTGGAATGGGTGAACATTTTGTGGTATAAGAAGGTAAAGGAATATTATAAGAATTACAAGTCATTTTTCAATTCATATATGGTCAAATGTTATTAACAGACAATTTATAGATGACAAAATTAATGCCACTTGTAGTTATATGAAAAATGACATAAATATCAATTAGAAAAATGCAAATTAAAACAAGTGGGGTATCACCTTACACCTCTCAGATAAGCTAAATAGGATAGGAAAATATAATGATAAATATTGTATGGCATGTGGGAAAACTGGCACACTAGTGCATTGTTGATGGAATTGTGAAATGATTTATTCTGGAGAGTAATTTGGAACTATGACCAAAGGCCTATAAAACTGTGCATATCCTTGGACCCAGCAGTGGCATTAATGGGTCTCTATCTTAAGGGAATCATAAAGAATGGAAAAGGATGCACATAGGGAACATATTTGTGGTAGCAAAAAATTTTATTGATCAATTAAAAATGATGATCAAGTAGATTTTAGCAAAGCCTGGAAAGATTTACATGAATTAATGGTGAGCAAAAGTAGCAGAACCAAGAATATGCAATGATGAAAGGCTTGGTTCTTCTTAATGGTTCAATGATCCAAAGCAATCCCCAATAGAATTTGGATAGAAAATGCCATCTGCATCCAGAAAAATGACTGAGACAAAAATGTAAATCCAAATTTGCTATATTCACTTCTTTTTTCTGCCTTTTTTATCTCTCCCATGGTTTTGCCCTTTTGATGATTTTTCTTTGCTAATATGATTCATAAAACAATGTGTCAAAAATAAATTAATTAAAGCTTGAAAAAACAAAATAAAAACAAAATAGAATACCATTTTAAACATATAGAATAAAAAGTCTTATGCAAAAACATATTTATTTTTTTTATGTCCACAAATCTTAGGTTGGTCAATCCTGGTATTCTGGATGTCTAATTATGAAAGTGAATAGTATATTTCAAACTAGAATACCTTTTAGTTTTTGCTACTAAAAAAAAGTTGTTTCTCAGTGTGCCAGTGGAAATCAAGATTGTTTCCCTTATATGTCTTTTCTCTTGTCTTTGCTTTTAGATTATGCTATTGATATGTAAACCATCATGTTTGTTTAAGTCCCAAGTCCTATGATCATTTTTATAATAATTTATTTGTGGGAGTTTAAGTGACATTCTGAGTAACTGAAATTATATTTTATTGCTTTTGCATAAATGTCAGTAACTGTCATTGCAATTTTTCTGAATCCAATTAAATCATGAGTAAACAATTCATGAGTAATTTAATCATCAAAATTCTTTTGAATACTTGGGAACAAAACTCAACTTATTATCTGTCTCATCAGCTGTGTACCCCACCAATATTTGCTCTTTGGAAGTGATATGGGATATTTACATGTTAATTAATGTTAGCTAGGATTATCCATGATTATCTATATAATATTTTATAATTTTACATTAGTGTATAGAAATAATATTCCTTGATTATTTCATTATTACATGAAAATAAGTATATACCCAAGGAATTATTCAATGAAGAGGTCTTATGAATGTATTGATATTTATATGGTGGTAAATAACATTATATTTCATCAACAATAACAAAAACAATCAAGATAGCTCAAAAATGCAATTCAGTCTCTTGAAATACTCAAATCAAGATTTCTTCAGTTCGAAATTAACCAAACCAGAAGAAAAATGATTGTGAATGATCCCTACAGAGGATTCCATGTTGTTTTTTTCTTTCCCACAATTCATTGGCTTTTTGGCAATAAGGTAAATGAGAATTCTTAAAATTGAGATATATTAAAATTCAAAATATGATTTTACTAAAGAATTATGTGATACTTTTACTAGTTTCTATTGTTAATGTTTTAATAAATAGATAATTTGAAGTTTATCATCATAAAATATAAAATAAGCTACAGAGATATGAAAATTACTGCACTTTTTTATTCTCACTCTTTCACTTGCTCATTTATCTTTTTATGATTATGTAGTCTAGAGTTATTGTGGATTGAGCTGCTGAAGATATTAAATAACTTTTACATTCATTAAAAATATATTTGTTTACAAATCAGTTCCAATAGAACAGTAATAAATTGAACCAGCTACAACCAGTGAAAGAATTAAGGGAAATGAGTGTGAACCACTACATAGAATTCCCAATCCCTCTATTTTTGTCTGCTTGCACTTTTGATTTCCTTCATAGGTTAATTGTACACTATTTCAAAGTCTGATTCTTCTTGTGCAGCAAAATAACTATATGGACATGTATACATATGTTGTATTTAACATACTTTAACATAATTTACTTTCTGGTCAAATATCCTTTGACCAGAAAGTGCCAGTATTGGTTTTGTATCCCAAGAAAATAATAAAGAAAAGTAAAGGATCTCTAAATATAAACTTTTATATGTGAACACTTTTATAACTCTTTGGGCATAGTTACAAATTGTTTTCCAGAATGGTGGAATCATTTTAGAAATCCACCATTAATGCATTAATGTCCTAGTTTTCCCATATCCCCTCTAACATTTGTCATTATCTTTTCCTGTCATCTTAGCCAATCTGAGAGATATTAGGTAGTAGCTCAGAGTTGTTTTAATTTGCATTTTTCTAATCAGTAGTAATTTAGAGCATTTTTCATATAACTATAGATGGCTTTAATTTCATCATATGAAAATTATCTTCATATTCTATGATCACTGGGGAATGACTTTGTTAGTCTCATAAATTTGATACAGCTCTTTTATGTATTTTAGAAATGAGACTCTTATCAGTAACACCGGCCACAATTTTTCCCCCCAAGGTTTGTACTTTACTTTTAATCTGGTTTGTGTTGGTTTGATTTGTGCAAAAACTTTTTATTGTAATGTAATCAAACGCCTATTTTGTATTTCTTATTTTCTCTAGTTCTTTAATTATAAATTCCTCTCTTCTCCAAAAATTTGATAAGTAAATTCTCCCTTACTCTCCTAATTTGTTTATAGCATCACATCTTATGTCCAAATCATATACAGATTTTGACCTTATTTTGGTATGTGTGTCTATGTTGAGTTTCTGAGATATTATATTCCACTTTTCTGAGCAATTTTTGTGAAATAGCAAATTCTCATACTAGGAGCTGGTGGGTGAGAATTTATAATATCCTAGATTACTATAGTAATTGTTTATTTTGTCATGTATATTAAATCTATTCTACTGAACCACCACATTATTTCTTAGCCAGTACCAAATAGTTGTGATGACTGCTCATTTGCAATAGATTCCGGTACTTCTAGTCCACCAAACTTTTATTTATTTATTTATTTTTTTAATCTTTTTCATTAATTCCCTTGATATATTTGGCCTTTTGTTCTTCCAGATGAATTTTGCTGTTTTTTCTACCTTTACAAAATAATTTTTAACAGTTTGATTGGTATGATACTGAACAAGCAGACAAATTTAGGTAGAGTTGTCATTTTTATTATATTAGCTTGGACTACCCAAAATAATTTTTTGGATGATTTTCTAGGATTCTCTATGTTTATCATTACATCATCTACAAAGAGTGATAGTGTATCTCCTCATTGCCTATTCTTATTCATTGACTTTCTTTTTTCTTTCCTTATTGCTAAAAACAATATTTATAGTACATTATTGAATAAAAGTGGTGATAATGAGCATCCTTGTTTCATCCTAATCTTTCTGGCAATGAGTCCAACTTATCTCATTTATGTATAATTTAAGCTGTTGGTTGAAGTAGATACTGCTTATTATTTTAAGGAAAACTCCTTCTGTACTTAAGCTCCCTAATGTTTTTTTTTTTTTTTTGTTTTTTTTTTTTGTTTTTTTAATAGGAATGGGAATTCTATTTTGTAAAAAGCTTTTTTCTGCATCCATTGAGATTGTCATATGATTTCTTTTGGTTTTGTTATTGATATAGAATATTATGGAAATAATTTTCCTGATATAGAAGCAGTCCTACATTACTGGCATTAATCCCACTTATTCATAGCGTATTATCCTCCTTGATAAATTGCTATAATCTACTTGCTATGTTTTATTAAAATTTTTGTATCCATATTTATTAAGAAGATTGGTCTATACTCTGTTTTGGCTCTTCCTGGTTTAGTTATCAGATGTATCATAGAAGGAATTTGGCAGGACTCCTTTACATATTATTCCATATAGTGTACATAATATTGGAATTAATTATTTTTTTAAATGTTTGGTAGAATTCACTTCTAAATTCATCTGAATCTGGAGTTTTTGTTTTATTTTTTTATTTATTTTTTTTTTTTTTTGGAAGTTCATTGATGGCTTGTTCAATTTCTTTTTCTAAAATATAACTATTTAAGTAACTTATTTACATTTTTGCTAACCTGGGAAATTTACATTTTTGTAAATGTTCATCCATTTCAGTTTGATTTATCAGATTTGCTGCTTAACAGTTGGGAAAATAGCTCCAAATTATTGCTTTAATTTATTTTTTATTGGGGGTAAGATCACCTTTCATTTTTGATGCTGGTGATTTTTTTTTCTTTCTTTTTTTTTTTTTTTTTTTTTTTTTTGGATCAAATTAATGAAAGGTTTACCAATTTTGTATGTGTGTGTGTTTTATAAAATCAACTCTTAATTTTATTAATTAATTCAATAATTTTCTTAGTTTCAATTTTATTAATCTCTCCTTTGAATTTCAAAATTTCTAATTTGTTATTTAATTGAGGGTTTTTAAATTGTTCTTTTTCTAACTTTTTAAGTTGCATGCCCAATTCATTTATTGGCTCTTTCTCTAGCTTATTCATGTAGCTATTTAAAAATATTAAATTTACCCTAAAAACTGCTTTGTTTGCTTCCCATTGGTTTTCGCCAAAGATCTATCATATCAAACTTTTCTAGTATTCTATTTACCTCTTTGATTTCTTTCTTATTTATTTTGTGGTTTGATTTATCTAATTTTGAGAGTGCAAGGTTGAGATCTCCCACTATTATAGTTTTGCTGTCTATTTCTTCTTGCAGCTCTCTTAATTTCTCTTTTAAGAATTTAGATGCTGCACCACTTGGTGGGTATATGCTTAGTATTGATACTGCTTCATTATTGATGCTACCCTTTAGCAGGATATAATGCCCTTCCTTATCTCTTTTAATTAGATCAATTTTTGTTTTTGCTTGATCTGAGATAAGGATGGCTACCTTTCTTTTTTGGCTTTGCCTGAAGCATAATAGATTCTGCTCCACCCTTTTACTTTTAGTTTTTATGTATCACCCTGTTTCAGGTGTGTTTCCTGTAAACAACATAGAATAGGATTCTGACTTTTAATCCAGTCTGCTAACTGCTTCCTCTTTATGAGGGAGTTTACCCCATTCACATTTATGGTTAGAATGACTAATTCTATATTGCTTGCCATCCTGTTAACTCCTGCTTATGCTTTTCTCCTTTACTTCCCTCTTACACCCCTACCCAGTATTAAACTTGTGAAAACCACTTGCTTTTCACAGCCCTCCCTTTTTAGTATCCTTCCCCTACCTTAAAGTTCCTCCCCTTATTTTACCCTTTTTCCTCACAATTTCTGTATTCCCTTCCCCTTAGCTTACTCCTTCCCTCTCACTTTTCAATGAAATGGAAGAAGTTTCACCATAAATCATATATGTCTATTGATACACACTATGTTCATCTCCCTCCTTTCTTTCTCTCAGATATAATAGGTAACCTTTCCCTCTTCATGAGATGTAGTACCACCACTTTACACTTTTTTATGATATAATTTCCTTTCCACCTCTAGTTTCTAAGACAAATTGTACATATGTTCTTTACATATTTTTTTTAGCAGAAGTATAGTTCTCAAGATTTTTTTTTACCTTTTTAGAAATCTCTTGAGTTCTGTATTTGAAGATCAAACATTTTATGTAGGTCTCGTTTTTGCATCAAGAATAGATGGAATTCATTTATTTCGTTAAATTTCCATATTCTTCCCTGAAAAACGATTCTCATTTTTGCTGGGTAAGTTATGCTTGGCTACATACCAAATTCCTTAGCCTTTCGGAATATCATGTTCCAGGCACTTCGTTCTTTTAATGTGGATGCTGCTAGATCCTGGGTTATCCTTATTGTGGCTCCCCCACATCTGAATTGCTTTTTTCTAGCAGCTACCAGTATTTTTTCCTTTGTCTGATGGTTCTTGAACTTGGCCATTATATTTCTTGGCGTTTTGATTTTAGGGTCCCTTTCAGTAGGTGATCCATGAATTTTTTCAATGTCTATTTTACCCTCTGTTTCCAAAACGTGTGGGAAGTTCTCTTTGATAATTTCCTCGAAAATAGTGTCCAAGCTCTTTTTTTCCTCACATTTTTCAGGGTGTCCAATTATTCTCAAATTGTCTCTCCTGGATTTGTTTTCCAGGTCTGTTGTCTTTCTAATAAGGTACTTGACATTCTTTTCAATTGTTTCATTTATCTGGTTTTGCTTGACTACTTCTTCGTTTCTCCTTGAGTCATTCATTTGTACTTGTTCGAGTCTAATTTTCAATGATGTATTTTCTTCACTCACTTTTTTTTTTATATCTTTCTGTAATTGTCCAATTGTGTTTTTAAGTGAGTTTTTTTGTTCTATGGAATTTTTTTTTCCATTTTATTTCCATTTTATCCATTTTGATTTTTAGAGAGCTGTTTTCTTTATCCATCTCACTAATCCTCTTTTGCTTGGAGTTATTTACCTTTTCCAATTCGCTAATTTTGTTTGTCATTGATTTGATCTTTTTATCCACTCTGGATAACTTCTCCAGACTCTCTTGCCAAGTTTCCCTTTCCTTTTCCCATTTCTCTTCTAACTCTCTTGTGAGAGCCTTTTTCATTTCCTCTATGAGATTCTTTTGTATTGAGGAGCAGATCATATCCCCCTTAGGGAATTCCTCTGGGGACGGTCTGTTTTTAGTCTCCTCAGTATTTGAAGTGTGCTCTCTCTCTATACAGAGGTTGTCAATGGTTAGAGCCCTTTTGAATTTTTTGTTCATTTTGTCAGAGCGGAATAGAAGAAAACAAATTGACAAGAGAAACAATTGATCTGTTTTTGAGGGGATGGGGCTGGATGGTGTTAATGGGCTTCTACAGACAGCAGTGAGGCACTAACCGGACAGCTATGGCTGTGCTGAGTCTGCACTCTGAGGCTCTGAGAACGCGCTGAGTCACTCCGTCTGTTGGTGATTATTTTTGGGTTTCTTTTCCAGTCAAGCATTAACTCCGAGGCTTGTCATGAAGTACATTCTGAGAGAAAACACAGAGCTCAAGCAGCTGTCTGCCTCCACGCCGCCATCTTGGCTGGAAGTCCCCCATTGGTTTTGATATGTTATTTCATTATTGCCATTCTTTTGCATGAAAGTATGGATTGTCTCTGTAATTTTTGACCCACTCATTTTTTAGAATTAGATTATTTAATTCCCAATTGGTTTTTACTCTTTTTCTCCTTATTTATTGAATGTTTTATTTTGTTGTGGTCTGAAAAGGAAGCATTTACTATGCCTTTCTGCATTTGATTGTGAGATTTTTATGCCCTAATACATAGTAAATTTTTGGGTTGGTTCCATGTGCTGCCAAGAAAAAAAAAAATATATTCCCTTCTGTCCCTATTCATATTTTCTCCAGAAATCTATTATATTTAGGTTTTCTAGGATTCTCTTAACCTTCCTAGTTTGTTTGTTGTTCATTTTGTGATTGCATTTGTCTGATTCTGAGAGGGGAATTTGAGGTCCCCCATTAATACAGGTTTACTGCTTATTTATTCCTGTAATTGGCTTAACTTCTATTAGAATTTGGGTGTTTTACCACTTGGTATACATCATTTAGTATTATTACTACTTCATTGTTCATGGTACCTGTAGCTAGCTGTCGTCTCCAGAAGCTGTTGGATCGCTCTCTGGGAAGAGATCTGCTGTTTCTACTCAAATCTCTCAGACAGATTCTTCTTCCTGTAGTGAACCATTGTCTCCAGGCAGTTGCTGTTAACTCTTGTCCTTAGAAGTGACTTCCCTTCCTGCAGAGAGCCCCGTCAAGCCTGATGCAATGCAGAGTCTTTCTCTTGAATCCTGGCTCTGAATCTCCTCCAACTCTTATCCTTCTTCAGGCCGATCTGCTCTCTGCGCCCAGTGCTGTCTCTTTTTATCCTCCCAGAGAATGGGCGTGGGATAATGCAAGGGCTTCTGGGAAGAACCACCCCAGCCAATGAGCTTGCACCCTCTATCAAGTCAACCTGAGTTCTCACCTTGTAATTGTCCAGAAAACCTGAATTCTCACCTTGTCACCATCCAGACAACCTCAGTTCTCACTTAGTAATCCTAACATCTCCCCCTTTCTTTTGATTTAGAACATAGGACAGTCATGACCTTGAAACATAAATCCATCAATATGGGAAGTATTACAGATATTTACATAAATGACCTTGAAACATAAATCCATCAATATGGGAAGTATTACAGATAATTACATAAATTACATAAGCATATAGTAACATAGTAACATAACGCATGCTAGAAGTATATAACATAATCAAATAATCATAAATTGAAAATTTATAAATGTCCATAAGTCCATTGTCCATTATTCTCATCTTGTGTGAGGAAGTCCAATGATTCCTGCTGGTTTTTAAAGTTCTTTAACAGTCTTCTTATTATCCATGCTCTTTCAGTGTCAGATGTTTCTTAGATCTTCTCCTTTATTTTGAGGTCTTTCTCTTTTTCTGTCTCTCTCTGGTGGACAAGGCGAATATGACTCGTTGGCACCCATCTGATTCCTTCTCCTGCTGAAGAAATACAAGCAAACCCTCTCCCCCAGGCAGTTAACCTATCTGGTCCCTTCCATTCACCACTTTTCTAAATCTCTTCTCATCATCTGGCAATTACATTGGAATTGTTTGCACTGGATACAGCCCTGTTGGTTTAAAAGGCCTGTATTCTCCCCAAGTGTAATCCATTTTTGCAATCTGATTGCCTTTTGGCTGACTGATTGGGTAATCCCTTTCTGCCATGTGATTGCTTCTCTGCTGATTGATTAAATCAGAGTCCTGGCCTTCTAAAGGCTCTTTAGGTGTAACATCAGCTGCCATCATGCCCCAAGTCTTTTTTGCCTGGGGCCCTGGACCTGGGCCCCTCGTCCCATTTCCCTGAATTATTCTACACTCTGATGCCCAATGTAGTCCTCTGTTGCATTTTGGACATGGGGTTTTAGGTCTTCTTTCACCCTGTCTTCTCACTGTATCTCCATACCTACACTGAGCTCTTAGATGTCCAATTTTTCCACATTGAAAACATCGCCGAGTTTCTCTAGAAGGCCCTGGCCAGGAGGGACCCTGTCTTTCCACATTCATCATTGTCCGGGTGTAAAAAGCATTTGTTCCCACTGTAGCACAGCGTCTTATGATCTCCTCTAAAGGAGCATCTTTGTCTAATCCCCATATAATTCTTTTGCAAATCTCGTTGGCATTTTCCTTAGCCAGATGTCTGGTCATTATTTCTGTAGCTGAATTTTCTCCAATAGTTCTTTTGACAGCAGTTTGCAAACGTCCCACAAAATCTGCAAAAGGTTCATTGGGACCTTGCTGTATTTTAGTGAAAGCCTCTCCACGATCTTTCTGTCCAGGAAGGACACCCCAAGCTTTTATTGCAGCCTTAGCAATTTGTTCATATATTGTCATGGTATAATTAATCTGTTCTGAATTCTCTCCATATTGACCTTCACCAGCTAAGTGCTCAAAAGTGAATTGTGTGTTAACTCCTATTTCCAAATTGCATCTGACTTGAATTTTACATAATTCATGAAATTCCGCAAGCCATAATAAATTTTCTCCAGGTTCCAGACATGTCCTTGCTATGGATTTCCAATCATTCGGGGTTAGGACTTCATAAGACAAACCATCTAGTAACATTTTGACATAAGCTGATGTAGCCCCATAAAGGGTACAACCTTTTTTCAAATCCTTAATTTTATTCAAATCTAAAGGTGCATATCTTCTCCTTTTTTTACCTACAGAGTCAGTATTTTCAATCACAGGATATGCATGTATAAAATCACTTATATCCTGTCCTTCTCTCTTAGCTTTAACCAATGCTTTTTCTAATCTTGTCATAGGCTTAGGCTTCTTCACAGGCAATTCTGTTTGTGTTTCTGCCTCTTCCCCTCTTTCTTCCTCCATCTCTGAAGGTGGGGTTGATGTGGGCCTGTCAATAATCTGTTCTCTAGTCAGGGTTGAAGCTTCTTCAAGAGAATCATACCATAATTCCTCATTTAAATCCTCTTGCTCTAGGGAAAGATCTTGATCTTTCCTTTTTTCCTCACACTTCCTCCTCTGTTCATTTTTAGAACTTTTCCTTCTCCTACAACTTGCTTGATAGTTTAAGGCTAATTGAACTATGTTGTAGATATAAAATACTTCTGCAGAAATTGAACGAGGCCCATTTTTTGCTTGAAATTCTTTCATTTCATATCCCACTAGCTTCCATTTATCTACATCTATCTTTTCTTCCTCTAAGAACCAAGGGGATGTACGTCTTAATGCAGCCAAGAGTTTAGCAATCTGTACCCAGGTTACAAGTAAACTCTGCTCCTCAATTATCTTGATTATACTCTCTATAGTACCACTCCTGAATGGTGGAGCTGAGGTTGCTTCTGGGGCTGGGGTTGAGTCGGCTGAGGTCCAGGGATTGAATATAGCTAACATCTGCCCCATTTCAGCTATAAGAGATTCCTGGTTTAGCCCTTAACAAGTTAAGTTCCTTATTTATCTATTAGCACACTCACTTAATCTTTAACAAAGTTTCCTCGTTACTCACGGTTCTGGGTCAGAGAGACTGAGATCTAGATCAGAAGCTTTTCCACTGGAATCAGGACCATGTCTGTCCCTGTTCGGGCGCCAAATTGTGAAGGTCTGGTCTAGCTCTTCTTGTCAGGATAAGCAAAAGTCCTTGCCCCACGTGTGGACGCCAATTGTAGCTAGCTGTCGTCTCCAGAAGCTGTTGGATCGCTCTCTGGGAAGAGATCTGCTGTGTCTACTCAAATCTCTCAGACAGATTCTTCTTCCTGTAGTGAACCGTTGTCTCCAGGCAGTTGCTGTTAACTCTTGTCCTTAGAAGTGACTTCCCTTCCTGCAGAGAGCCCCGTCAAGCCTGATGCAATGCAGAGTCTTTCTCTTGAATCCTGGCTCTGAATCTCCTCCAACTCTTATCCTTCTTCAGGCCGATCTGCTCTCTGCGCCCAGTGCTGTCTCTTTTTATCCTCCCAGAGAATGGGCGTGGGATAATGCAAGGGCTTCTGGGAAGAACCACCCCAGCCAATGAGCTTGCCCCCTCTATCAAGTCAACCTGAGTTCTCACCTTGTAATTGTCCAGAAAACCTGAATTCTCACCTTGTCACCATCCAGACAACCTCAGTTCTCACTTAGTAATCCTAACAGGTACCCTTTATCAACATGTACTTTATTTACTTATCTATTTTATAAGATTGATTGTTTCTTTTGTTTTATCTGAGATCAGAATTGCTACCTCAGTTTTTTATTTTTTATTTTTTTTTACTTCAGCTGAATCATAATAAATTCTATTACCTTCTTTTACCTTTACTCTGTATGTATCTTTCTTTGTCAAATATGTTTCTTGTTAAAAAAAACAAAACAACAAAACAACAACAACAACAAAAAAAAAACTAAAAACATATTGTAGGATTCTTTTTTCTTAATTCACTCTGATATTATCCTATTCATATTTTCAATTATGATTATCAGCTCTGTATTTCCCTTCATCCCATTTTCTCTCCTGTATATAATATTGTTCTCTTTCCAAACTATTCCTCCTTAGTAGTGTTTAGTTTTTAACCCACCCCCTCACTACATGCCCTACTTTCTATCATTCTTCTTCCCTTCTCTTATCCCTTTCTCCTAGTGTTTCTGCCCTCCCTTCTTTCTAACTCCTTCCTTTTCTTTCTCTTTTTTCCTCTTATTTCTTTATAGGAGTAAGACATTTCTATATAAAATTGAATAGTTAAATCATTCCATCTTTGAACAAAAACTGATGAAATTAAGCTTCAGACAATGCTCATTTCCCTTGCTTTTCCCCCTCTATTGTAATAGATCTTTTGTGCCTCTTTATATGGCCTAATTTGTCCTGTTACACCTATCCTTTGCTCTTTTTCCAGTACACTCCTCTTTTATACCCCTTAATGTCTTTTGTTTGACATCATTACATCAGAGTCAATTCACAACCACACCCTCCATCCATATGTTTCCCCCTCTAACTATCCCAATATCAAATACAGTTTTCAAGAGTTACTGATATCATTTTTCTCTTTTGTGGATGTAAATACTTTAATTTTAAAGTATATATGCATATATAAATTTTATATCTATACATATATGTACTATACACAATGTGCTTATATACATATTATATTTGCTATGTATAATATATATATATATATATATATATATTATATACTACATTTTATATGTGTCTGTATACATATACAAAATGTAGTATATATATATATATTATAATATATATGTGTATATACACACACACACACACACACACATACATATATATATATATATATATACATATTTCCCTGTATACCTTTCTATGCTTCTCTTGAGTCCTGTTTGTGAAAATCAAATTTTCTGTTTAGTTCTTATTTCATTTGAAGATCCATCTTCTCTGAAAGATGCATGTTCAGTCTCACTGGGTAGTGAATTCTTGGTTTTAATCTTGTTTATTTTGCCTTCCAGAATTTGTTATTACAGGCCCTCTGATCCTTTATTGTAAACAACTGCCTGATCCTGGATAATCCTGGCTCTTGTTCCTTGATACATGAATTGCTTTTGTTTGGCAGCTTGCAGTACTTTTTTCCTTGAAATTATATTTCTAGAGTTTTGCAACATTTCTTGGAAGTTTTTTTATAGGATCTCTTTCCAGACGTGATTGTTGGATTCTTTCAATGACTTTTCCCATGTGATTTTAGTATATCAGAACAGTTTTCCTTGACAATCTCTCAAAGAATACTATCCAGGCTATTTTTTCTCATGTCTTTTAGATAGACCGATAATATTTAAATTTTCTCTCTTGGATCTATTTTCCAGGTCAACTATTTTTCCGAAGATGTATTTTAATTTGTTTGTTTGTTTGTTTGTTTGACTGATTCTAGATATCTCATAGAGTCAATAGATTTCATTTGACCATTCTAATTTTTAATGTGTGATTTTATTCTGTTAGCTTTTGTGTCTTTTTTCCCATTTGATCAATTCTAATTTTAAAGGCGACATTTTCTTCAGGTTTTTTTTTTTTTTTTCTGCCAATCATATTTTTAAGTACTTGGCTTTCTTTTCCAAGCTATCCACTCTCTTTCATACCTCTCATTTCTTTTCTCATTTTTTTCTATCTCTCTGATATGCCTTTTATTATCTTTTAGGGATACTTACAAGAAGCCTCTTTGGAACTGAGAGCAATTCACATCACTCCTTTAAATTTTGTTGATAGACATTTTGTCCTCATGTGAGTTTGTGTGTGGATTTTCACTTAAATCATAGTTGCTTTCTGTGGTCAAGGTTCTTTTCTGTTTATTGTCCATTTTCTTTCCTTTTCTTTCTGTATTTCTTCTTTTGTGACTTTTAAGGTCAAGGTCTGCTCCTGGGATGAAGGGTCACTTTCCTGAGCTTCCTGAGCAGTTCTGAGCCTTGGCTTTGAACACAGCAGTTTTTATGTTTGGTAATTTGGTCACTGAAGGTCACCTGTTCTTTCTAGGAAACAACTTGATTTCCCAGAATATGCCTTCTGAGCTCAGACTGGAGGCTTTCTGATTGATCTGCTCCTCTACTAAGACAGGATTAAGGTTCTCAGTTGTTTATCTGTTTAAGACCCTATCACTGGCTTTCCAAGATTTTCTAAGCTTCTCTGAACATTCCTTTCACTCCACTGAAATTGGCCTTTCTTAAAGTTCTTCCAAACTATCTTGAGCTGGAGAGTGATTTCATTCCCTCATATTCTGTTTCATGTCATTTTTGAGGGAACTGGGAGAGCTCAAACTGTTTCCTGACTTCACTCTGCCATCTTGGGTCTACCCCAGGAATTCTTAACATTTGTTTTTCACATTTTGAGTTACATATTCTTTCCTTTCTTCCCTTTACTCATTCTTCATAAATACTATTCCTCATAAATCCATGTAATGTTCTCTGATTTGGTTTTCTTGGGGTCCCTGAGAGCAGCCTTTGTTTCAGTTCACATTAATCACCACAAGAACAGCCAGGTGTTAAATTCCAAAAACCTTTATTGTCTCCTTCAAAGTCTTGTCTCCTTTCCTGGGGCCCAGTTAGCTTTCTTATAGTCCAGATGCTTTATTATCTTCTTCCTGGGGCTGAACAGCTTTCTGGAGAACCTTTTAGACCAGCCTTGGTCTCAGTGGAGAAATGCAGGAGAAGAGCCTGCCACTACTGACCTCACTGAAGAGTGAATGAATGTCTGTCCTTGGTTCTGAGAGCTTGAGCTCCTGCCTGTCTTCTCTGCCCTCTGAAAACTTCTCTTCTATGGCTCTCAATACCTGCTTATATGCTCCACACTGAGTATAAACCAACCATTATATCACTAGGAAACCATTATTTGTTGTAAGATTAAATCTATCATACTGAACCATTATAAACTAGATAATCATTGTCTCTATCAATTCTACTGACTTAGCACTTTGTAAGAATCCTTTGTTTCAAATTATGGCCCATAAAGTCATTTGCTTTTATTTGTTCAATTTTAATTTTTAAGGAACTATTTCTCCAGTGACTTTTAGTACCTCCTTTTCCATATTTACAATTCAACTTTTAAAGTAATTCTTTTCTTCAGTGAATTTTTATGCCTCTATTTACATTTAGAAAGCTCGGTTTTTTAAAACATTTTTCTATTGATTGGATTTTTGTAGTTCCTTTATCATTTGACCTAATCTGTTTCTTAAGGTGTTATATTGTTGTGTATTTTTTTTTTCTTTCCCTTCTTTACCAACATGTTGGCTTGTTTTTCTTGCATCACTCTAATTTTTCTTCCCAATTTTTCCTCTGCTTCTCTAACTTTATTTTTAAAATCCTTTTTTGAACCTTTTCATGCCTGAAGACAAATTCATATTTTTCTTAGAGGGTTTGGATGAATGAACTTTTACTTTCTTATATTCTGAGTGTGTTTTGTTCTTTCTTGTCACCATAGTAACTTTCTATGATCAGAAAAAAAAAATATATATATATATATTTCTGTTGCTTGCTTATTTTTTTTAATTATAGCTTTTTAATTTACAAGATATATGCATAGGTAATTTTTCAGCATTGACAGTTACAAATCCTTTTGTTCCAACTTTTTTCCTCCTTTACTTCACTCCTTCCCCCAGATGGCAGGTTGACAAATATTGTTAAATATGTTAAAGTATAAGTTAAATACAATATATGTATACATGTCCAAACAGTTAAGTTGCTTGCTTATTTTCCCAGCCTACTCTTTGAATGGTATTTCTTTGTTAAAGTAGGGCTTTGCTTTCAATTTGAAGGGTGCATTGTCCCAAGCTTATGCAGGTGTTTTCAGAGATACTAACAGATATGTAAATTTTCAAGTTTTCCAAAGTGGTAGGAGCTAAAGCCTATGCTTTGGTCTAAGAGTAACCTAAAGCACTCTTTTCTGGCCTGGAAATGTGAGGAGCATCCCCAGTCTCCTGAGGTTGTAAACTCTGCTGTCCTAATGTTCTTTCTTTCCCTTGGATTGGCAAGGAACCATTGCAATCCATATCAAAATTTGGACAAAATAAGTGTGCTGCCTCCTCACTACCAAAGAAACACCCTGAAATCTTGTTGTAACCAGTTGTCCCACCCCCTTTCCATCTGTAGAACTACAGCTCAGAAGGTAGTTGCTGCTTCAGTGTCTCCTAAGGCACGTTTTTGATTTTCTGGCATGGTCTGAAATCGGCTGTGCTTCAATCTCACCAAGATGTAACAGAGCTTTTATGCTGACTGTTTCTGGGCTTAAAAATTGTTTCATACAATCATTTTTTGAATTCTGCTGCTCAGAGTTTTTTTTTTTTTAATTTCATTAAAGCTTTTTTTTATTTTCAAAACACATGCATAGATACTTTTCAACATTCACCCTTACAAAACTTTGTGTTCCATTTTTTTTTCCCTTCTCCCTCCCCCCTTTCCCCATATGGCAAGTAATCCAACATATGTTAAACATGTACAATTTTTCTACAGATAATTCCACAATTATCATTCTGCACAAAACAATCAGATCAAAAAGAAAAAAAAAAAAGAGAAAGAAAACGTCTCTAGAGTTTTTAAAGTCATTGTTTCAGAGGTATTTGGAGGGTTAGAAGAAGAGCTTGTGCAAGTCTCTGAAGTTATTCTACCATCTTGGCTCCACAAAGGAGAATCATAGAAATTATATCTTTTTTTTTTTTTCTTTGCATACTGGAATCTTCATGTTTATTGATAATTGTTATTTTTAGTGAAACAAGTAACTAAATTATATTTCTCAAAGTAGAAATTATGATTAATTTTTTAAAAATCTGTGATTTTGATACTTTATGTTCAAATCTACTGACATAAATTACAAATTTTCCATATATTATCAGCAATTCAATGTTGTTGAAGGCAGGAGGGGAAAAAGGGAGAAAGAAACAGAGACAGACAGAGAGTCAGAAACAAAGAGAAAGAGTCAGAAGGAGAGACATGGAGAAAGAGACAAAGACAGAAGCAGAGAGATAGAGACAGAGAGAAAATGAAAGAAATTTAATTGGTGACAAACTTTTCAGCATTCCTTTAAGGTGAGGGCAATATTGTTGTCTTTCTACATATAATACATAGCACTCTATCCACAATTAGTAATTTCTTTATGGATTATTTGATTAATCATTAAATTAATAATTCAATTAATTATTTAATTAATTTTGTACCTATTAAGTACAATGAACTAGATAAAACATTATTTAATAGATTGGTCAATTAATGATGAACATCATCAGTATTTTTTGGTCTGGTAGTAAAATGAAAATCTATTGCCCCTCCTCTACTTGAAGAATTTAAAACTATAGGAACAGAAAAGGCTCATATTACACTTTGATAATCCCAAATAACCCTTACACATCAATAAGACATTTAAGTAAGAAGTTGATGAGATAAAAATAACAGATTAAAAGACACTTTCAAAAGTTAGTAAATTTATTCCCACACCTTTCAGTGATAATATATAAACACAGCTTTTGAAAGATGTAGACAATCTGCACAAATAAAGATTCCCTTTTATATATTAGTAACATGTTTGTAAAACAAAAGTATTTTGGTCAAGTGGCAGGATGTAAAAACATACTAACAGAAATCATGAACATTTCTATATATTACTAAAAACTGAAATGGGAAGAGTTAGAGAGGTTCCATTTAAAATAACTACAAACAATTTAAAATACTTGGGTTTGCATGATTTGGTTTATATTCATATTGCTGACCCTCACAGTTGGTGGGGAAGTGATGAGAGGTTGGGAGAAAAATCAGAACTATATTTTAAATGAATGTCAAAAATAAATAAATATTTTAAGCAAAGAAAAAAAAAAGTGTGTACTTCTATAATAACAAAAAGTTCACTGTCAAACATTTAGAAAAAAAAATATTGAATTATGCCTGCTTAAATGGTTACTTTTTTGAAAATTTTATATCTTGTGATTATATGATGAAATTAATCATAATACGAAGATGGCGGAGAAGAAACACACGACTCAGTGAACGTCCTCACTCCCTCACAACCAATTAG
This sequence comes from Sminthopsis crassicaudata, assembly GCF_048593235.1. NCBI lineage: Eukaryota > Metazoa > Chordata > Mammalia > Dasyuromorphia > Dasyuridae > Sminthopsis > Sminthopsis crassicaudata. The sequence goes on from NC_133619.1 coordinate 100,787,608, forward strand.
ATAAATTAAGTCTCAAAATTAGCTCAGGACTGATAGATACCACAAGGACTGGAAGCATGATTTACCAGCTGAAGAGAATCTGGAGTTTCAACAGGAAAGGTCAGTTCTCAGGGGAGGAATAAGAAAGACCAGCACAGACGGTGGGGTAGGGGCACACTGCGCCCATTGCGCTGGGAAGGGCTCTGGGATCAGAGAAGCCACTGAGGTAAAGGAATCTGGCACAGGCTGTTAGCTCTTCTCTGCTAATTATTTAGCAGTTCAGAAGAGAAAGCCAAAATATTTTAAAACTCAGATTAGATTTTCCCCGATCCTGGGGGGTGACTCAGCAGACTCCGCACCAGGGGGTGTGGCCTCAGCTACCTCCTGAGAATAGTTAAGAGACTGACAAGTGGGTGGATACGGCCCAAGGCAACACACACTGCCTAGCTTAGCTGGAGGGAGTGGAACTCAGCTCCAGGAAGTCCCAGAGAAGCGGAACCTTTGAACTAGGGACCGCGGTTTCTGGCAGACACTTCCAGTTTGAGCACAGGGGCTTCTCACGTCACCTGCTGCAGACATCCACTCCCCACCCGGACACATACGCTGGGCTTCGTGCTGTCTTCACTATTCTACGCCCTCGAAGCACAGTAGTGCTAATCACCTCTGAGGCACTTCCAGGGAGGGGGTGGGGAACTCTCTCCCAGAGCTCTCTCTTAGCTCAGGCGCAGGGGCCGCTGCATCCATCCAGTCTGGGATGAAGCTGTTAAAGAAGTAAATAATTTCCTACCCCAGGGACAGACCCCAAAACATTTTTTTAAATATGAACAAAAAAGCTAGAAAAACTATAGATTCCTTCTATACAGAGAAAGAGCGGGTATCCAACCCCGAGGAAGTTAACAGCAAAGATTCAGAAGATAACAACCTAAAGGGGAACGATTCCTGCCCCCCATCACATAACTCTCTCCTAGAAGAAGCTCTTAAAAAATTGAGGGAGATCGAAGAAAAATGGGGAAAGGAAAGGGAAGTTATGATAGAGAATAACAACGTCCTGAAATTGGAGTTGGAAAAAATAAAGAATTCACAGGAGATGCAGGGAAACAAAATTAGTGAATTAGAAAAGGTTAAAAAAACACAGGAAAGTAGGATTTCTGAATTGGAAAAGATAAAAAAGTCTCAAGAAAATAGAATTTCTGAATTGGAAAAAGAAAATAATTCTCAAAAAAAAAATTAGGGAAATGGAAAAAAATTCAATAGAGCAAAATAATTCATTTAAAAACGAAATTGGGCATTTGCAAAAAGAACTAAAAACTGTGAAAGAAGAAAATAACTCCTTAAAATTCAGGATGGAACAAATAGAAATGAATGATTCACAGAGAACCCAAGAATCAGTCAAACAAAACAAAAAAAAATGAGAAGCTGGAGAACAACGTCAAATACTTACTGGGAAAATCTATAGACCTGGAAAATAGATCTAGGAGAGATAATCTGCGGATTATTGGACTTCCAGAAAACTATGACCAAAAAAAGAGCCTAGATTCTATTTTACAGGAAATTATCAAAGAGAACTGTCCAGAGATAATAGAAACAGAAGGGAAAGTAGATGTGGAAAGAATTCATCGAACTCCTTCTGAAATAGACCCTAAAAAAAGAACACCACGGAATATTGTGGCTAAGCTGCAGAATTACCACACAAAGGAGAAAATCCTGCAAGCAGCTAGAAAAAAACAATTTAAATACCAAGGTGCCACAATAAGGGTCACCCAAGATCTGGCTGCCTCCACATTAAAAGATAGAAGGGCCTGGAACCTGATATTCCGTAAGGCAAAAGATCAAGGACTGCAACCAAGAATGAACTACCCAGCTAAGTTTAGCATCTTTTTCCATGGAAGAAGATGGTCATTCAATGAAACAGAGGAATTCTATATGTTTCTAAGAAAAAAACCAGACTTAAACAAAAAATTTGATCTACGTCCACAAGACTGAAGAGAAACAGAAAAAAGTACACAGAACCCTTGAGAACTGTAACTCTGTAGTGGGTATATAAAAAATACTCAAGGATAATTTGATTTTACTGATATAAAAGAAAAAAAGGGGGGTGTGGTAAAGGGAAGGAGGTCGGTTCAGAAAAAGGGGAAGGAGTGATAAAAAGAGGGAAACTACATCCCAGGAAGAGACATAGAAAATAAACCATATCTGAGGGAACTTAGTGAGGGGGAGAATCATTGTGTGAATCTTACTCTCATCAGAAGAGGCTCAAAGAGTAAATAATTAACATATTTGTTTTTGAGAGAATTTTCTCTCACCTCATTAAAAGGGGGGAGAGGAAAAGGGAAAAGGAAAAGGAGAATAAGTGAAGGGACTTGGAGGGAGGGGGGAGGGATCCTAAAAAAAAAAAAAAAAAAAAAAAGAGGGAGGGTTGCGCGTCACAAGGGGGGTCTGTAAATTAAATATCGGGGAGGGGTATCAGGGGGGTCAAGGGAAAAAAGCATAATCTGGGGATAATATGATGGCAGGAAATACAGAATTAGTAATTTTAACTGTAAATGTAAATGGGATGAACGATCCCATCAAACGGAGACGGATAGCAGATTGGATCAAAAAGCAGAACCCTACAATATGTTGCCTACAGGAAACACACTTAAAGCAGGGAGATACATACAGAGTAAAGGTAAAAGGTTGGAACAGAGCCTATTATGCTTCAGGTAAAGCCAAAAAAGCAGGGATAGCTATCCTTATCTCAGATCAAGCAAAAGCAGAAGTAGATCTCCTTAAAAAAGATAAGGAAGGAAACTATATCCTGCTGAAAGGTAGCATAAATAATGAAGCCATATCAATACTAAACATATATGCACCAAGTGGTATAGCATCTAACTTTCTAAAGGAAAAGTTAAGAGAATTGCAAGAAGAAATAGACAGTAAAACTATAATAGTGGGAGATCTCAACCTTGTACTCTCAGATTTAGACAAATCAAACCACAAAACAAACAAGAAAGAAATTAAAAAAGTAAATAGAACATTAGAAAAACTAGGTATGATAGACCTTTGGAGAAAACTGAATGGCAATAGGAAGGAATATACTTTCTTCTCAGCAGTTCATGGATCCTATACAAAAATTGACCATATATTAGGACATAAAGATCTCAAAATTAAATGTAGGAAGGCAGAAATAATAAATGCCTTCTTCTCAGATCACAATGCAATAAAAGCTACATTCAGTAAAAAGTTAGAGGTAAATAGACCAAAAAGTAATTGGAAACTGAATAATCTCATCTTAAAGAATGACTGGGTGAAAGAGCAAATTATAGAAACAATTAACAATTTCACCCAAGATATTGATAATGATGAGACATCATATCAAAATCTTTGGGATGCAGCTAAAGCAGTAATAAGGGGAAATTTTATATCTTTAGAGGCTTATTTGAAGAAAATTGAGAAAGAGAAGATTAACGAATTGGGCTTACAACTTAAAAGGCTAGAAAAAGACCAAATTATAAACCCCCAACCAAAAATTAAACTCGAAATACAAAAATTAAAAGGAGAAATCAATAAAATTGAAAGTAAAAAAACTATTGAATTAATAAATAAAACCAAGAGTTGGTTTTATGAAAAAGCCAATAAAATAGATAAACCTTTGGTAAATTTGATCAAAAAAAAGAAAGAGGAAAATCAAATTGATAGTCTTACAAATGAAAAGGGGGATCTTTCCACCAATGAAGAGGAAATTAGAGAAATAATAAGGAGTTACTTTGCCCAACTTTATGCCAATAAATTTGATAACTTAAGTGAAATGGATGACTTTCTCCAAAAATATAGGCTCCCTAGATTAACAGAGGAGGAGATAAATTGCTTAAATAGTCCCATTTCAGAAAAAGAAATAGAACAAACTATTAATCAACTCCCCAGGAAAAAATCCCCAGGGCCAGATGGATTCACATGTGAATTCTATCAAACATTTAAAGAACAATTAGCCCCAATGTTATATAAATTATTTGAAAAAATAGGGGATGAAGGAGTCCTACCAAACTCCTTTTATGACACAGACATGGTACTGATACCTAAACCTGGTAGATCGAAAACTGAGAAAGAAAATTATAGACCAATCTCCTTAATGAATATTGATGCTAAAATCTTAAATAAGATATTAGCAAAAAGACTTCAGAAAATCATCTCCAAGATAATACACTATGATCAAGTAGGATTTATTCCAGGAATGCAGGGCTGGTTCAATATTAGGAAAACTATTAATATAATTGACCATATTAATAATCAAATTAATAAGAACCATATGATCATCTCAATAGATGCAGAAAAAGCATTTGACAAAATCCAACATCCATTCCTACTAAAAACTCTTGAGAGTATAGGAATAAATGGATTATTCCTTAGAATAATCAGGAGTATATATTTAAGACCGTCAGTAAGCATAATATGCAATAGAAATAAACTGCAACCTTTCCCAGTAAGATCAGGAGTGAAACAAGGTTGCCCACTATCACCATTACTATTCAATATAGTACTAGAAACGCTAGCCTCGGCAATAAGAGCCGAGAAAGAGATTCAAGGAATTAGAGTAGGAAATGAGGAAATTAAACTATCACTTTTTGCAGATGACATGATGGTATACTTAGAGAACCCCAAAGACTCTGCTAAAAAGCTACTAGAAATAATTCAAAATTTCAGCAAAGTGGCAGGATACAAAATAAATCCACATAAATCCTCGGCATTTTTATATATCACTAACAAAATGCAACAGCAAGAGATACAAAGAGAAATTCCATTCCAAACAAATGTTGAGAGTATAAAATATTTGGGAATCCATCTACCAAAGAAAAGTCAGGAATTATATGAGAAAAATTACAAAACACTTGCCACAAAAATAAAATCAGATTTAAATAATTGGAAAGACATTCAGTGCTCTTGGATAGGCCGTGCGAATATAATAAAGATGACAATACTCCCCAAACTAATCTATTTATTTAGTGCTATACCAATCAGACTCCCAAGAAACTATTTTAATGACCTAGAAAAAATAACAACAAAATTCATATGGAAGAATAAAAGGTCAAGAATTGCAAGGGAACTAATGAAAAAAAAAACTCAGAGGAAGGTGGTCTAAGTGTACCTGATCTAAAGCTATATTATATAGCAGCAGTCACCAAAACCATTTGCTACTGGCTAAGAAATAGACCGGTAGATCAGTGGAACAGATTAGATACAAAGGACAAAAAAGGGTACAACTATAGCAACCTAATCTTTGACAAACCCAAAGATACCAACATTAGGGATAAAAATTCATTATTCGGAAAAAACTGTTGGGAAAACTGGAAATTAGTATGGCAGAAATTAGATATGGACCCACACTTAACACCATATACCAAGATAAGATCAAAATGGATCCATGATTTAGGTATAAAGAGGGAGATAATAAATAGATTAGAGGAACAGAGGATAGTCTACCTCTCAGACTTGTGGAGGAGGAAGGAATTTATGACCAGAGGAGAACTAGAGATCATTATTGATCACAAAATAGAAGATTTTGATTACATCAAACTAAAAAGTTTCTGTACAAATAATACTAATGCAAACAAGATTAGAAGGGAAGTAACAAATTGGGAAAATATTTTTAAAAACAAAGGTTCTGACAAAGGTCTCATTTCCAAAATATATAGAGAACTGACCCTAATTTATAAGAAACCGAACCATTCTCCAATTGATAAATGGTCAAAGGATATGAACAGACAATTCTCAGAGGAAGAAATTGAAACTATATCCACTCACATGAAAGAGTGTTCCAAATCACTACTGATCAGAGAAATGCAAATTAAGACCACTCTGAGATACCACTAGACACCTGTCAGATTGGCTAAGATGACAGGAACAAATAATGACAAATGTTGGAGGGGATGTGGGGAAATTGGGACACTAATACATTGCTGGTGGAGTTGTGAAAGAATCCAGCCATTCTGGAGAGCAATCTGGAATTATGCCCAAAAAGTTATCAAACTGTGCATACCCTTTGACCCAGCAGCGCTACTACTGGGATTATATCCCAAAGAAATACTAAAGAGCGGAAAGAGACATATACGTGCCAAAATGTTTGCGGCAGCTCTTTTTGTTGTAGCTAGAAACTGGAAGATGAATGGATGTCCATCAGTTGGAGAATGGTTGGGTAAATTGTGGTATATGAAGGTTATGGAATATTATTGCTCGGTAAGAAATGACCAGCAGGAGGAATATAGAGAGGCCTGGAGAGACTTAAATCAACTGATGCTGAGTGAAATGAGCAGAACCAGAAGATCACTGTACACTTCAACAACAATACTGTATGAGGATGTATTCTGATGGAAGTGGAAATCTTCAACATAAAGAAGATCCAACTCACTTCCAGTTGATCAATGATGGACAGAGGTAGCTACACCCAGAGAAGAAAAACTGGGAGGGGAATGAAAATTGTTAGCACTAATATCTGTCTGCCCAGGTTGCATGTACCTTCGGATTCTAATGTTTATTGTGCAACAAGAAAATGATATTCACACACATGTATTGTACCTAGACTATATTGTAACACATGTAAAATGTATGGTATTGCCTGTCGTCGGGGGGAGGGAATAAAGGGAGGGGGGGTAATTTGGAAAAATGAATACAAGGGATAATATTATAAAATATATATATAATAAAAAAAATAAATAATAAAAAAAAAAGAAATTAATCATAATACAAGCCCAGAAACTATATGAACATAATAGCAAAAAAAAAAAAAAAAAATTACATAAATAAAGACAGATGTAGACATTTGGATAAATATTTGTTTTTTGATATGCTGAACTACTAAAATCAGAATGACAATTCTACCTACATTTATTTATTGTGTCATATCACTCAAACTACCAAAATTAGGTACATGTTTAAAAAAAAAAAAAAAAAAAAAAAGAATAGCAGCATTCATTTTGAAAAGCAATGCTCAAGATCAAGGGAACCAATGACAACAATAACAACAAAAATGAAGGGAGGAAGATTACTAAAACTAGTTTCAACTATATTACAAAGAAGTAATCATCAAAACAATCTAGCACTGACTACTGGAAGAGACATAGAATATAGAGTAGGTAGACAAAATACAATAGTAAATGTCCCTGTAATATAATGTATATAAATCCAAAGTTCCAACCTTTTGTGATTTGTGATTTCTCAGTATTTGACAAAATAATTCTTTGGAAAACTGCAAAGTAGTTTGACAGAAACTAGTTATAGACAAATATCTTGCATTTTAAAGCAAAATATACCCGAATGTATGTGAATTGGATTCAAAAGGTGATATCATAAGACAATTTAGGGGACTATGGAAAATTTTACCCATTAGTTATATGGGCAAGGAGAAAATTTTAATCAAATAAGATATAGAGAACATTAGAGGAGTTTAATTTTGATTACATTGAATAAAAAAAAATATTTTAAAAAATAATACCAATGCAGCCAAGATTAGAAGGAAGTAGGAAATTGGGTGGGAGCACAGAATCTTGTAGGTATTATTATTATTATTATTATTATTTTATCAAAGGCCACATTTATCAACTATATCAACAATTGAGTCAAATATATGAGTATCAATCATTATTTTATTGATAGATAATAGTTAATGTAGAAATATGTTACCATTTTTGCACATATTTAACATATATGAAGTTGCTTGCCATGTTGGGGAAGGGACTTGGAGGTGGTCAGAGAGAAACATTTGAAACTTAAAAATCTTATAAAATTAATATTGAAAACTGTCTTTACATGTAATTAGGGAAAAAAAGGAGGAGAGGGGATAATAGAGGAGGAGAAAGAAGAATAAGAATAAAATCAAGTTTGGTTTAAAAAAAACCTGAAAAGTGATATAAAATGAAATGAGCAGAAGCAGAACATTTTTCATAGCAACATCATTATAGAAACATGATCATCTGTAAATGACTTAGGTAATCTCAGCAATACAAAGATTCAAGACAATTCCAAAGAACTTAAAATGAAAAATATAATTCCCCTTCAGAGAAACAACTCTGAGTGCAGATTGAAACATAATTGTTTCACTTTCCTTAATATTTTGCCATATACCTAGTACAGAAGTATGTTTTGCATGATTTTGTTTATATTCATATTGCTTGCCCTCGCAGTTGGTGGGGGAGTAATGAGACATTGGGAGAAAAATCAGAACTATATTTTAAATGAATGTCAAAAATAAATAAATATTTTAAAAGAAGAAAAAAGAAATAAAGTGTGTACTTCTATAATAACAAAAAAGTTCACTATCAAACATTTTTTTTTTAAATCTTGAATAATGCCTACTTAAATGTGTACTTTTTTTGAAGATTTTATATCTTGTGATTATATGATGAAATTAATCATAATCTATTACTTTTAAAAGTAATATCAATCCCAAAACACATTGTTAGGGTACTCTCTCATCATTAGTAGAGATAACGATTATGTCCACTATTGTGTGTAGCATAATTGATGAAAGCTAGGGAGTTTTAATTTCTTTTCTCTTTTTGGGAACTCAAAACTTTGAGTCACTTTGGATACCATTGCCTTACAGTTTCAAGTATGAAATGGAAGAAAGTAATTCTGCTTCTGCTTGCTGAGGGAAAAGACATTGGCAAGACACAAAAGAATATGGCATGTCCCTATCCCTTGCTTGCTACATTAGAGACTTTGGGGATCTTCTTGAGTGAGATCTATGGTTCTCTATTTTGAGCTTTTATATAACTCTCAATGGGAGTTTAATTCTGCACCATCTGATATATATTTAGATTTTGTTTTGCTATTAATTTAAATACATGGATTTTCTTTGCTTTTTACTTTGTGTTTTCATTATTAACTTGGTTTTAGGTAGGAAAAGAGTCAAGCGTTAGAAAATGGACACATATTCACCCTTGTCTTCTACATTAATACACAGAAACAAAAAGTGAGATTGAATTTGATCATATCCCCTATATTAATAATAATAATATTTATGGGGGAAATTGATAAAATTCTAGCCTTTGGCTTTGAAGAGACCAAAATGATGACTTCTAATTTCAGCTTCATGCTTCTCTGTTAATGGGATAGGTTAATTCTCTGAGAGTCTCCACAGCTGTGTAACATAACATCTGAAGTAATTGCAAGGTAGCCTTTGGTGACACAAGTGTTTCAGACTAGGAACAAGATAAATTGAAGCCAAAGGAAAGAGGAAAGAGGTCAGACAAGGCAACAGCCTCTCAGTCAGAGAGGTCAAAGAACAGCAACTGCCTCTCAGTCTCCTTGTATCATCCTCTCACAAGAAGAGATTCATTCTGGGTTGGATCTCCAAGCAGACCAGTTGGTTCCCATGTATTCTAACAGTTCTCCCATGAATTCTAATACTCCTGGAAGAATCAAAAGCTTGGAGAATGGCGGTGAGAGAAGAGAGTAGAGCCACATAAAGACCACCTTAATTATACTTAAACCCATACTATGTTGAACGGATTTTTCTCCAAAAAAATAAGTTGTAGAGATACCACCCAATAATAGAAGGAATCTGTTCTCTTGGAAGTTTCCCTTTAGAATGAAATTATAGGTCCTTTATGTAAATTTTCTACTTTATTGTATAATTTCTACAAACTGTACAATTATACTTCTTTTGATCATTGCCATCTATTACTAATATACTTGAAAAATCCAGATGGTAATTATTGGATACTATAAAGTTCAAATTAACTGATCTCTTTGAATTAGAAGCAAAAAGTATGATCTGCATAGCTTCACAATTCATTTAATGTGTGCATTTTTAAAAATACAGTTTTTAGAGGAGTTGCTAATTTGGTTCAGGAGGAAAATTAGGAGCAACATGAATTCTTACAGCAGCTCAGGATAACTACCACCTGGTAACATAATTGTTATGCTTAAAATACACATTTAATGAAATAGCTTTGGTTTCTGCTCAAAAGACAAAGTGAAATTTATATTGTCTCTAAACATTAAATACCTTATATCATGAACATGCCCATTCAAGTTTCCACACATTATTTTTAGGTAGATATACATTTTCCTTTCTGTAACTCTTACAGAAATACTTGATTCTTCACTAAAGATGTATAAATTTATGTATTCTTCTCCTGTGTCCAACTCCATATTTTTCATAAATAATAGTAGAAGTAAAGACATAACAGAAAGCAAGTAAATGGATATGGACTAGAAAGGTATAAAAATCCAGGTTATTATAATATAATTAGCAGATTTATATTGTTGTGAAAGGTGAAGCTGATAAGACTTGAGTAATCAGGAGAGAGAATATATACTCACAGATATTCATTATATATGTGTGTATGTGTCTATATATGTATATGTGGATATATATACATATATATATGTGTATGTATAATCCTTGTCACTTAAATATTCCTTCCATAATTATAGATTGCCATAGTTCATAAAACTAAAATGTAATAAAGGTAACAAAATATTGAATAAAAACAATTTTATATCAGCAATCTAATCAATGAGGATTTAAAATTTTCTATTTTTATACAAGTCATACCAAGCCACTAAGCAAACAAAAATTGCACTGTGAAGATTTATTGATTCTATCTATGCTGTATTGATTCAAAACTTGTGTATTTCATCTTATAACATTTTTACTATTAGGCAATTTAACTAATGGAAAAGGTAACATCATCTAATGATTTAAGTTAAGTCATTTTAGATACTTTTTATATTAAGAAGTTTGTGTAAAAACTATATTTTCAGAGATAATTTTACTGATTAGTATAGTTCTGCACTTAAGTTCATTGACTACTATGAACCTACTACATCTTCATTTCTCTGGTTCACACTATGGTTCAGTATTTATTTACCTTTATCATATGACATGTTCCCTTTTTATAATAAGTGAGTGCCTTAGAAGTGTGTGTGTGTGTGTGTGTGTGTGTGTGTGTGTGTGTGTGTGTGTGTGTGTGTTTAAGATATGAAGGTTGCTTCTGGTAAATGGATCTACAAAAAAAGGTAACACTAGTATTACTTAATGTTTATAGAGTTCTTTCAGATGCAAATCACTTTTATTTTGTATGACATTAGATTAATTAAAATTAAAACAAATTTTGTATATAGGAAGAACAAGTGTAAGTCAACTAATACATATCCAGTGTAAGTCATATAATTTTGGAAGTGTGAGCTGAGTGGTTTTTTGTTCCTTTTTTTTTTTTTTTTTTTTTTGGAAAGAGTTTAACATATTAACAAAAAGTCATATAACATTAAAGAAATAAAATTCATCACCACACAAGTTATGGAAATATGGACACTTCATAGTCAACAAAAGAATGACATAGAACATTCCCATTATGTGATAAAGTGTTCAAAAACCTATAATAATAATAAAAATAATTGTAGATAAAGCATATCTCTTTTCAGTAAGGATTGGAAAAGGGTGACATCAGGAATATTTTATTACATTTGTCAAGAATGTGTGATGATCAACTATGAAAGACTTGGTTCTTCTCAATGGTTCAGGGATCCAAGGCAATCCCAATAGACTTTGGACAGAAAATTCCATCTGTATCCAGAAAAAAATAACTATGGAGATTAAATGTGAATCAACACACACTATGTTCATTTCTCTTTTTCTGCTTTTTCTTCCATTTATTCTTCTTATTTTTCTCTGCAATGTGTATTAAAATAAATATGTGATAAAAAGAAGAAGAATAAAAGGAGATTTGGTCAGACTGAAATTTTATGAAAATCAATTGGGGGACTGAAAAAATGATGAACGGAAGTGGGAAAAAACCCCAAATTTCAAGCAGACAAAGTCATCTGTAGGCTATTGCAAATGTTATGCAATGATGAGAGCTTCTACAAATATAGTGGCAGTATTAAGAAGAGAAAATGGGTGGGGTTTATTCAAAAGATTTTGTAAAGGTATAACTGATAGGTATTTGAAAATGATATGATTGCAGGAGTGAGTTAGAGAGATGGTGAGAAATTGAGGATAACTCTTAAGTTGTGAGCCTAAAGAACTGGAAAATTAATGTTGTCATCTAAAGTATTAGAGAAGGCAAAAAGTCAGAAGGATTAGGGGGAAATGTGATGAGTTCAATTTTGCACTTGACTTTAAAATACCTACAGTTAAAAAGGGAGTTTGACTGTTAGCAGAGAATTTGAGACAAAATAGGTAGATTTGATGATCATCAGCATAGAGATAAGTAAACCCATGAAAGCTGATAAGATAACTAAAGGAAGGAGTAGAGAGGGAGAAGACAAAAGGGCCCCTGACATTTTCTTGAAACATACATATTTTGGCAGCTTTATCTAAAAGATAAGTCAAGTACTGTTTGCTACCATACTTTTTTTTTCCTAATCCCCCATACCAATATGTTAATGTACATCAATTAACTCTTTGTCATCATCATCATCATCATCATCATCATCATCATCATCATATCATATCATATAGTGCATTATGGTTATTTACTACATTTTAATAGAATGTTAACATTTGCAAAAATTACACATATAATTTGTTATTTATGAAGTTACTTCATTTGAATATTTTTTCATGTTTACTTATATATGTCATTTCTCCCCAGTATAAAGTAAATACCTTAAAATGAGGATTGTTTCAGTTTTATCTAACAAAGAAATTTACAAACAGGCAAATATTTATTGAAATGAATTGAGGTCAACTAAATTATATTCTCACTTTAAGGAAAGAAAATTAGGAATAAAAGGGCAGAGATAGTAATGTTCTATAAAAATAAACATTCCAAATGACATGAATCTTCACAGTAGAAGAGAACTGATAAAACAAAGAGTTCCCCAGAAAAGTTAAAATGGAACTTATTCAGGGGAGATCACACTGAACATTTCCCAATGAGAGGAGAAAACTGTTTCAGTGATGCAAATGGATTGTTCTGTGTTTATTTTCTACTAGAATATTGTAGGACTAAAATCAGAAGAGGCTTGAGAGATCATCTAGGTAGAGATCATCTTTTTACAAATGACAAAATTTAGATTCAGATAAATTTGTTGATTGTGATCTCTATAAAGGCAAGGACTGTGCACTTTGCACAGTTTCTGACCGAGAAGAAATACTTAACAAATCTTAGTTGACTTAACACTCACAAGACTTGAATTCCATTCTCTTCCTACAATTCTGTTAAAGCCAGCTGTCTTTACAGTGTGTTTTTCACTGATCAATGTTTTATAGCTTAAATAAAATGCTGTCAAAAGGCAAACAATTTTGAGGATATCACAGAATGCCAGTTTTTTTTTAATTTTGTTTTGTTTTTAATAGTGTTTTATTTTTTCCAAATACATGTAAAGATGGTTTCCAACATTCATTTTTGTAAAACTTTGTGTTTCAATTTTTTCTCTCTTGTTCCCTTACCTCTCCCTTCCTCAAGACAGCAAGCGATCTGATATAGGTTAAATATGTATAGTTCTTTTAAACATATTTCCATTCTTGTCATAGTGTTCAAGAAAAATCAGATAAAAAGTGGAAAAAACTACAAGGGAAAAAAAAGTCAACAATCAAAACAAAAATGTGAAATTACTATGCTTTGATCTGTATGTGGATGACATCTTCCATCATGAGACTATTAGAATTGCCTTGAATCATCTTATAGTTGAAGAGAATTATTTCTCTCTCTGTATGTGGATGACATCTTCCATCATGAGACTATTGGAATTGCCTTAAATCATCTTATAGTTGAAGAGAATTATTTCTTATAGAACATTATCATTATATTGCATTCATATATTTTCATTTATTCAACCATTCCCCAAAGGATGAATATCCACTCAATCACGAGTTTCTCACCACTACCAAAAAGATACTTTAAACATGTGTGTTCTTTTCCCTTTTTTTTATCAACTCTTTGGAATACAGACCCAGTAGAGATGGTGGATCAAAGATTATGCACAGTTTGATAGTCCTTTGAGCATAGTTCCAAATTTCTTTGCAGAATGATTGGATTATTTCACAGCTCCATTAACAACATTAAAATGCCAGCTTATTAGGTAAAATGGAAACTGAAAAGAAAGTGCAATAGATGAAGAATTGGAAGCATGTAACTTGCAAGAAAATAAGTAGATGAAATTGAGGGCCATTTCACCAACATGACTTCTGATATAAAAATAAGAAATAATTCTGCATGAAACAAATATATTATGTTAGAAAGAAAAAAGAGGAAGAGAAAGAGAATTATGAAAGGGAAAAGGAAAAGGAAGAGTGTTATAACTGACATGTAATCATAGTAGTAATATCTAATATTTATATAAATTTTTAAAATTGCAAAATGTTTTATTATTCTCCTTTACCAAAAACATCATGTGATTAGCTAATTTATTTTAAAAATAGATATAAACAAATATTTTGCTCTCTCTGAATTAAATGCCAAAGCCTTTATTTGAAATTTTGATTGTTTTGAAAAGACAGAATCTTCCTTGGATATATGGCTCTGAAAGCAGTAAACCTGTAAAATAATATTTTGTATCCCAACATTTTGTCTTATATTCCTTTGACCATGTTAAAATATGTATTTTAAAAGTCATTTTCTTTAAAAAAAAATAAAAGCTATTTAGAACTCATGAAAAGCATATAAATAATGACCTTGAAGAAGCAGTTTTTTTTGTCACAATTTAAGCATTTCTGCATGAAACATTTCAAATGTTCTCCTTTGTATTTAATTCTACAAAGAAACGAGTTTTTCACCCAAATAGCCCTTGATCATGAACAACATTGATTATTATGGGTTTTGCACATGCACATTCAATAGTAGCTAATCACAATCCTTAGAAAGATCAAATGAAAATCAGACAACCCTGAAGGTAGAGGCAACCAGATTTTCTGAGACATAGTACTAGGAAAATTGGATTCAAACTAATGGACTGAGAGAATGGTATTACCAAGAGTAAGATGCTGATGAGAGGTAGAATCTTAGCCATATTATTTCAGGAGCTCAATGGCTTGCTCTAAAATTTTGAAATTTTATCAGTTCCTCCTGATCCTTTTTCCAGAGTCCCTATTTTATACACTGTATAAAAATGTTGTTTTTGCATAGATAAAACTTGATTTCTGTATAAATTAATATTAAAGTTTAAATCACATCAAATTATTCGTACTGCTTGAAACTAAGGGTACTGTTAAATTTTCATGTATTTAGGTGAAAGGAAGCAAAAAGTTGTATGAAAAGTACAACTATTATAGTCTCCATTTTTATAAAATCAATGCACAGTGATGTCATTTTGACTTATCTACCAACTAAAATTTATTTGTTCCTATCATACTAAGTCTGAAACTATAATTTACTATAATCATTTGACTGAGTAAATGTGTATGTTATGATAGTATAGATACTGGACAATACAAAAGAGAGACCATTGTATTAGACACTTTACATAATAATTGCCTAACTAATAAGATGTTCTGGAATTGCAGATATTCTCAAATTTAAAAGGAATAAAATTTTTAAAAATTGGTTATATTCTATGGTCTATTAAGCAGAATATTTGACTTGGAATCAGAAAGACTTGATTTTGAATTCTATATTTTCCATTAACATACTATGCAGTAAAGGGCAAGCCAAAAAAAAATGCCTCATTTTCCAAAGAAATGAGCATAATAATATCTGTTATGAATTCTCAAGGTTATTATAAGAATCAAACGAAATAATGTACTGTATTATACTGTATATTCTGTAAACTTTAAAGCATTATATAAATACTAACTCTGATTATCACTATTATTAATAAGGCAATGAATCTGAATTTAAAAAGTTCTGAGTTGAAATACAGACTTTAAGAATTTCTGGGCAAGTTATTTAGCTCATGTCTGTTTCATATTCCTCCTCTATAAAACAGAGATAAAAACAACATCAACCTCTCAGGGTTGTTATGATGATAAAATTCTATAACATTAAATATATTGTAAACATTAAAACTCTTTGTTATTTATTTTATTCATTCACTGTTCCATTCATTCATTTATTTATCTATCCATCTAAGCATTTATTTATTTATGACCACATGACTCCATTTCTGTTCAAGTAACAGAGATATTTTTGCTCATAGAAAGTATTATTTTTTTTTTGAATCTCCAGACCTAAATATGTCTTGGGACAACCAGTTTAATTAGACCACTGTCTCTGAAGATTGTAAATGCAAATAAAAATTATCCAGTTACAATGAAATCATCAATGGTGACATTCTACATAATTCATAGTTCATAATTAAATAAGTGAATGGCATCATTTGTTTCTGATAATAGATGATTTACACTGTATAATATTTACATTATTATTTTTCACTTCTTTAATAACAGTGTCACTACTCAGCCAATGAAAATCCAACAACTCTTCAAAAGTCAGGTCTATTCATAAGAAATAAGAATGAATAACTAATAAATGCTTGCAATTTAAAAAAAATGAATTGAATGCAATATCTGTAATTATATCACCATGATTAGCTAAAGTGAGTATAATGAACCATACACTGAATATTTAATAGACATAACAGAAAGCCTCCATTATCCAAATGTACTTTGATCTTGGTAAGTCCACTGAGTATTATATTGAAATTATACTGACTCCTTTCTAAAGGTTAGAATTGTTAGCTATTTTGAGGCATGGAAATTCGGTATTAAATGAATGTTTAATATCTTGGTGACTTGGCCACATTTTCTCTTCGGGAACCATTTTTCCTAAGCAAAGTAATTAATTTACACAGGAAATGAATGGACAGGAAGTACTCAGATCACTCAATCTCACCATCCTAATATTAGCCATAACATATTGGATGGATGAGGTGAGCTCAGTGAGAAAAACACAAGAAGAACAAAAGTATTCCTTCTCTTCTTTAGAAAATATATGGATTTACTTATTGTCTCACAACATGATGTAGAATGATACACTGATCTAAAATGGAAACTAAGTTGTACATAATATATATGTTTATGACTTAATACAGTGTTAAGGATACATTCTTTATGGAGTCTGCTCAAAAGATGGAAAAGTTTAGTTTTAATTATTTCCTTTGTTCATTGACAGATATTTGGGTTTATTCATCCAAGCTGAGTTTTGCTTATTCAGAAAATGAATCATATAATTTTCAAAAATTTCATCAAAATTTAGTTTCTCACAAGATTTTGATTTAAGCTTTCCCTAATCACAATATCCTTATAAATTACACTTCATAGTGACTACTGAATTTAAAGGTTTTTGTTTTCTCGGTTGTTCATTTTCTAGTGTCCAAATCCCAATAGTAGTTCATTCATAATGAAGCTAAAAACCTAACAACATGCTTAGACTTACAATTACATATTACCTTTACTAAAGACATAAACAATTAATATCATTGAATATTTTATGCAATTTTAGCTCTTAAAGATAGCTTATGTATATATGAACACCAGATCCAACCCTCAGATCTAACACATAGATTCTTTATTTGATCTAGACTGTGGAGTTTTCAAATTCCTTCTCAGTTTTAGAATGTGTTCAGTTATACATTCCAGAGCTAGAAAATCACAGCCACATGGAAGTAAATAACCAGACATCTAAAACTTTATATTAAAAAATACATGACAGACATTTGAGAGTCAATATCTTCTTTGTTAAGATTAGAACATGCAAGTACCAGATCCTTACACCAAATTGTCTCTTTTAAAATAACTTTTGAGGTATCCTTTGATATTACAGGGCATTAGAAAAGATCTAATTTTATACAATATTGAAACTTTAATCCTCTGAAAGATCAACTTTTATTATTTGCACTGATAAAAACACTTTAGTAGTTGCTAAGGCTGCTAATTTCATATTCTGCATGTCAGCCTTAGATGATGGAAGTAGTTCATTTCCAAAAATGTATTTGAAATCTCTTCAGTTTGGTTAGCCCTCTAGTGCTTGTATTCATTCCATTGGAAAGTTGATCAGGAAATGAGTCAAGTCCCTGTTATATTGAAGTCAAACATCAATATTGAATGAAAAAAATCATTTTATATTTGGTTTAATAATCATTGCATTTCTACTATACTGAAGTCGCGATTGTCACTTACATTCTGACATAGAGTACAACTCAGAACTACATTCCATACTAGATACATATATATTAAGTTGAAATATCATGTAATAGCCAGTAGGACTATCAACTTACTTTTGTTAGATTATTTAGATTGCTAAATCAGTACTAAAAATACCATTTCTTCAGTTGCCTTTTGTCATTATTGATAATAAATCATTTATCAAAGTAGAACATCTCTTGTTGTCTAGCATCATGAATCAAAACAAGGCAAAATGAGATAACAGAAAAGCTTTTGAAACTTCACTTTGTGAATAACTCACAAATATGTGAATTTTTAAATCTCACACATCGTCTGGAATCTCATAGATCATTAAAAATTCAGTGGATGATATAGATTTACTTACAATGATCTTTTCTAATCCAGATATTTTAAAGCAAATGTAAGGATGGGAATTTTTACCTTTATCTCATTTGAAGTAGTCAGTGAAAGACCAGACAGATCAATACAGCCAATCAATCAATTGTACAAACTAGAGGTTAAGAAAGTTTATTTCAATCCAAACAAAATGTATAAGTCAAAACCCAGTAAAAAGAGAAAATATTTGTGTCTCTGTATGTCTCTGTCTCTGATTGCCTCTCTGTCTCTCTCTCTTTATCTCTTGTCTCTCTCTATCTCCCACTCCACCCTCATCAAAGATCATAGAGAATTGGCCAGTTCATGAATAGACAACTTGGCCTAATAAGTTGGATATAATAAGTGATTATATCGCCTGGAGAACAGTGACATCATGAGGACAAATAGTTTTATAGATAGAGTCAACTGTGAGGGAAAATTGCTTCAAGAAGCATGACTTCTTGCATCAATAAAAAGAACATCTATGAAATCAAGCAAAAGAAAATTCCCCAAAACCCCAAAATTAATGTCCAGGATATAGAAATTTAGGAATTTTTAACCATTGCTTTGCTACAATTGTTTTCTTGACTGTTTGAACCAAGTTTTCCCATGAGCCAGCATGCATATGAATAAAGTATGCCTCTGCATTTGGTGGGGGTGATGTAGATATTGGGGGCAGACTCAATTTTCCTACTTGTTTAAGGTGTTACAAGTTATCTTTGGCTTTGAAGTAAGAGAAAGTCAAGTTCATTATCAAGTGGGTTATAGCTGAATGAAGATTCTATGTATTAAAAATCTGGCTGATGATGAAGGTGAGGCAGTTCAGCAACTAAGGACAAGCAAGTAAAGGTGGGGTTAAGGATGCAAATGCCAGTGGAAAAGAATTCCAGAACACTATGAGCTTTAAAAATTGCTTATGAAGGGGAATCATACTTTTGAGATAAGATCACCTCTAGTAAAGCTGAGGACCAGGTTAGAAAATGATTAGCAAAATCATAAGGCACCATCGTAATAACTTTGCTAATGACAGAAGGAAATTTTTTCTGGATTGGAACAACTTTTATACACTCTCCCTAACCTAAAGGTCCTGATATACCCAATGTATGTGCATGGCATGAGGTTTGTCTGGACAATTTTTGACACCTTAAGAAATTATTTTGAAAGCATTATTTTGAAGAAATTAAATATTTTGCAATATTAAATCAATTAACACATCAACAAATTAACTTTGAAATTAATATCACTAAATAGTTTCTGACAATGACTATTTATTTTCAGGTAGAAATATATTTATATTTTTGACAAAGGTGGTAATAATAAAGCTTCCAAACCCTGCCAGCTTCCTGGGGGACCATCTTGCAAAAGAAGGAAGTTTGTAAATTAGGAAAAAGAGGTTCATATAATTGATCAGATGAAAGAGAACTCCACAGAAATACCTTCAAGTACTATGCTAATGACCTATGTCAATTAATTAATATTTGTTAAGCATCTATTATGTGTCTAGTACAGATCCAGGTATTATATTAGGTGCTAGCAATGTAATGAATATAATGAAAAAAGCTCTACTTGAAGGAAGCTTAAAGCTTAATGGGGTACTTGGTTTCCACAGGGAATAGGTGATAAGCATAGTCAGGATTTAACTGGATGGAAGCAAGTGAGCAACACTAAAAATAGAGAGGGAAGCAGAGTCATGAGAAAATAAGGATTTAAAATATAAAAGAGACAACTCAACTCACATAAACTCTGTTTTGTCAAACACTCAAGAAACTGTCGTGATAAAGTAAGCATCTAGCATTGTGAATAAAATAAATTTCTGGAATTGCATCATTACTCCTTTTTTAAAGCAAGACTGTCATCTTATTCTGGCTACTGTTATTAGAGAAAGGCATATGATTTAATTTTATATTTACAACAGTTATTTGATTTAATCTTAAATCTTTTACCTTTGCCTTGTGGTTGAAAAATATACTGTTTTACATACATCTTGTGTGGGTGTGTGCTTTTCAGTCATTTCTATCACCCATATGTCTTAGATTAGAATGGCTGTCCATTCTCCTATAATGCCATGTCAATTTTTTGCTGAATAAGCTTCAATGGCTTCCCATTTTCTTTAGGATAACATATATGCACTTTATTTGATTATAAAACTACATGAGACAGCTAGAATAGCTGTCCTACAATCAGGAAGACAAGTTCAAATCCATCTTCAGACATTCTATGACATGGACAACTCAGAGACCCTGAGCAACTCAATCTTAATTGTCTCAAAAAGCAAGAAAAGCAAAAATAAAAATTTACAATCTGATTCTAGCTTGTATTTCTAGGCTGATTACATTCTACTTCTCTTTCTCTATCCTGTGCATCAGCCAAAGAGGCATATTTATTGTTCCCTATATTTAAGACTGAATGGTTGACCACCAAGAATTTGAATAAGTAATATCCCACTCTCATCTCTCCATGCTCAGAATTCATTCTCATTCTCTCTATATATGTCTCTGTCTCTATCTTTCTCTCTGTCTGTCCTTCAGTGTCACTCTCTATTCCTTTCTCTGCCTCTCTCTCCCCATTTCTCCTTTATCTCTACATCTTGCAGGCCCTGGATTCCTTCAGTTTTTCTCTCAAGGGTCAACTACTCCACTAGTATTATCTTTTTTTAATTTCAGCCATTCTTAGGGGGACATCCCACAAATTTACTTTGTTTTAATTTTAAATATGCCCTTTATTTGCTACTCTATGAAACTGTGATATCTCTTTTTTATAATATAATATAAATTATATTCCCTTGGGAATATATAAATTCCCTTGGGAAGCTTTTTATCCCAAACAGCAAATAGCAGCAAAGCAGTGATTAATTCAAAGTTTACTAAGTATAAGATAACAAAAAATTCTCAAAATTATTGAAATTAATAAAAGATAAAAAGAAAAAAATCTGTTGGTCACCACCTCAAAAAATATCTAATTTTAAATATCCAAAAAACGTGACTACCCTTGAGAAAATACTTAAAACATTAGGAAAAACATCTTATACACCAGTATCACATTCAGTTTTGCAACAATAGAGAAAATACTAGAATATATTATTCCAAAAGGCCATAGAAAAGAACAAACTGAATTATAATTTTCCCTGAAGAAAAGATTTTAGTGCTACAGAAGAAAAAAAAAAGTAGCTCAATAATAGAAGCAATGATTTCTAATCATTCATGTGCAGAGTGAGAAATTATAAGAAATTTTCAAATAAAAATATAGGCAATAGGAAAAAAATCTATATGAACCAGGCAAGGTAAAATTTAAATAATCAAACAGCTACAAAATGTCACAATATTATAATGAAAAGCCCTGAAGGATATTTTTTTTATAAAAACAGTGATTAATCTAATATGTGGTTTTCAATCAACCGCCCCATTAAAGGGAGGTGATTTATTCTATAATATTTTAAAAATTATTAAATCTTTTTATTTTTCAAAACATATGCATGAATAATTCCCCTAGATGGCAAGTAGTCCAATATATGTTAGATATGGTAGAAAATATTTTAAATCCGACATATAAACACATATTTATACAACTATTTTGCTGCACAAGAAAAATAAAATCAGACCAGAAAAAAATTACAAAGAAAATAAAATGCAAGCAAACAACAAAAAGCTAGTGAAAATGCTATGTTGTGAACTACACTCAGTTTAGTATTGCTATTACTTCATTATCTATGGTACCTTTTAGCAAGATATAATTTCTTTATCTTTTTTATTAGATCTATTTTGGCTTTTGTTTGATTGGAGATGAAGATCACTACCCCTACTTTTTTTTTTTTTTTTTTTTTTTTTTTTTTTTTTTTTACTTCATCTAAAACATAATAGATTCTGCTCCAGCCATTTAACTTTACTGTGTATATATACACATACATATATACATATATCAGTATGCTTTAAATCTGTTTCTTGTAAACAACATGTTGTAGGATTTTTGCTGTAATTCAGTCTGCTATCCACTTCCATTTTGAGAGATTACCCCATTCACATTCACAGTTAAAAGACTAGTTCTGTATTTCCCCTCCATCTTAGTTACCCCAAATTATACTTTTCTCTTTCCTTTCCTCCTTTCCCTCCTCCCCAGTTTTTCTTTTTTTTTTTTTTTTTTTTTTGCTTCTGACCACCACTTCTCTCAAACAGCCCTCCCCTTTTATAGTCCCTTCCCCTTTCATATACCTCTACTCTAGTATTCTATTTTCCCTTCTATTAGCCTCCTCCTTTCCTTTTTCCTTTCTCCTCCCACTTTCCTATAAGGTGAGACAAAATTTCTGTAAAACCCAATATGTCCAATATTTTTGCTTTGACCCAAGTTACTCTGATGAGAGTAAGATTCACGTATTCATCCCCCTCCCTTATTTCCCCCTTATAATCTTATTATAATAAGTTTGCTTTGCCTCTTTCTGCAGTGTAATTTCCTTCATTTTACCTCCATCGCCCCTTTTTCCAGTTCAATCCCCTTTGTACTTCCAATTTCTTTTTTATATTAGGAGAAAAAAAATCAAATTGTGTCTACAGTATCCATGTATACCTATTATAGAGATATAATTCTCAAGAGTTCTTTCTTTTTTACTTTTTTATACTTCTTTTGAGTTCTATATTTGGAGGACAAATTTTTTGTTCAGCCCTGGCATTTTTATCAGAAATAAATGAAATTCACCTATACCAGTGCCCTCACTGGGACAGGAGGCCCCGAGGAAAGCTAGGGATTCCGATTGTCTTCTTCCCTGAAAGATAATTTTTTTTTAGATGGGGAGTTTATTTTTGGCTGTAATCTACATTCTTTGCCTTTTGGAATATAAGATTCCAGGTCCTTTGATGTTTTAAAATGAAAGCATCTAGATCCTATGTAATCCTGATTGTGGTTCTCTGCATTTGAATTGTTTCTGGCTGCTTACAATATTTTATCCTTGCTACTATAGTTCTGAAATTTAGCCACAATATTCCTTGGAACTTTCATTTTAGGGTTTCTTAGACGAGGTAATCAGTGATTCTAGGTCTTCAGGGTAGTTTTCTTTGATGGTTTTCTGAAAGATAATGTCTAGGCTATTTTTTTTTTTTTTATCATGAGTTTCAGGAAGATCAATAATCCTTAGATCTTCTCTGCTAGCTCTATTTTCCAGGTCAATTATTTTTCCAAGTAGGTATTTTATATTTCCTACTACTTTTTTTTAAAATTGTTTTTTCTTACCTAATTTTTGATGCCTCCTTGAGTCATTCATTTCCAATTCTTCAGTTATGATTTTTAGTGAATTATTTTCTTCAGTTACCCTTTTTAGTTAATTTTGTATTTGTCAAATTGAATTTTTAGATGAGATGTTTTTTTTTCCATAGATTTTTTTTCATTTCATAAATTCATTTTTTCAGGGGGTTATTTTCTTTTTCCATTTCACACATGGTTTTCTAGGGAGTTGCTTTACTTTTCTATTTTGTCAAATCTATTTTGTAAGGAGTTATATGCTTTTTAGATTTCACTAAATCTATTTTGTAAGGAGTTCTCTTCAGATAATCTCCGCATTTCCTTTTCCAAACTCTCTTGCAAAGTTGTCATTTATTTCCCCCAATTTTTCCTCTAAGTCTCTTTTAAGATCTTATTTAATGTTCTCTAGTAGAGTTTTGAGATATGGGGACCAACTTATATCACCCTTTGGGGCTTTACCTGGAGACAATCTGCTTTTAGTGACCTCAAATTTTGAAACATGTTCTTCTCCTTCACCATAAAAACTATATATGGTTAGAGTTCCATTTGCTTTTTTTGTTCAATTAAAAACAAAATAAAACAAAACAAAACACAAACACAAAAACAAAAACAAAAAACAAACAACAAAAAAACAAAACAACAACAACAACAACAACAACAACAACAACAACAACAACAACACACTGAGGTCTGCTTTTTAGAGCAAGGGGGATATTGTCCAAGGCTCTTCTCTAAGCAGCAGGGGTTGCACTAGGTCAGTACAGACTGATTTCTGGTGCTGGATAGGTGTGGCCAGATTCTGTAATATCCTGGCTTTTCGGGATACACTATTTGCCTTTTGTGCTTGTGTTGGATTTCTTATAACTAGTCTATTAATCTCCTGGTTTGCAACCAGGGCAGAGTAATCAACACTGTTGTAGATTCCTTCCTGTTGACTCTCCAGCACATGGAGTTCACACCGTCCTGAGATTATGTACTGCCTGTGCTGGGCATTTGTGCTTGCCCTTCTTGTGCTTGGCCTGCCTCCCTCCTATCTCATTGAAACAGACCTTCTCTAGAGGTCTTCAAAACTATATTCTGCTGGTAATTTGTTACACTCCCAGTATTCATGGGTTCTGTTTCTCCTAAATTAGTTCAGAGACTGAATTTGCTATTATTGTGAGGGTCTAGAGGAGAACTCAGAAAAAGACATGTCTCCTCTCTGACATCTTGGCTCTGACCATTGTCCCATAACATTTTAAAGAAACCAACATTTTCCAAAACAAAAGAAAGAAAAAAGGAAATGAATGACTAAAAATAATTAAAACTTTTGAAGCCTGTAAATTTTTAAAGCCTTTGTCCTTAGTTTTAAACACTAAAATGACAATAACAAAATAAAAAGTTAAAATCTAGAAAAAAAATTTTCTTTTTAAAGGGCTTTTGGTTATAAATGTTTTACATGTTGTCTTTTACTACAACTATTAGTATTATTACTAACATTAATATTACCTCTAATGCTATTACTTCATTTAAGAGTGTCCTTATTTCAACAGTTCTGCTATTGCATTTGAATTTGCTATTAGTGTGAGGGTCTAGGGGAGAGATCAGAAAAAGATGTGTCTCCTCTCTGACATCTTGGCTCCACCCATTGTCCCATAACATTTTAAAGAAAACAGGATTTTCCAAAACAAAAGAAAGAAAAAAATGAAACAAATGACTGAAAAGAATTAAAACTTTTGAAGATTGTAAATTTTTAAAGCCTTTATCTTAATTTAAACACTAAAACAACAACAACAAAATAAAAAGTTAAAATTCATTCCATTCTATTATGGAATATTATTGTTCTGTAATAAAAAAAAATGACCAACAGGATGATTTCAGAAAGGCCTGGAAAGACTTACATGAACTGCTGCTGAGTGAAATGAGCAGGGCCACATCATTATATACTTCAACAGTACTACTAGATGATGATCAATTCTTTTTTTTTTTTTTTTTTTTTTCCTTTTTCTGAGGCTGGGGTTAAGTGATTTGTCCAGGATCACACAGCTAGGAACTGTTAAGTGTCTGAGACCAGATTTGAACTCCGGTCCTCCTGAATTCAGGGGTGGTGCTCTATGCACTGCTCCACCTAGCTGCCCCCGATCATTATCAATTCTGATGGACGAGGCCCTCTCCAACAATGAGATGAGTCAAATCAGTTCCAAGAGAGCAGTAATGAACCGAACCAGCTACACCCAACGAAAGAACTCTAGGAGTTGACTATGAACTCCTACATAGAATTCCCAATCCCTATATTTTTGTCTGCCTACATTTTTTACTTGCTTCACAGGCTAATTGTACACTGTTTCAAAGTCCGATTCTTTTTGTACAGCAAAATAACTGTTTGGACATGTATACATATATTATATTTAACTTACACTTTCATATATTTAACATGTATTAGTTAACCTGCCATTTGGGGGAAGGGGTGGGGGGGAGGGGAAAAATTGAAACAAAACATTTTGCAATTGTAAGTACTGGAAAATTACCTATGCATAAATTTTTGTAAAAATAAAAAAAAATTCATTCCATTCTACAACTAAGATATGTGACAGTGTACATCATCCTTTCAGTACTCTAGGTAATCTTTTAAGATCACAAGTTATCAACAAATTGCTGGTTTACATTGTTAGAGGGACTTTTAACAATGGTATTTCCTCATCCAGATGAAATCACAGGTATTTTCCTACCCTCCACTATCCCCATATATTATCAATATAACCTTCATTCTGTCCAAATTAATATTATGCATCCCAATTTCATCCTCATTTCTCTAGTGTTGATGCTTTAGTTAAATACTTTACCCCTTGTTTAAAATAAACTCCTCTCATATTTTTTCATTGAGTATAATGTAATGCATCCTCATCCGTCAATGATCAAGTGTTCCTCATTTTCCTCAATATAATCACAATCATAATAATATCATTTCTCTGATCAACCTATATTTGGAATCATCTTTAACTTTTCCTTTACCTTTGATTCTAAAAAATTCTGTTCTCACATCCTGTTGATTATACTTCTATAATGTCTTTGCATGTACCCCTCATTTTTACACACAACTTTTACTTCATAACTCATTTGTTAATCGTACTCTATGTTTCCAGAATAATTTATTTAAAGTAATACTAAATGAGATAGTGCAAAAAACATTATCCCCAATTAAAATATGACAAATATAAGACTTGGTTGGGCAATGATTTTCTTATATCTAATGATTTGGTGAGAACCAAAGTTTCAGTGAATATTTTTCTTATTCCACGTTCATTAATATTTTTATTATGTTATTCTGTTTCACAATGATCAAAATATTGTAATTAGTACAATTATATGAAACATTTATTTTTTAACATTTGCCTAACTGACTATTGCTATTCAGTCTTCTTCGTCAAATACATCCTTCTTTCTAGTGCCCAAATAATCTTACTTAACATGGATCTGATGATATACTTTCATTTATTGATCTTCAATAGTTCTCCATTAATTATTAAATAAAGTACATCCCTCAAATAAAAAATTAAGCCCTCCACAAATAAAATTTCATCCATCCTTTGCCTCAATTATATACTCAATTTTAATAAAGCTATTATGTTGTCCTAAAAGCATACTCTTTTGCATCTTGGAGTTTGTAATTCTTGTATTCTCCTGTGTTTGTTACAGTCTTTCCTCTAATTCAAACTATTCCATGCCACTTTTAGAAACCTTTCCTTGAATTTTTGAGCTGGAATGGTCTTTCCCTCCAGGGAACTCATATCACTTTATCATCTAATTTTAAAGGGTTATTTGTGTTTGTATCTCAGCTAAGTTCCATAAGAGCAAAGAAATATCTTATTTATCTGTGTCCCTTATTGCATAGCAGTTTATGCATGCTATTTATCCACTTGAAAAATATTTGCTAAAAGAAAAATTACTAAGAAACAGTTTTTTTTAGATCTCATTTAACATATTTTTTGATGAAGGACAGTTGTTAGGAATATCCTACTAATAATTGTTTCAGAAGTTAACCCATTGATTTAAGATCATCTGAAAACTGCCATGTGTTGCTTTGATTAAAGATATTGTGTATGTTTTAAAACATAAACAGACATTTTGATGAAATACAATTGTCCTTTATTTTAATTGCAAGATGTCTACCCGGGAATTAACATTTGGGCACTAAATCTTCTTACCTCATTCCTTAAAAAAAGATCTTAAATCTTTTAAGTGGTAGTTATAATGGTATGCTGGAACACTTCTGTAGACCAAATAGCTAGTTGCATCTTGAAAAGCTGCAGGTCATTTGAATTGTAAATAGTTGAAGTCTGTTAAAATAAAATCAAAGCCTCATGCCTCTGACAAGCTGCATCATTCAAGTCTAATATTTACATACCATCTACTAAAAAAAAAATGGTTACTGAAAAAGGCCTATGAATGATCTCTAACCTAAAGTGTCTCAAATCCAAAGTAAAGTGGAAGGACACAGTGCAGTTGTAATACTTTAATGCTTTATAATTTTGTCAATGAGGCTGTTTCTTTGACAAATATTGATTATAGCACCTCAATAAAATAATAACTAAATGGTATATGATAAATGCTTTGGATGCAAGACCTATATGATTTTTTTATATAATAGTTTTTATTTACCAGATATATGCATGGGTAATTTTACAATATTGACAGTTGCCAAACCTTTTATTCCATTTTTTTCCCTCCTCCCCACCCCAGATGGCAGGTTGACCAATACATGTTAAATATGTTAGAGTATAAATTAAATACAATATTGTTTTACTGTACAAAAATAATTGGACTTTGAAATAGTGTACATTTAGCCTGTGAAGGAAATAAAAAATGCAGGCGCACAAAATTAGAGGTATCGGAAATTCTATGTACTGGTTCATAATCACCTCCTAGAGTTTTTTTTTGCTGGGTGTAGCTGCTTCAGTTCATTACTGCTCTATTGGAACGGATTTGTTTCATCTCATTGTTGAAAATGGCTACATCCATCAGAATTGATCTTCATATAGTATTGTTGTTGAAGTATATAACGATTTCCTGGTCCTACTCATTTCACTCAGCATCAGTTTATGTAAGTCTCTCCAGGCCTTTCTGAGAACATCCTCTTGGCTATTTCTTACAAAACAATAATATTCCATAACATTCATATACCACAATTTATTCAGCCAATCTCCAATTGATGGGCATCCACTCAGTTTCCAGTTTCTGGCCACCACAAAGAGAGCTGCCACAAACATTCTTGCACATACAGGTCCTTTTCCCTTCTTTAAGATCTCTTTGGGATACAAACCCAGTAGCAACACTGCTGGGTCAAACGTATGCACAGTTTGATAACTTTTTTGAGCATAGTTCCAAATTGCTCTCCAGAATGGCTGGATGTATTCACAGTTCCAGCAACAATGTATCAGTGTCCCTGTTTTCTCACATCCTTTCCAACATTCTGCATTATCTTTCTCTGTCATTCTAACCAATCTGACAGAAGTGTAGTGGTATCTCAGAGTTGTCTTAATTTGCATTTCTCTGATTAATAATGATTTGGAGCATCTTTTAAATGACTAGAATTAGTTCAATTTCCTCATCTGAGAATTGTCTGTTATTCAGGATCAGCCACACAGCCAGGAAAGTGTTATGTGTATGAGACCAAATTTGAACTCAGGTTCTCCTAACTTCAGGGTTGATGCTCTATCCATTGTGTCACATACCTAGCCCTCTTGTTAATTCTTTTGCCTCCCATTCTTTATATTGTTCTCTTGCCTTAAAAGCTCAGTACATTCATGTTGTTGCCTATAATTTTTATTCACTACTTGGCACTTCCCATAGTACTTGATGAAATTAGTTCTTTATGTTCACAACTAAATGGAGATTTGATGGTATATCAAGATTATGAACTTCTTTTCATCAACATAATTTGTACTCTGTGCCATACTTTGGTGTATGTGCAGTTTTTTTAAAAACATGTGAGAGGAATTTGTGTATTTATGTGTGATAATTCAATTGAGACATGTTAAAATTAAATAAGTCTATTATCTTTCAATTTAGAAGACATAACTAAATAATATTTTAAAACAATTATATTTTAATTTATGATTAACAGACAAGTATAAATGTTAGTTTTGGATGGACATTAACGCAAGATCTTGTAATGAAGAAAATGTAAAGTAACCTTTTGGTTTCAGACAAGAGAAAGTTTAGCAAAATCTTTTTGTCATTATCATTATGGAATTTGTTGCAATATACTAACATTTCATTTAGGGAAATTGGAAGCTGTATTTTCTTTGGACCCAGGACAATGCTGCATGTTATCTCATAAACCACAGATTGTAAAATCATTATATGAAATTGCCACTAGCTTTGACTTATCCTAGAAGGATTTTTCCCTACCAAGTTGTTTATAGTTTTTTGATAGTAGTTGAATTATAAATTACGAAATTATGCTAAATGTTTCATAAAAATATGCATACAATATTGTCAACCATGTGGAAGGAGGAGATATGTAATTCTATTTTGCTGACTCCTTCATCAGGAGAGATCAGTGGCTGCTTAAGTCCAAGTGTTCTATGACTCAGTTGATAGCACTCATAAACTAAAGATCTATTGAAAATTGTATATTGTTTTTCTGCCCATATCATAAAATTAGGAAAATACAAATACAAAACATTTGCCTGTCTAATGAATGTGTGAAATAACTGCTGTGTTCTTATAAGTATAATCAGATTCCCATATTGGACATACATACATCATTCTAAATCTGACTCCACTCTTTTTTGTGTACATGAGATGGGGGAGAGAAATTGTCATTATATACTACATAGAAATGATATCTTTGAGTAGGAGCCAACTGAACTTGACAGCATGCCCTATGTAGAATGAATGAATATAGCACTGAATTTAGGTAATTCGGACAATCAGTTAAGAAGAAAAACAAAATGCTATTTGAAGTTGGATCATTTTGTAAGCCATACAGGGGTCTTGGAATACTATATGTGAATAATAGAGCATAATATATATGTTACTGTCAAAATATTTTTTTTAATCTGGTCATTCCAGCATAATGTTACCCCAATATAATCCACTTTGGAATTTAGATACTTCTCCAAACTATTGCCAAAAGGGTTATTATAATATCTCGTTGGTTTCTCAGCACAAAAATCACTGGTCAGAGTAGTCCTATAAGAATCCCGTTATATAGCATATGTCATTAGTCCAATAAATATATACATTAAGGAATTCCTTATGCTGTGTCAGTAAATTTTTATATAAACATTAGAAAACTTCTATCCTATTGGCATGAATATAGTGTAACATAAGAAGCTTTTCAATACCAAATAGGTCTTTATTCTTAAAAATAAGTTCTTCATATATTATTTAAATGTGAGAATTTTTAGCAAGAGAGCTTAAATAGGGTCAGTTTCTAAATTAGCACTCCTATTCAAAAAAATTCTCAATCTTTGGCTATATTCACTATATCATGAAGTTCTCAACCTGGAAGATTATTTTGCTTCACGGCTGGAATTTAGCTACTGAAGATGCAACTTTGGAATTTTTATTTTTCTAAGTTCTGTGGAAGGGACAAAAGGTTGCTCATAAAAATGACCATACTAATATCTGTTATACTTAGAGGGCTCAATAGTGTTTCCATAGGGAAGTGTACAAGGAGTTAATTGACTTAGTCAATTCAACTGGTCTTAGCACATCTGGGATGGCACCAGCACCACACTATTCTGAGGATAGGGAAGCTCAGCTCCTCCCTCTGGTCTTTCTCCCAGAATCAGCTGGCTGCTGCATAAAGCCATATTCTCATTGTAAGATTTCTATCATTTGCCAGGGAGGAAAATGGCCCATGTGCATTCGTTATGTCTGCAAAGGAAAATTCCTGCAGTGCTTTGTCCTAGTGTTTATGTATGTCTGTCCCTCAGGATGAAGACCAGAAAGAAATTACTTGACAGATTTTGTCTGCCCTAAGAAATGCCCTCTTCTTAATGCTTTGAGCTGAATTGTCTTACTTTTACAGTGTTTAACACCTACAAAGGAGATTTTTTTTCTTAACCAATAGAGGATTGTACACTTTTAATGAACCTAGAATATTTTGAACGTGGTGAATGATTTGGAATAACTTCCTCAATGTGGATGACACAGTACTTATATGCTAGAAATGTGTTCTTATGGAACAAACATTTCTTAAAATAAATGCACAAATAGTTCCAAAGTAAGGTGGTAGATGTGAAATGCACAAGTGATAGTCAGGATGGCACCTTGGAGGTTAAACAGAGATCATGCACTTTGTCCAAATAGTAACCTGTATAAGAGTTTATAGTAATAGACAATTAAAGTAAAAGTCAAACTTCAGAGGTTAAGGAGAAGCTATGTGATAGATTTTCTAAAAGAGTGTAACTTTGTGGACAACTAAGGATGGAACTGGTCAGTGGATAGAGTTCTAGGCCTGAAATCAAGAAGGTTCATCTTCCTGAGTTCAAACCCAGCCTCAGATACTTTCTAGCTGTATGATCATAGGCAAGTTGCCTAATTATGTTTGCTTCAGTTTCTCATCTGTAAAATAAACTGGAGAAGGATATAGTAAGCCACTTCATTATCTTTGCCAAGAAAATCTCAAATGCAAAGAAGTGAATGCAATTGAAACTAATCAATAACTGAAAGGAACATTTGCCTATTAATCTTTCTTTACTAAGTTACAATGTGCAAATAAGGGGCAAAAATATGTTTACAGAAAGGGAATTATCCATATCCAACATCATAAGAGTTTTCATATCCATTAAAATATTTTTGTATCCACCAATAGATAACAAAAACATCTCATTTCTGTTTTATTTCTTATTTATATTTATTTCTATTTAAGTGAAGATGACATCAAAGCAATCCTTAAACCCTGGAATTGTGTGAAACAATCCTCAAAAGAAAACAGAGATGCTGTAGCGTGACTCTCACTCTACTAGCTTTATACTATGCACAACCAATACCATCATATCTATGCATCCTCCAAATTTTGTTTATAGCTTTTTTTTTAAGTGATGACTTACTTAGGTTCATAGATGCAATTTTTGTTACTTTACTAAATCTATAATTTTACGAAATCTTGTCAGTGATATTTCAAATAAGGGTATAGGTTTTTTTTCTGGAATTAATTTCTGCACTTCTTACTTTATTGCTTATTATTATTGAAACTATAAATCTTGCACTTTCTGTTTAAGTAATATTAGATTTCTGCTTTGGTATTTTTGATTTCTCTATAAGAACAGTAATAGAGAGGTTTTAAAATAAATTTACAGGGAAATGGATTTAACCATAGTAATTTAGGAATACAACTATCTTCTCCGACATGAACTGAAATCTCAAGTGTTACATATCCCAAATAGATATCAGTGAATTGATTGCAGACATTAAAATGAAAAGAAACACATATCTAATCTCTAGGGCAATGACTGCTGTGGGGTGGGGGAAGGAATCACCTCCATAAATATCAGAAGGTTAAATTAGAATTTAATGTGAACCCTCTTTAAATTTTTTTTTTTTTGTGAGACATATGTTTCATTACTTCTACTTTGATCAAAAAACTTAAAGAACTTTCAAAATAAAACTAGAGCAAAAGAGATAAATATTGTGAAATGCTTAGGACAGTGCCTATCAGAGTAGAAATCATTCAAATTTGTACTCCCTCTTAGTTTTAATGTAGAAGAGAAATTAATTGTTTTGATTTGTGCTCATAGGCAGATGAGGGATCAAGGGGAGAAGTTTAAAGTAGGCTGACTTTCATTCAACATAAGGACAATCTTATTAAAAATTATAGCTTCATTCAAAATGGAATGGATTTCTTTACTAGATCATGATTTTCCCATCATCAGATGTATTTGAAAAGTTGAATGATTATGTGTCAGAGAGAATAGAGAAGAGACCAGTGTTTCAAATGTGGATTGGACTATGGATTTAATGACTATGTTTTATTTTCGTGTTTTGTTTTCCAACCAGATTTGGGATTCTAATATTTAAAAATTTGAACTCTGAAGGAAAAAAAATACACTTATGACATATTTTAAATTTAATCTGCATCATAAATGTTTTGTCCTTTACAACATTGACTAGGTAATCCACCTAGTGGATTGAGAAGAGTAAATCAAGATCTTATTTTGAAAAGTTGCCAGCTTTTGAATTGAAAATGTTACAATGGAAATTTAACACTCAGCTCTTTTGAGTCATTACAAGTTGGCTTCAGCATATTACTGCTTCCAATGCAAAACCATATAATGACTTGCTTCACTACTTAATTTATTTTTTTGTGAAGTGACATGAAAATTAAATTTATTCTCACCACACAAATTAAGTAATTATAATCCTGGATAGAAAGGAATGTCCAAAACCATTTAAACATAGAAATTTGTTTACATTTTTACAGGGGAAATTTATACTTTTTGTTTAAGATTTACATCAACAATAGTGTAAGTTTAAAATAAAGATTGGGTGAGTAAAGGTAAAAACATTAAGCATGTTATACAAATGAGAGCAGAGAAAGAATAGACTCAAAGGCATTAGAGGGGGGAGAAGAGCTTGTAATTCTGAAAACCTATTCTTATCAGAAATAGGTTCAATAGGCAACAGTACATCTATACCAGAAGGTAATAGCCTTCCAAAATCTATAAAAAAGGGAGCAGGGATGGGTGGATGAGGAAGAAAAGGGTGAGGGAAGAAGACAAGAGAGGGATCCCTGGGTGGGTGAAGTTAAGTAATAGTAACCCAATTTATAGAAGAGAATTTAATGAAAGAGTGTGCAGTAATAGAAAAGACATGTATGTGTAGTGTGTGTGTGTGTGTGACTGTATATATGTGTATGCTTATGAATATGTAAATATATCTTTTCATATGCACTGTATATGAAAGTTTGAAAGTGTGTATGAAGTTTGCTTGGGAGTAGTAGGAGGGAAGAAAGGGAGATATGTGTGTATGGGTGTGTGTGTGTGTGTGTGTGTATGCATGTGTATGTATGTATCTACATAAGTAGACATAAATATATCCTTTTTTAGCTATAGCCTACTAGAGGATGGGGGGTATAAAAGAGGAGGAAAATAATTAAGTAAAATATGTGTCAGAGAATAAAAGAACAACAAGGAAATATAGAAAAGACATACTCATGAATATAATTTCTTCAACATATATGTGTGTGTGTGTATATATATATATATGCTTTCTTAAATTGATATTTGTTGTTATATATCCTCCCTGATGTTCTGCTGGGCACATGATAACTTTCTCTTTTCTTTATTTTTGTTTTGTATTGCTTTTGTATTTTTGTTTTCATTTATTTTGTTTCTTCAAATAAAATAAATTTGAAAAAATAAAGTCGATACATTAATTGATTTTGAGATTTTGTATATTTGAATATCATCAATAGCTATTGTTGGATACCTGATTTAAAAAAAAAAAGTATTATTTGTATGTAACATTTGTATTAGCAGCAAAGTTAGGTGTATTTTAAGGAAGGATTGAATAAAAAAATTAGATTTGGGAGTTCCGGGGTAGAGCCAAGATTGCCAGGTTAAGCCAGGAAGCTGCTTGAGCTCTCCCAGTTTCCAATGAAAACCGCATACAAAAAGCCTATGAACAGAGTTTGATGAAATTAAACTCTTCTCCAGCTCGATTAATTGGAAGGATTACAAAAAAGGTCAGCTTCACTAGGGTGAAAAGGGTGCTCAGCCCATCTAAGTGGTATCTAGGAAAGTTAGTGAGAGAGTCTTAATCAGAGTAAATCAGAAATTAATAAATTCAGTCCTGGTTCACTAGTGAAGCAGACCAGTGGGACAGCATTCAGTCCCAGCTTAGAAGACAAATTGCCAGCAAAGCAAGCTGTTTCCTGGAGAAAGCAGGTACCCAATATTATGACCAACACACTTAATACAAGGAGCCCCTGTGCTATAAGATAAGGTTCAAAGCCTCACCAAAAGCTTGGATCAATGTCCCCTATAACCCAGCAGTAGAGATCAACCATAAAAGGCATAAAAGAGGGAAAAGAAGAGAGAGAAGGAAATAAAATGAGTAAAAAACAGAAAAGAATGATAACCACAGAAAGTATGGAAGAGTAAAACAACAACTCACATAAGGACAAAATATCTACAGAGGAAATGCTAATCATAACTGTAATTGTAAATGCCATGACCACTCACACAAAATGGAAGTGAATAGCAGACTAGACAAAAAGCAATATTACTACAATATGTTGTTTACAAGAAACATATTTGAATCAGAGAAATACATACAGAGCAAGAGTAAAAGGATGGAGCAGAATTTATTATGCTTCAGCAAACAAAAAAGTAGTGGTAGCAATTTTGGTCACAAGTAAAAGCAGAAGTAAAAATAAATATAATTAAAAGAGTTAAGAAAGAAAAATACATCTTGTTAAAGGGTACCATAAGCAATGAAATTGTACTAATATGAAAATTGTTTGCACCAAGTTCTAGAGCTTCCAAATTCTTAAATAAGATAAGCCAATTATAGGAAGAAATATATCGCAAAACTATGTTATGGGGGAACTCAACATCACTCTCAGAATTAGAAAGATATAATCACACAAAAAGAAAAAAAAACATTAAAAAGTTTAATAGATTTAAAAAAAACTTAGATATATATCTCTGGAGAAAATTTATTAGGGACAGAAAAGAATACATCTTTTTTTCTCATATGGCACCTATACAAAAACTGATCATATATTAGGAAATAAAAATCTCACAGTAACATTCAGAAAGGCAGAAATAGTAAATGTTTTCTTTTCAGACCATATTGCAAGTAAAATTATTTTCAACAAAGTGTCAAGAAAAGACTAAAAGCTAATGGGAAATTAAATATTCTAATTCTAAAGAATGAATAAGTCAAATGAACAATTATAGAAATAATCTATATTTTCATCCAAGAGAATGTCGGTTATGAGATAGCATGCCAAAACCTATGGGATACAGCCAAAACAATTTTAGGATTAATATATTTCTAAATAGTTTTGTGGGAAAAAGATCTCAATAAATTGGCATGCAGCTAAAAAAAGCTAGAAAAAGAGCAAATCTGAAAAAAATTATTAACTACCAAATTAGAAATTCTGAAACTCAAAGCATATATTAATAAAATTGAAACTAGGAAAACTATTAAATGAATTAATAAAACAAAGAGTGAGTTGTAGGAAAAATACACAATAGAAAAAACTTTTGCTTAATTTGATTAGCAGAAATCAAGAAAGAAAAAGCAAATTAACCAGTATCAATAACGAAAATAAAAAAAAAATAATAAAGCAATAGTTGGAAGCTGTTTTGCCCAACTGTAGGCCAGGAAGTCTGAGAATCTAATTGAAATGGATGAATGTAAAAATATAAATTGCCCAAATTAACAGAAGAGGAAATAAATTATTTAAATAGCCCATTTTAGAAAATGAAATTGAACATGTCATCAAAGACCTCCCTCAAAAAAAATATCCAGAGTGAAATAAATGTACAAATGAATTCTATCAAACATTTAAAGAAAAATTAATTCAAGTACTATGTAAACTATTTGGAAAAATAGCTAAAGAAGGAATCCTGCTAAATTTGATGATACAAATATGGTACCAGTATACAAACCAGGAAAAAACAAAACAAAGAAAGATGGAGACTAATCTTCCTAATGAATATTGATGTAAAAATTTAGATAAAATATTAGCAAAAAAAAAATTACAGCAACTTACCAGCAACATTATGACCAAGTGGGATTTATATCAAGAATGCAGGGTTGGTTCAAAACCAGGAAAACTATTACCATAGTTTACCATATCAATAACAATACTAATAGAACTCATATCTATATCTCAAGAGATAACAGAAAAAGATTTTGACAAAATACAGCACTCAGTCCTATTAAAAACACCAAAGAACATAGCAATAGAGATTTTTTAATGATAAGCAATATTGATCTAAAACTATCAGCAAGCATTATTTAAAATGAGAAACTGGATACATTCACATAACATCAGAGGTGAAACAAGCATGCTCCTTATTATCACTATTATTCAACATCACACAAGAAATCTTGGTTTTAGCAATAAGAAAAGAAAAAAGATACTAAATAAATTAAAATAGGCAATAGTGAGATAAAACTATCACTCTTTGCAGAAGATATGAGCATAATATAGAAAATCCCATAGACTAACCCAAAAACCTACAATGCAAAATTTACCAGTTTTACAAAGTTTCATAATTATAAAATAAACACATAATTCATCATAATTTCTATATATTACTGACAAAGGGTAGCAGTAGGAGAAAGAAAAATCAATTTAAAATAACTGTAGATAAGATAAAATATATAGGTGTCTACCTACCAAGATAAATCCAGAAAACATACGAATACATTTATATCATATTCTTCATACAAATAATGTCAAATATAAATTATTGGAACATATCAATTGCTCATAGCCAGGTTGAGTGAATATTATAAAAATGACAATTCTACCTAAATTGGTCTACTTATTCAGTAACATACCAGTCAAACTGCCAAACATTGTTTTATGGAGCTAGAAAATGTAATAACAAAATTCATCTGGAAGGACAAATGTTCATGAATATAAAAAAAAATTAATGAAACATACCTAAAACTTTTTTATAAAGCAGCAATAATTAGCACCATTTGGTACTAACCAATAAACAGAATGGAGAAGCTGCAATTGTTCAGTAATGAAGAGAATTAGCTACACCAAGAGAGAGAACTATGGGAAATGAGTGTGGACCACAACATAGCATTTCCATTCTTCTGTTATTGTTTGCTTGCAATTTTGATTTCCTTCTCAGATTTTTTTTACTTTCTTTCAAGATGCAATTTTTCTTGTGCAGCAAGATACATGTATAAATATGTATACATGAATTGTATTTAACATATACTTTAACATATTTAACATGTATTGGATTACCTGCCATCTAGTAGAGAGGTGGGGGAAAGGAGGAAAAAAGTTGGAACAGAAGGTTTTGCAAGGGGCATGTTGAAAAATTACCCATGCATGTGTTTGTGTAAATAAAAAGCTATAATAAATAAATAAATAAATAAATAAATAAAGACAGAATGGAGGATCAACAGAATAGGTTAGATGTACATGAGACAATAATCAATGACTATAGTAATCTAGTATTTGATAAGCCTCAAACTCCAGCTTCTGGGATCAGAACTCAAAATTTCACCAAAAAATGCTGGAAAAACTAGAATATAATATATAAGAAACTCAACTTAGACCTCCAGCTCACACTCTATATCAAAATAAGTACATGATTTGGATGTAAAGGGTAATATCATCAGCACATTAGGAGAGCAAGGAATAGTTTACATATCAGATCTTTGGAGAATAGAGGAATTTATGAACAAAGAAGAACTAGAAAACAATATGATACGCAAAGTGGACAACTTTTATTATATTAAATTAAATGTTTTACACATACACTACCAATAGAAACCATATGAAAAGGAAAATACAAAACTGAGAAAAAAATCTTTACAGCCAGTATTTCTGATAAATATCTCATTTGCAAAATATATAAAGATTTGTGTCAGATTTTTAAGAAAAAAAGAGATTACTCAATTGACAAAAGATCAAAGTATATGAAGAGACAATTTTCAGATGATGAAATTAAGGCCATTTGTAGTCATATGAAAATATGTATGGTAAGTGTGAGTCTATGCCTAATTTCTGCCATACTAATTTCCAGTTTTCTGAGCAGTTTTTGTCAAATAATGAATTCTTACCCCAAAAGTTGGAATCTTTGAGTTTGTCAAATACTAGATTGCTAATAGTTATTGAGTATTTTGTCTTGTGAATCTAATTCCACTGATCAACTAATCTATTTCTTCGCCAATACCAAATGGCTTTGGTAGCTGCTGCTTTATAATATAGTTTTAGATAAGATATAGCTAGGCCACCTTCATTTGATTTTTTTTTTTCATTAATTCCCTTGAAATTCTCGACCTCTTGTTTTTCCATGTGAATATTGTTGTTATTTTTTCTAGGTCATTAAAATAGTTTCTTGGGTGTGGCGGAGCCAAGATGGAGGAGAAACTAGAAGGAACTTTCTAAGCTCTCTAATTCCCTTTCTACCACATATTTAATTCAGCCTCAAAAACAGTGCGCAACTGGTAAAACCCACAAAGATTGGAAATACAAAAACTAACCAGCAGAAGAGAATCTGGAATATCTCCAGAAAAGGTTTGACCTGAGGTGGTGGGAGCAGACCAGAACAGGGCAGAGATAGAAATGGGAGCAGGGCGGCCTCTGCAGTTGGAAGGTTTACACCTTACAGAGCTCTCTGCTGTAGCCTGACTGATTTGCTTTGGTGGCAGAGCAGTGGAGCAGCAGAGAAGTTGGAGCCTGGGGGAGTGGGTACGCTGAGGGACGCCAAAGCCCAAGAGGCTCTGGCTATGCCCACCCAGGACTGGAAGTGACCTAGCGCAGACCATAACACAGCTCTTCCCGGCATTCGGCAGCGAGGGGCTCATGGTGGGGGACAGTCACACATAGCAGGGGCACAATCCAGGGCAGCCTTTCATCTGTATAGTGAGGGGCTGGCTAGATATAGTGGAATTTCCCCAGCCCAACTGTGCTCCCCCAGGCAGGGACACTTCCAGTACTGTGAAGAACAGGACAATCACAAATACTCAAAGTGAGCATTTGTGGGGGGGCAGTGTTAGATACCTTTGTTCCTTAACCACTAGCCCCAAGGCGGTCACTAATGCTCACAGTGGGACTCCTAGCAGGGCACTTACACAGCCAGCCACTAATACCAAGGTATAATCACTTCCCTGTGGAGATCTTCCCAGAGCCCTCCCCCAGCTTGGCCATTCCTTGTAGCCCATTGAGAGGGCAAATACTACCCATAAATCCATCCTTGCTCTGCAGAGGAAGCTGGTAATCTCCTTGCCCTGAAGGAAGACCCTAAAGCTTAAAAAAAATGAGCAAAAAAATGAAGAAAATGATTGAAAGCTTCTATGCAGAAAAAGAGCTTGTTTCCAAACCTGAAGAGGCTAATAGCAGACAGCCTCCAAACAATTTCCCAAATAATGCTCTCATAAAAGAAACTACTAAAAAATCTGAAGAGAGAATTAGAAGAAAAATGGGGAAAGGAAAGTGAAGCTATGTTAAAGAATAACAATGTCCTGAAATGTGAATTGGAAAAGGTAAATAATTCACAAGAAGTACAGGGAAACAGAATTAAGGAGTTGGAAAAGGTAAAGAAATCACAGGAAAGTAGGATGTGTGAATTGGAAATGATAAAGAATTCCCAAGAAAGTAGGATTTGTGAATTGGAAAAAGAAAATAACTCACTAAAAAACAAATTTAGTGAAATGGAAAAAAAAAATCCATGGAGCAAAACAACTCATTTAAAAACTCAATTGGACATATATAAAAAGAAGTTAAAAAAGCTATTGAAGAAAATAACTCATTAAAAATCAGAACTGAACAAATAGAAATGAAAGATTCACTGAGACACCAAGAATCAGTCAAGCAAAGCCAAAAAAATGAAAATATGCAGAAAAATGTCAGCTATCTACTTGGCAAAACAACAGACCTGGAAAATAGTTGTATGAGAGACAATATGAGGATTATTGGACTTCCCGAGAATTATGATGAACAAAAGAGCCTAGATACTATTTTACAGGATCATCAAAGAGAAGTGCCCAGAGATAATAGAACAGAAGGTAAAATAGACATTGAAAGAATTCATCAAACACCTTCTGAAAAGAAACCCTAAAAAAAAAAAAAAAAAGTCCACGGAACAGACTTGTTCCTCAAGTTGAGGACCAGATCATATCCCCCTTTCTAGATTCATGTGGACATAGTCTGTTTTTAGTTTCCTCAGAGTTTAAAGTCTGCTCTCTATCCCTACAGAAGCTATCAATGGTTAGAGTCCTTTTTAATTTTTTGCTCATTTTGTCAAAGAAGAATCAAAGAAAACAAACTTACAAGAAAAACAAATGCAGTCTCCTTTTTTGGGGGGTGAGGGGCTGGATGGTGTTACCGGGCTTCCTCTACAGACTGGGGGGCGGGAGACAGCAGCAAGGCACTAGCAGATCACCAATGGCTGTGCTGCACTCTGAGACTCTGAGTTTCTAAGTACCTACTGAGACACTCTGGTTGGGGGTGGCCAGTTCCCTAGGGACCCTAGCTTTTCGGGGTTATAATCTTTACCTCCTGTGTTTACAACTTCTCTGCTGTTCCTGGCTTGTTGCCAAGACAAAATATCAACACTGTGGTAAAGTTCTTTCCACAGAAACATCAGAGATCACACCCCTCCCCTGGCTGGTCTGCTCAGTGTGAGCTGCCTGCCATGCTGTTGCTGCCTGCTTTCAGTCTGTGCCCAATCTGGCCATCCCCACCCCTGAGCAAAAACAGACCTTTTCTGGTGAATTTCAAGGATGTCTTCTGTTGGTAATTATTTGTGGTTTTTTTTTTTCCCCAATCAAACACTAATTCCGAGGCTTGTCATGAAATAAATTATGAGAATGAAGACAGAGATTAAGTAGGTGTGTCCTTTTAACCATTTTAGATAGAAATTTCAAGTTTATTAAATAAAAGTTAATGAACATTCATTAACTCCCCCTCATAACCAAGAATCATAATTTCCCACCTTGAAAAGATTTACTAATACTACTGATCCATTAACACCATTTCTCTTCTTCTTTTTCCATTTAACCTCCTACCAAATAAATAGCTACATTCATTGCATTCACTTGTTTTCAAATTATCCTTAACCCTTTCTAGTATAACTTTCAATTTTAACACTAAACTGAAAAATGTTGTCTCTAATGTTAACAATGATTTTATTGCCAATAAATTAATTGTCTTTCATGATTTTCATCTTTTTTGGTATCATTACAAATATTTGATTTTTCATAGGTTTTACAAAATCCTTATGATCAAGTAGATATGTTTTCCTCAAAATCCATGTATTTCCAAACTTCCTACTAATTTTTGAGAGAAGCACCATCCTTTCAGTCACATAAGTTCCAAATATTAGTCTTGATTTCTTGATCAAGATGATTTCTTGAATCAGTAAACTGCCCAGCTCTCACACACCCAATTAGTAAACTTTATACTTTATAACCAACTAAGTAGAAATTATGAGGTTCAAGGAAATTTTACTCTCAGTGAAAAGTGCCCAAAATGTCAGGCACAATCTCATAAATGACAAAAAAAAAAAAAAAAAAAAAAAAAAAATTTTTTAAGTCTATGCATCAGCAAAGTCAGTGTCAGTGCAGTGAACCAGACTAGTTGGACAAGATTTGTGTTATATGTATCCTGGTTTTGTCTAAAGATACTAGAATAGAGAGCTTTCCTAAGAAATTCCAAGGCTTATCAAAAAGTTTCTGAGCATAGATTTTATAAGGCTCTCAACAGTAGTCTCTCAGAGTAGCTACCAGACCATGGATCATTGAGGTCCTAGAGTACTAAAATTTTTGAAAGCCCAAGCACAGGGTCTCTGAGGTTACTGAAATCTCATAACAGAATATGTACCAGTCTCAACTTCAAAAGGCTCTCTTGAAAGAGTTAAAAAATATATTATGGCAGAAACTAGGCATTGACCCACACTTAACACCACACAACGAGATAAGATCAAAATGGGTCATGCTCTAGACAAAAAGAATGAGAATATAAATAAATTAGGAGAACATAGGATAGTTTATGTTTCAGACCTGTGGAGGAAGAAATAATTTGTGACCAAAGAAGAACTAGAGATCATTATTGATCACAAAATAGAATATTTTGATTATATCAAATTGAAAAGATTTTGTACAAACCAAACTAATGCAGACAGGATTAGAAGGGAAACAATAAATTGGGAAAACATTTTTACAGTCAAAGGTTCTGATAAAGGCCTCATTTCCAAAATATATAGAGGATTGACTCTAATTTATAAGAAATCAAGACATTCTCCAATTGATAAATGGTCAAAGGATATGTACAAACAGTTCTTAGATGAAGAAATTGAAACTATTTCTAGCCCTATGAGAAGATGCTCCAAGTCATTATTAATCAAAGAAATGCAAATTAAGACAACTCTGAGATACCACTACAAACCTGTCAGATTGGCTAGAATGGCAGGCAAAGATAATGCAGAATGTTGGAGAGAATGTGGGAAAACTGAGACACTGATATTGAATTGTGAATAAATCCAGCCATTCTGGAGAATGGTTTGAAACTATGCTTAAAAACTGTGCATACCCTTTGATCCAGCAGTCTTATAACTGGGCTTCTATCCTGAAGAGATTTTAAAGAAGGGAAAGGGACCCATATGTGCAAGAATGTTTGTGGCAGCCCTCTTTGTGGTGACCAGAAACTGGAAACTTAGTGGATGCCCATCAATTGGAGAATGACTGAATAAATTGTGGCATATGAATATTATGGAATATTATTGTTGTGTAAGAAATGACAAGCAGGATGATTTCAGAAAGGCCTGGAGAGACTTACATGAACTGATGCTGAGTGAAATGAGCAGGACCAGGAGATCGTTGTATACTTCAACAACAATACTATATGAT
The DNA here is from genome assembly GCF_048593235.1 of Sminthopsis crassicaudata. Classification (NCBI taxonomy): domain Eukaryota; kingdom Metazoa; phylum Chordata; class Mammalia; order Dasyuromorphia; family Dasyuridae; genus Sminthopsis; species Sminthopsis crassicaudata. Next base: position 100,831,763 of record NC_133619.1, read on the forward strand.
GATCAATTCTGATGGACGTGGCCATTTTCAACAATGAGATGAACCAAATCAGTTTCAATAGAGCAGTAATGAATTGAATCTGGTACACCCAGCGAAAGGACTCTGAGAAATGAGTGTGAATCACTACATAAGAATTCCCAATCCCTGTATTTTTGTCCATCTAAATTTTTGATTTCCTTCACAGGTTAATTGTTCATTATTTCAAAGTTTGATTCTTCTTGTGCAGCAAAATAACTGTATGGACATGTATACATGTGTACATATATTGTATTTAACATATACTTTAATATATTTAACATGTGTAGATCTACCTGCCATCTGAGGGAGGGTTGGGGAGAAGGAGGAGAAAAATTTGAATAAAAGGTTTTGCAATTATCAATGCTGAAAATTTCCCATGTTTATATCTTGTAAATAAAAAAGGTATGATCAAAAAGAATATATATATATATATATATACATATATATATATATATATATATACATATGTATATATATATATATATATATATATGTGTGTGTGTATATATATCTACCACAAAGTTGTAATTTGAAAACTAAAACTAGAGAGATGAATAAATCAAAGAAAATACAAATAAGCATAAACTTATTATAAATGTAGATATTCTCAATTTATGTATCAATATATGAAAAATTTAAAATAGCAATAGAAAGTAAAGTGTTAGCTCATCAGTAAGAAGCCAGACTGATATATATTCATGGACCAAACTCAAGGCACTATGAAATGCCTTCTAGAATTATTGCTCTGTAAGAAATGACCAACAGGATGGTTTCAGAAAGGCCTGGAGAGACTTACATGAACTGATGCTGAGTGAAATGAGAAGGACCAGAAAATCATTGTATACTTCAACAACAATACTATATGATGATCAACTCTGATTGATGTGGCCATTTTCAAGAATGAGATGAACCAAATTAGTTCCAATAGAGCAGTAATGAACTGAATTAGCTACACCCAGCATAAGAACTCTAGGAGATGATTATGAACCATTACATAGAATTTCCAATCGCTCTCATTTTGTCCACCTGCATTTTGGATTTCCTTCACAGGCTAATTGTACACTATTTCAAAGTCTGATTCTTTTTGTACAGCAAAACAACTGTTTGCTCATGTATTGTATTTAATTTATACTCTAACATATTTGACATGTATTGGTCAACCTGCCATCTGGTGGGGTGGGGGAAGGAGGGGAAAAATTAGAACAAAAGATTTGACATCTGTCAATGTTGTAAAATTATGTATGCATATATCTGGCAAATAAAAATTATTAAAAAAAAGAAATGCCTTCTAGTTTCTAATATTTGTAAAGGACTATTATTCTTTAAAGTCTCAATCAATAGATATCAGTATATATACATGATATATACATAGTATACCACAGCAATATTGTTGTAAGAACAACTTTGAATCAATTAATTATTTTAAGTATTATAACTATCCCAATTAGCTATAAAGAATATATGAAAGAAGACATCAAAAGAAAGAAGAAATAAATAGAAGTATGCAGAGAATGATTTTCATATACATGTATATATATATATATATATATATATATATATATATGTGTGTGTGTGTGTATGTGTATATATATGTGTGTGTGTGTGTGTGTGTGTGTGTGTGTGTGTGTGTGTATGTATATATATTTGTATCTAGCTATCTCTGGAAGGGGTGGGGAGAAGTCCCTTTTGTAAACCTTTCATATATTACCCAGGAATATATTATCTGTTTTCATTGGTGTCAATGTGCCATCAGTTATTTTCTTTGGTGCTCCTCAAAAAGAAGTCACCAACTATGAAAGGGTCCTCCCTCTTTTATCTGATTCTTGCCATATGATACTCTTGATAAAACTTATGGGCATTTTTGACCTTCCTTCAAAGAGACTTGCTTTGCTCTAATAAAATGGTTTTTCTCTTCTTCAGAAAAAAAAAAAAAAAAACACCAATTTCTTTGTACCTTTAAAAAAAAGTCACTAAATGTACATATTCCTTCTACTTCTCTTGCTTCTCTGTATGAGTATTTCAATTTTCACTTCCATGATACAGACTTCCTTTTGCCATTTTGCATTCATTTACTGTTTCTTTTATAAGAAAAAACACACTGTAATTAAAAAGTAGACATTTTGATTATGCAAATATACTCCTTGACCACTTTCACCTACTTTCTAGCAGGAAGAACACTCTGTACATTGAACATAATCACTTGTGCATGCCAGAAATATAATTACATCCTTAATTTTTGAATTTTTGCATCTTGTCTCTTCAAGTTTATCTTTCTCAAAATTATCTCTTTTCCTTCTTTTGAAAGTAATACCTCCAAAATCACTTTTTATAATCTGTCTTTTTTATTCAAAATAATATTTTTCTTCTCTATCACATTCTATCATCTCTTTCAGAATCCAAAAAAAAATTATTCTCACTTTTATTATAGATATCTGCAGAATCCATTACTCATTATATGAAAGTTATATATTTGCAACCATGTTTTATTTTTTTGTGTAGAACAGTTGCTCTTTAATCTTTATTTTCTTGTGTGCCATTGTTATTTACTCATAAGCTCAAATAATGTGATTCCACTATCAATCAAATAAATTGCTTGATATAGAAATCATTACATGTGTTTTTTTTTTCTCTATATTTTCCTCATTACTCATCCTTTGTTCATTCTTAAATATCTCATGAGACTATCAATTTCCTTGGGCCAAATGTTCTTTGTATATTTTTCTCTTTCTTCCAATTACTGCTGTTTTATTGTTTATATCCTTCCACTATTTTTTAAAATAAGCTTTTACAAATGCCTTTATGTTATAAATCTGAATTATCATTGGCTTCTTTTTTTAATCATATATTAAGATTATATTTATTTGCTGAATAAGTTTCTGACCTTTTTAAATTCCCTTTTATTGTCTGGTTTACTTGCATCCAAATTTCTTATGATATTAATTTGAATTGATATCTGATATTTCAATAATTTCTCATTGATATTAATAACTTGTTTAAATTACTTTTTAGAAAGTTTTTCTATTTTTATTCTTTCTCTTAATGTAGCTTTGTTTTTAAATCTTGTTCGAATGAGAGACTTGTATTATTCTTTAATCACTACTCAATTATTCCTTTAAAAAATAGAGAATACTTTTTTTTCCTTATGATGTTATATGGGACTTTCTATAGTATCTATATCTAATGCCTTTATGTGTGCATTACAGATTGGTAATAACTTCTAAATAGCCTTCATATTTTAACTTCTCCAATTTTTTAGACCTAAACAACGTTTTCCTTTTAGGAGGCATTGAAAAATATCTTGTTGAATTGAAATGATAATAATTCATCAAATAATGAAAGAAGGGAGAAGAGCAAGCTTGTCTGTTCATTTTGGAATATCTATATTCCAATTTTGTTTTGAAAAGTTGTTCTACAATTGTTTTCCTGTCTTGATTGGAAATGAATTAAGTATGTATAAATAAAAAATAGTATCAAATAAGAAAGTTTTTAAAATACTCTTAATAATAATAATAATATTAAAGGTCTTCTCGCTCATAGTGATAAGAATAAATGAATCAAATGTAAATATTGTTCATATTTCATTTTTGTAATATTTTTATTGATTACAAGTAGCAAAAAAAGATCTTAGGAAATATATTGAATGAATATGAATATGAATATAGAGACATGACAGGAATAGAAATGCAGATATTCAGAAATGTTAGAGACACTCTCTCAGGAATTCCTAAATGGAATTGGCAAGCACCATGCATGAATTGTTTGTGTTCTGAGAAGTGACTGAAATACTTATGATGTTTTACTGAATGCTGTGATATAAATACTATGATAAGTAAATCAGCACTATGTATACGCTAAGGGTATGGACAGTCAAAGCAGTAAATTTGAACTGGACAAGAAAATTCTTAATAGAACACATTAAGTTAAGCAAAGATTTGTTTTTTATTCGGTGAATGTGGAGAATGAAATAATTCTATTTAGCAAGAAGAAATTATATTAATATTATTAAATTTCTTTCCCTCCTATTCTTTATCATTATGCTTTTTATCATTCTTTATATTTGAATCATATTTATAGAATATTGCAACATTTTTTGCCTTCTGCTAATAGGAAAATAAACAGAGTAATAAGAATAATATAGATTGTAATATTATCACATATGAGGGGAAAATGTATTTAAAATATATTATTTGAGTATAATATATCTTGGGTACAAGGAACATTCTGTCTCCAACCTGGCAAATAGAACATCTGATTATGACTTCATGTAGTTATTTTTTAGTCAGGAATGATATTTCTAATCTTGTGCAACAGCTGCTTAGCCTGACCTTTTCATGAAAGTAGACAGATCTATCCAAACTGTACAAGGTGCCTTTTTCAAGCTAACATATTTAGGAAATGAATTTATATTGATGATAGTGACATTATATTGGCAGATTAGACTTGGAAAAAAAGAATGTCAATATAACTAATTTTTGTACCTTCATCAGATTGGATACAGGTAGAAGTAAAATTACAACTAAATAATGCAAAGACATACAAATCCTGATTGCAGTTTTATTAACCTGTTAAATATTTGAACTTGTATTTTTATCATTTGAAAGATATGTTAATAAGTGAAAAATATAAGATTACTACTGTATAAAAATCAGGATTTTCAAGATAAACACATCTTTTCACAAACATGCTCTTTCTACTATATAAAATATCTGAAACTAGAAGAATTTGTGCCATAATCATTCAGATTATGGCCTGCGTAAAACAACATAAGTAAAAATATATTCTTATTCCCTATTTGTAATGATTTAAATTGATGATAGCATTTTCCTCTAAAATATCATTTTCTCTCAACTTTTTAGGAGATTGACTTTATAACAAAAAAAGAACAAACATCAGCCCCATTCTAGTGTGAAGCAGTTTAAAAAGTACTGGAGTTGGATTCTGAAAACCTTGAGTTCAAGTACAACTCTGGAAGTTTATTTGTAATTTGAGCATGAAAACATTTACCAACTTTTATGTGCCTATTTTTTATTTGATAAATCATGGTATTTATAACTGATGACTTTTTAAATATTTTTCACTTCAAAATAAATGATTTAATGACTTCGTGTTTATTGGTATTGTCCTCTACTATGAAGACAAGCATCTATTTCACTATCTGTTATCTGAAATAATAGTGATTATTGAATGTAAATCAAGTAAAAATTGCATTTTTAAATTTTTAATCTATATTATTTTAAATAAAGTAAATGGTTTTATCTATAATATTTTGTTTGATTATGCATATAAAAGTTCATGAAGAATACTGGAAAGCTGAAAATTTCTAGAGTATGAGTTGAAATAAAGTACCTGCATTGCTTAACCTTAGAAAGAAACTCAAGATTATGGTTCACATACCATGATCCATATATTTAAATTTCTATCATGTGAAGGTAGAACTAAAATTATTCTGTTTGATAAAAGAGGGCAAAACTAGGAACAATAAATGGAGAGTTAAAATAAGCAAATTTAGATCTGATATCAGGAAATCTTTCTAAAAAATATAGATAACAATTATGGAATGTACTTTCTCAAAAATTAATCTTTGCCTAGGAATTATTCTTCTTAAGTCTGAGTTAGTACTGTCATAGAATTTTTCCTTCTTGCCATGGGATTAAGACAAATTCAAATAGTAGCATGATTTTTTCCTCTTCTTTCATTTTCCTTTCTTCCTTCCTGCTTTTCTGTCTTCCTTCCCTTCTTACTTTTGAATTGCTAATAGCACTATAGTAATAGAGAAGCAGATAAGAAAATAAGTTCTTTTCCATTTTATTTTTTCTCTCTATCTTATCTTTTACACTTAAAAGTTATACAGACATAATATTATGGACATAATAGACACATAAAACCATAGATTAATATTAAATATTTCTTAATATGGAAACTAATAATATATTTTAATAAAAGAATAAAATACTTAAAAATACAAAGTATATACAGCAATATTGAAAGAAGATCAAATACATTTTGAGGAAATATGTCACTGTTTTTCAAAGTACTTCATAATAATTACAAGCATGGAAGAAATAATTTTGTATTTGGAAAAAAGAATAGAAAAAGACTAGGAAACAAAACAGAGTTTAAAGAACCATACAGAACAGAAAATATTTCCCTTTTGTTGCTTCTATGAAAGACTCTGTAGTAAAAAGGTAAATGTAAGGAAATAGGAAAGATATATATATATATATATATATATATATATATATATATATATATATATATATATATATATATATATTTTAAGATAAAGAAGAGAAAATTATCACCAAGCTGAACTATAGTTATGGAATCAATAATAAGTGCTGAGTTTTGTTTTTATTTTCCTTAAAAGTTCCTCTCATCCATGACTTGATCTTGAATTTGCTTTGGGGTTCAGTTTTAAACTCCCTAAATTGGTGCTATAGTATGAATTTAGACAATACCTACCATGTTAAAAACTATGTAGATTGCATAAATTATGTACAACAGATAGCTGATATTGCCATTATTTATTCAGTGTTCCATTTCTTACTTTTTGCCTGTAAGATGATTCGTTAACCTATGAATTTGCACCAAACTTTGTGAAATGAAATTTAAAACACTTTCAACCTTTATTTTTGGAGCAGTGATATCAAAATCAAGTAGATATGAGTGTAGCTAAATCATATATAAGGATCTCTGCATTCACATATTGATTTAGAAGACCATGGGTTAATATTACATATTTCTTAATATAGTCTTATTTATCTTATTAAATATTAAACAATCAAGTTATATTTTGATCTCTTTTTCATATTTGGGAATATTATAAACCACATGTATTCCATAAAATCTTTGTTTAATACTTATGATCTAGATAAATTTCTGGACCAAGAGCATGAGCATGGTAGATACATTGTGATCAGTAAGTGGATATGGATAGGGCTTTGAACTTAAAGACAAGAAACAATTCCGTTCAAAACCTGTGTCAAATACTTCCAACATGTATGACATTGGGATAAGTTGCCTAATGTGTCCAGGAGGCAATTTCTCCCATGTCCCTGCAAAAAGAGGGAATTGACTTTAATGACACTTGAATTTCTGTCCATAGTTTTATATACAATAATATTACTTGGTCATTCTTCCACTTTCAATCTCTCTCCAAACTAATAAATAAGTTTGTGGAGAAGTGAATGAATAAATGAATAAATTTGACAAATATCTATTAAAAGACATGGTAATATGAAAGATACAAATATTAGGCATTAGGGATATTAAAATAGAATATGATATAGACTGCTCTCAAAGAACATATAATCTTACAGAAGGAAAAATTAAACTTTTCTTTAAAATTCTACATTTCTTCTATTTATTACATTTGAGTTTAAGCAACTGTTCTTCAATGAATTTAGCATTTTGACAGAAACAATGGGAATTTCAGAAATGCTTATTGAGACATTGATTCACACAAAATATAAGATTTAATGACTTCAATTTAAATAAAACATTTATTAAATATATATATATAATATATATATATATATATATATATATATATATATAACATATATATATATATATATATATATATAGAGAGAGAGAGAGAGAGAGAGAGAGAGAGAGAGAGAGAGAGAGAGAGAGAGACAGAGACAGAGACAGAGACAGAGACACAGAGTGAGGTAGAAAGAGAGTACAATAATATTAATATTTGGGAAGAAGAACCTCAGGAAAAATTTTAAGAGACTATACTTGTGTTAAATATTTAGTGGAATTAGTGACTTTGAAAGACTGATCTAGGGAACAGCATCCCTGGCAATGAGAATATTCTCTGTAAAACTGAGAATTTCCAAATCAATTGGTTTAGCTGTGCCTTGCAGATATACTTATATTAAAAGAGTGAATTCCTTCTCATCTATATTTTCAGCTTAAGAGAAAAGTGATTTTTCTTTAATGATTATTAGACATGTCTAATATCTAAAAGAAAATATAGGAATGTATTTCATGAAAAATATGAATTCTTTTAAATTTAATTTTGTGATTTTCTTGGCAATTCCTGTTATCAAACTATGCAAAAATGAGGTTTGTTTAAGACTTTTCTCCTTCCTTTGTATAAACTTAAACAATGCCAGAAATGATATAAATCATTAACCCAATAAAATATTTTACTACTTTTTGTAGCAAGTAATGAATGTTATGTCTTTCTGTTTTGAATGAGTTTGCGTGCCTGAAGGAAATGAAAAATACATCATCTTTTCAAGTGTCTACTTGATCCTGTCTTCTAGACTAATTTCAAGGATTTTTTTTTTTGGGGGGGGGAAATTAAGTAAATAAAGCAATGGCTCTTCATGCACGATTTACTAGCATAGCAAAAAACAGTTTCAGTTAATTTCTCCTCCATTGGAAAGCTTTTTTTTTGCTTGAATGATTTGTAATTATAATGAGCAAACTATTATAGAAAGTAAAGGCTTTATTAAAGCATTGTATGTATTAAGTACAGCTTCATTTCTGCAACTCTTTCCATGTAATTTTGTAATCCAAATAGGGTATCCAGGGCTCAGGAAATGCAATTTGTTGTGCCATTTACAGCTGTAACTCAATTTCTTTTATACATTTTCTTTTTAGAACTACACAAAGAGATCTGCCCCAATCAAATTTGTAGTAATAGTAGGAATCTTTGTGGTTGTTGTTGTCATTGTTATAGTCGCCATCACCATCACCATCACCATCACCATCATCATCATCATCATCATCATCACCATCATCATAGTAATGACAAACACAACTCACATCTATATATCTATTTAAGGTTCAGCAAACATTTTTATCAAAAACCCATAAGCAAACAGTATAAAACATCCTCATCATTTAATATGCGATGAAACCATTTTGTAATAATTAAGTCTTTTATGTAAGAACACAAAATTAATATATTATGAAAGTAGGAAAGATAACTCTCTTTTCCCTCCACACCCATTGTTTCTCTTTTTAACTACAGAAATGAATGCACTAAAATATCATCAAAGAATTCATGCTGCTCTCTAAAAACCTAAATATGATACACTGTATAGAATATAGTTTCATATGTGTTAGCTTTGTTACTGTTTTATACTTTTAAAAATAAGAAAAGGTTTTAATAGCTATACATAGTGAATCACAAATCAAATATTATTAATTTTCACTGTTAAAAGTTTCATAAAATGGATGGTGGAGAAGGTATACATGGCTTTCTAGGTTTCTCTCATATCCTCATGACCAATTATTAAATTCAGCCTCAAAAATAACGCTTGACTGGTAAAATTCATGAAGATTAGAAGTACAATAATTTACCAGCCAAAAATAATCTGGAAGACTTCCAGAGCAGGTTTGTCCTGAGGGGCCTGAGCAGATCAGCAGAAGCAGGGAAGTAGGAGAGGCTAGCATCCACAGCAGACCAAAGACAGAGGTGACCTTTGTGGCTAGAAAAAGTTATAGAGAAGACTCTGCCATACGTTAACTGCTCTGCCTTGATTACAAAGCACTAGACCAGCAGAGAAATTAAAGCCAAAGGTAGAGGATACTCTAAATACGCCAGAACTTAGCAAGATCTGGCTATACTCACCCAAAACCAGAAGTGGCTCGGCACAGACCACAGCTGAGCAGCAGCAATCTGCAGCATGGGGCTCAAGCGGGCAGTCACTAAACTGCATGGCAAGGAGGCACAGCCCGGGGCAGCCTCTAATCAGCACAGTTGGGGGCTCAGCCTGGGGCAATAGAATTTCCCCAACTTGCCTATGCTTCCCTGGGCAGAGCCACTTCCTGTGCTGATATGGGACTATTCCCTAGGCAACTGTTAATACCCACAGCTGCACAGCAATATTAGACTAGTGACATTTTTGCTGCTCAGCCTCTAGCCCCAGGGTAGTTGCTAATCTGAACAGCAGGGTTCTTCACTGGGCACTTACTCAGGCTAGTGCAGGAAAAGAGGAGATAAAGAGGGAAACTACATCTCAGGAAGAGGAAAAGGAAACCTATCATATCTGAGGGAATTTAGAGAGTGGGAGGAACATTGTGTGAATCTTAATTTCATCATAGTTGGCTCAAAGAGAAAATAATTGACACATTTGTTTTACAGAGAATAATCTCTCAACTCATTAAAAAGTGGGAGAGTGGAAAGACATTCAGTGCTCTTGGATAGGCCTAGCAAATATAATTAAGATGACAATACTCCCCAAACTAATCTATTTATTTAGTGCTAAACCAATCAGACTCCCAAGAAACTATTTTAATGACCTAGAAAAAATAACAACAGAATTCATATGGAACAACAAAAGGTCAAGAATTTCAAGGAAAGTAATAAAAAAAAAATAAATGAAGGTGGTCTACCTGTACCTGATCTAGAACTCTATTATAAAGCAACAGTCACCAAAAATATTTGGTATTGGCTAAGAAATAGACTAGTTGATTAGTGGCATAGGTTAGGTTCACAGGGCAAGATAATGAATACAAATAGCAATCTAGTGTTTGAGAAACCCAAAGATCCCAACTTTTGGGATAAGAATTCATCATTTGACAAAAACTGCTGGGAAAACTGGAAATTAGTATGGCAGAAACTAAGCATGGATCCACATTTAACACCACATACTAAGATAAGATCAAAATGAGTCCAAGACTTAGGCATAAAGAATGAAATCATAAATAAATTCGAGGAACATGGGATGGTTTACCTCCCAGACTTGTGGAGGAAGAAGGAGTTTGTGTCCAAGGGAGAACTAGAGACCATTATTGATCACAAAATAGAAAATTTTGATTACACCAAATTAAAAAGTTTCTGCACAAACAAAACTAATGCAAACAAGATTAGAAGGGAAGTGACAAATTGGGAAAACATTTTTACAGTTAAAGGTTCTGATAAAGGCCTCATCTCCAAAATATGTAGAGAATTGACTTTAATTTATAAGAAATCAAGCCATTCTCCAGTTGATAAATGGTCAAAGGATATGAACAGGAAATTTTCAGATGATGAAATTAAAACTATTTCCACTCATAACAAAGAGTACAAGGGATAACGTTGTAAAAAAAAAATTACCTATGCATATGTACTGTCAAAGAAAATGTTATAATTATAAAAAATAATAAAAATAAATTAAAAAAATTTTAAAAATTAAAAATTGGAGAGGAAAAAGGAAAAGGAAAGAATAATAATACTGGAAAAATTAGGTATGATAGATCTTTGGAGAAAACTGACTGGTGACAGAAGGAGTATACTTCTTCTTAGCAATTCATGGAATCTATACAAAAATTAAGTCATAAAGATCTCAAAATCAAATGCAGGACTAATCAATAACTTTAATAATCTAGTGTTTGAAATACCCAAGGACCCCAGATTTTGGGATATGAACTCAATGTTTGCCAAAATTTTCTTGGAAAATTGGAAATTAATATGGCAGAAACTAGGCATTGATCCGTACACCAAAAATCAGGTCAAAATGGGTTCATTACCTAGGCATAAAGAATGAGATCATGAATAAATTAGAGGAACATAGGATAGTTTACTTCTAAGACTTGTGGAAAAGGAATGAATTTATGTCCAAAGAAGAATTAGAGATAATTATTGATCACAAAGTAAAAAACTTTGATTATAAAATTGAAAAATTTTTGTACAAACAAAATTAATGCAGATAAGATTAGTAGGGAAACAATAAGCTGGGAAAACATGTTTATGGTCAAAGTTTCTGATAAAAGCCTCATTTCAAAAATATATAGAGAATTGACTCTAATTTATAAGAAATCAAGCCATTCTCCAATTGATAAATGATCAAAGGATATGAACAGACAATTCTCACATGAGGAAATTGAAACTAATTTTAGACACATGAAAAGATGCTCCAAGTAATTATTAATCAGAGAAATGCAAATGAAGACAACTCTGAGATACCACTACAAACCTGTCAGATTGGCTAGAATGGCAGGGAAAGATAAAAAGCAATGTTGGAGGGGATATGGGAAAACAGGGACACTGTTACATTGTTGTTGGAATTGTGAATACACCCAATCATTTTGGAAAGCAATTTGGAACTATGCTCAAAAAGTTGTCAAACTGTGCATACCCTTTAACCCAGCAGTGTTACTACTGGGCTAATATCTCAAACAGATCTTAAAGAAGGGAAAGGGACCTATATGTGCAAGAATGTTTGTGGCAGCCCTCTTTGTAGTGGCCAGAAACTGGAAACTATGTGGATTCCCATCACTTGGAGAATGGCTGAATAAATTGTGTTATATGAATATTATAGAATATTATTGTTCTGTAAGAAATTACCAACAGGAAGTTAGATGCTATACCACTTGGTGCATATATGTTTAGTATTGATATGGCTTCATTGTCTATGCTACCTTTTAGCAGGATATAGTTTCCTTCCTTATCTCTTTTAATTAGATCAATTTCTGCTTTTGCTTGATCTGAGATAAGGATGGCAACACCTGCTTTTTTGGCTTTACCTGAAGCATAATAGATTCTGTTCCAATCTTTTACCTTTACTCTGTATGTATCTCTCTGCTTTAAGTGTGTTTCCTGTAAACAACATATTGTAGGGTTCTGACTTCTGATTCTGTCTGCTATCCACCTCCATTTAATGGGAGAGTTCATCCCATTCACATTTACAATTAAAATTACTAATTCTGTATTTCCTGTCATCATATTATCCCCAGATTATGCTTTTTTCCCCTTCACCCCCCTGAACCTCTTCCCCAATATTTAATTTATAGACCCCACTTGTGATGCACAGCCCTCCTTTTTTAGTATCCCTCCCTCCTCCTTTTAAGTCCCTTCCCCTTTCTTGTTCCCTTCCCTTATTCCCCTTTTCCCTTTCCCTTTTCCTCTCCTCCCTTTTAATGAAGTGAGAGAGGATTCTCTGAAAAACAAATATGTCAATTATTTACTCTTTGAGCCTACTCTGATGAGAGTAAGAGTCACACAATGTTTCTCCCCCTCTCTAAAGTCCCTCAGATGTGGTATATTTCCATGCCTCTTCCTGGGATGTAGTTTGATTCTTTTTAATCTCTCCTTCCCCTTTTTGTGATAGTATCTCCTTCCCTTTACTACTTCCTTTTTTTTTAATATTATATCAGTAAAATCAAATTATCCATGCAGACTTTCTGTATATCCACAATAGAGAAACTGTTTTCAAAAATTCTTTTTACCTTTTTCTGCTTAAATTCAGTCTTTAATGACCTAGAAAAAATAACAACAAAATTCATATGGAAGAATAAAAGGTCAAGAATTGCAAGGGAACTAATGAAAAAAAACTCAGAGGAAGGTGGTCTAAGTGTACCTGATCTAAAGCTATATTATATAGCAGCAGTCACCAAAACCATTTGGTATTGGCTACGAAATAGACCGGTAGATCAGTGGAACAGATTAGATACAAAGGACAAAAAAGGGTACATCTATAGCAATCTAATCTTTGACAAACCCAAAGATTCCAACATTAGGGATAAAAATTCATTATTCGGAAAAAACTGTTGGGAAAACTGGAAATTAGTATGGCAGAAATTAGATATGGATCCACACTTAACACCATATACCAAGATAAGATCAAAATGGGTCCATGATTTAGGCATAAAGAGGGAGATAATAAATAGATTAGAGGAACAGAGGATAATCTACCTCTCAGACTTGTGGAGGAGGAAGGAATTTATGACCAGAGGAGAACTAGAGATCATTATTGATCACAAAATAGAAGATTTTGATTACATCAAACTAAAAAGTTTCTGTACAAATAATACTAATGCAAACAAGATTAGAAGGGAAGTAACAAATTGGGAAAATATTTTTAAAAACAAAGGTTCTGACAAAGGTCTCATTTCCAAAATATATAGAGAACTGACCCTAATTTATAAGAAACCGAACCATTCTCCAATTGATAAATGGTCAAAGGATATGAACAGACAATTCTCAGAGGAAGAAATTGAAACTATATCCACTCACATGAAAGAGTGTTCCAAATCACTACTGATCAGAGAAATGCAAATTAAGACCACTCTGAGATACCACTACACACCTGTCAGATTGGCTAAGATGACAGGAACAAATAATGACAAATGTTGGAGGGGATGTGGGGAAACTGGGACACTAATACATTGCTGGTGGAGTTGTGAAAGAATCCAGCCATTCTGGAGAGCAATCTGGAATTATGCCCAAAAAGTTATCAAACTGTGCATACCCTTTGACCCAGCAGCGCTACTACTGGGATTATATCCCAAAGAAATACTAAAGAGCGGAAAGAGACATATATGTGCCAAAATGTTTGCGGCAGCTCTTTTTGTTGTAGCTAGAAACTGGAGGATGAATGGATGTCCATCAGTTGGAGAATGGTTGGGTAAATTGTGGTATATGAAGGTTATGGAATATTATTGCTCGGTAAGAAATGACCAGCAGGAGGAATATAGAGAGGCCTGGAGAGACTTAAATCAACTGATGCTGAGTGAAATGAGCAGAACCAGAAGATCACTGTACACTTCAACAACAATACTGTATGAGGATGTATTCTGATGGAAGTGGAAATCTTCAACATAAAGAAGATCCAACTCACTTCCAGTTGATCAATGATGGACAGAGGTTGCTGCACCCAGAGAAGAAACACTGGGAGGGGAATGAAAATTGTTAGCACTAATATCTGTCTGCCCAGGTTGCATGTACCTTCGGATTCTAATTGTGCAACAAGAAAATGAATTCGCACACATGTATTGTACCTAGACTATATTCTAACACATGTAAAATGTATGGTATTGCCTGTCGTCGGGGGGAGGGAATAGAAGGAGGGGGGGTAAATTGGAAAAATGAATACAAGGGATAATATTATAAAATATGTATATATATATATATAATAAAAAAAATTAAAAAAAAAATTCAGTCTTGTGCATATAGATCAAAATTTTTGTATAAGGCTGTTTTTTTTTTCTTAGAAACAAATGGAATTCCTCTGTTTCATTAAATGACCATCTTTTTCCATGGAAGAAAATGCTAAACTTCGCTGGGTAGTTTATTCTTGGTTGCAATCCTTGTTCTTTTGCCTTTTGGAATATCAGGTTCCAGGCCCTTCGATCCTTTAATGTGGAGGCAGCCAGATCTTGAGTGACCCCTATTGTGGCCCCTTGATATTTGAATTGTTTTTCCTCACTGCTTGCAATATTTTTTCCTTAGTATGGCAGTTCTGCAGCTTAGCCACAATGTTCCGTGGAGTTCTTTTTTTAGGGTCTTTTTCAGAAGGTGTTCTATGAATTCTTTCAATGCCTAGTTTACCTTCTGTTTCTATTATCTCTGGACAGTTCTCTTTGATTATTTCCTGTAAAATAGAATCTAGGCTCTTTTTTATACCTTCAGAAACAAATATTTAACGTGCAACAAGAAAATTGGATTTACACACATATATTATATCTAGGTTATACTGTAACACCTGTAAAATGTATGGGATTGCCTGTGATCTAGGAGAGGGAGTAGAGGGAGAGAGGGGAAATTTTGGAAAAATGAATACAAGGGATAATGTTATATAAAAATTACTCATGCATATATACTGTCAAAAAAATTATAATTATAAAACTAATAAAAAAAAAAGAAAGAAATTACCAACAGGATGATTTCAGAAAGGCCTGGAGAGATTTACATGAACTGATGCTGAATGAAATGAACAGGATCAGGAGATTGTTGTATACTTCAACAACAATACTATATGATGATCATTTCTGATGGACATGGCCATTTTCAACAATGAGATGAATCAAATCAGTTCCAATAGAGCAGTAATAAACTGAATCAGCTACAACCAGTGAAAGGACTCTGTGAGATGACTATGAACCACTACATCAGAATTCCCAATCCCTCTATTTTTGTCAGCCTGCATTTTGGATTTCCTTCCCAAGCTAATTTTACACTATTTCAAAGTCTGATTCTTTTTGTACAGCAAAACATGTTTGGACATGTACACTTATATTGTATTTAATTTATACTCTAACATATGTATTGATCAACCTGCCATCTGGCGGGGGGGGGGTAAGGAGGGGAAAAATTAGAACAAAAGGTTTGGCACTTCTCAATGTTGTAAAAATACCCATGTATATATCTGGTAAATAAAAACTATTTAAAAAAATTAAATGCAGGAAGGCAAAAATAGTAAATGCTTTCTTTCCACATCACATTGCAATAAAAACTACATTCAACAAAAATTTAGGAGTAAATAGACCAAAAAGTAACTGGAAACTAAATAATATTTTCTTAAAGAACAATTGTGTGAAACACCAATTCATAGACGCAATTAATATTTTCACTCAAGATAGTAACAATAATGAGGCATCATATCAAAATTTGTGGATTGCAGCCAAAGCAATAATAAATGGAAATTTTATATCTTTAGAGGCTTACTTAAATAAAATAGAGAAAGAGAAGATTAATGAGTTGGGCTTGCAACTTAAAAAGCTAGAAAAAGACCAAATTAACCCCCCCAATCAAATACTAACCTTGAAATTATAAAATTAAAAGGAGAAATTAATAATATTGAAAGTAGAAAACAAACAAACTATTAATTAGTTAATAAAACTAAGAGGTGGTTTTACGATGAAACCAATAAAATAAACAAACTTTTAGTTAATCTGATTAGAAAAAAAGAAAGAGGAAAATAAAATTGTTAATCCTAAAAATGAAAAGGGAGAAGTTTCCACCAATGAAGAGGAAATTATAGCAATACTAAGGAGTTATTTTGCCCAACTTTATGTCAATAACCTTGATAACCTAAGTGAAATGGATGATTACCTCCAAAAATATAGGCTTCCCATATTAAAAGAGGAGGAAGTAATTGCTTAAATAGTCCCATTTCAAATAAATAAGTAGAACAAGCCATTAATCAAGTCCCTAAGAAAAAATACTCAGTACCAGATGGTTTTACATGTGAATTCTACCAAACATTTAAAGAACAATTAGCCCCAATGTTATATAAAGTATCTGAAAAAATAGGGAATGAAAGAATACTACCAAATTCCTTTTATGACATAGATATGGTACTGATACCTAAATAAGGTAGGTTGAAAATAGAGAAAGAAAATTATAGACCAATATCCCTAATGAATATTGATGCTAAAATCTTAAATAAGATATTAGCAAATATACTACAGAAAACCATCCTCAGGGTAATAAGCCAGAAGTTGATCTAATTAAAAGAGATAAGGAAGGAAACTATATCCTGCTGAAAGAAGGATAATGAAGCCATATCAATACTAAACATAAATGCACCAAGCAGTATAGCATCTAACTTTCTAAAGGAAAAGGTAAGAGAATTGCAAGAAGAAATAGACAGTAAAACTATAATAGTGGGAGATCTCAACCGTGCACTCTAAGATTTAGACAAATCAAACCAAAAAACAAATAAGAAAGAAATTAAAAAAGTAAATAGAACATTAGAAAAACTAGGTATGATAGACCTTTGGAGAAAATTGAATGGCAATAGAAAGGAATATACTTTCTATTCAACAGTTCATGGATCCTAAACAAAAATAGACCATATATTAGGACATAAAGATCTCAAAATTAAATGTAGGAAGGCAGAAATAATAAATGCCTTCTTCTCAGATCACAATGCAATAAAAGCTACATTCAGTAAGAAGTTAGGGGTAAATAGACCAAAAAATAATTGGAAACTGAATAATATCAACTTAAAGAATGACTGGGTGAAACAGCAAATTATAGAAACAATTAATAATTTCATCCAAGATAATGACAATGATAAGGCATCATACCAAAATCTGTGGGATGCAGCTAAAGGGGAAATAAGGGGGAATTTTAAATCTTTAGAGGCTTATTTGAACAAAATAGAGAAAGAGAAGATTAACGAATTGGGCCTGAACTTAAAAAGCTAGAAAAAGACCAAATTAAAAACCCCTAACCAAAAATTAAACTTGAAATACAAAAATTAAAAGGAGAAATCAATAATATTGAAAGTAAAAAAAAAACTATTGAATTAATAAATAAAACCAAGAGTTGGTTTTATGAAAAAGCCAATAAAATAGATAAACCTTTGGTAAATTTGATCAAAAAAAAGAAAGAGGAAAATCAAATTGTTAGTCTTACAAATGAAAAGGGGAATCTTTCCACCAATAAAGAGGAAATTAGAGAAATAATGAGTTACTTTGCCCAACTTTATGCCAATAAATTTGATAACTTAAGTGAAATGGATGACTTCCTCCAAAAATATAGGCTTCCTAGATTAACAGAGGAGGAGATAAATTGCTTAAATAGACCCATTTCAGAAAAAAGAAATAGAACAAGCTATTAATTTACTCCACAGGAAAAAATCCCCAGGACCAGATGGATGTACATGTGAATTCTACCAATCATTTAAAGAACAATTAGCCCCAATGCTATATAAACTATTTGAAAAAATAGGGGATGAAGGAGTCCTACCAAACTCCTTTTATGACACAGACATGGGACTGATACCTAAACCAGGTTGATCAAAAACTGAGAAAGAAAATTATAAACCAATTTCCTTAATGAATATTGATGCTAAAATCTTAAATAAGATATTAGCCAAAAGACTTCAGAAAGTCATCCTCAGGATAATACATTATGATCAAGTAGGATTTATACCAGGAATACAGGGATGGTTTAATATTAGGAAAACTATTAGTATAATTGACCATATTAATTATCAAATTAATAAAAACCATATGATCATCTCAATATATGTAGAAAAAGCATTTGATAAAATCCAACATCTATTCCTACTAAAAACTCTTGAGAGTATAGGAATAAATGGACTATTCCTTAGAATAATCAGGAGCATATATTTAAGACCTTCAGTAAGCATAATATGCAATAGAAATAAACTGCATCCTTTCCAAGTAAGATCAGGAGTGAAACAAGGTTGCCCACTATCACCATTACTATTCAATATAATACTAGAAATACTAGCCTCGGCAATAAGAGCCAAGAAAGAGATTCAAGGAATTAGAGTAGGAAATGAGGAAATCAAACTATCACTCTTTGCAGATGACATGATGGCATACTTAGAGAACCCCAAAGACTCTGCTAAAAAGCTATTAGAAATAATTAAGAATTTTAGCAAAGTCGCAGGATACAAAATAAATCCACATAAATCCTCAGCATTTTTATATATCACCAATAAAATGCAACAGCAAGACATACAAAGAGAAATTCCATTCCAAACAAATGTTGAGAGTATAAAGTATTTGGGAATCCATCTATCAAAGAAAAGTCAGGAATTATATGAGAAAAATTATAAAACACTTGCCACAAAAATAAAGTCAGATTTAAATAATTGGGAAGGCATTCAGTGCTCTTGGATAGGCCGAGCGAATATAATAAAGATGACAATACTCCCCAAACTAATCTATTTATTTAGTGCTATACCAATCAGACTCCCAAGAAACTATTTTAATGACCTAGAAAAAATAACAACAAAATTCATATGGAAGAATAAAAGGTCGAGAATTGCAAAGGAACTAGTGAAAAAAAAAGTCAGAGGAAGGTGGTCTAAGTATACCTGATCTAAAGCTATATTATATAGCAGCAGTCACCAAAACCATTTGGTATTGGCTAAGAAATAGACCGGTAGATCAGTGGATCAGATTAGATACAGAGGACAAAAAAGGGTACATCTATAGCAATCTAATCTTTGACAAACCCAAAGATACCAACATTAGGTGTAAAAATTCAATATTTGGAAAAAACTGTTGGGAAAACTGGAAATTAGTATGGCAGAAATTAGATATGGATTCACACGTAACACCTTATACCAAGATAAGATCAAAATGGGTCCAAGATTTAGGCAAAAAGAATGAGATCATAAATAGATTAGAGGAACAGAGAATAGTCTACCTCTCAGACCTGTGGAGAAGGAAGGAATTTATGGCCAGAGGAGAACTAGAGATCATTATTGATCAAAAATAGAAGATTTTCATTACATCAAACTAAAATGTTTCTGTACAAACAATACTAATGCAAACAAGATTAGAAGGGAAGTAAGAAATTGGGAAAATATTTTTAAACTTAAAGTGACAAAGGTCTCATTTCCAAAATATATAGAGAACTGACCCTAATTTATAAGAAATCAAACCATTCTCCATTTGATAAATGGTCAAAGGATATGAACAGACAATTCTCAGATGAAGAAATTGAAACTATATCCACTCATATGAAAGAGTGTTCCAAATCACTATCACTACTGATCAGAGAAATGCAAATTAAGACAACTCTGAGATACCACTACACACCTGTCAGATTGGCTAAGATGACAGGAACAAATAATGATGAATGTTGGAGGGGATGTGGGGAAACTGGGACACTAATACATTGCTGGTGGAGTTGCGAAAGAATCCAGCCATTCTGGAGAGCAATCTGGAATTATGCCCAAAAAGTTATCAAATTGTG